>NC_053038.3:356495482-356803367 GCF_002575655.3 Aegilops tauschii subsp. strangulata
TATTCTCATAACTATGCGCTTTTCTATCAATTGCTTGGCAATAATTTGTTCACCCACCGTAATATATGCTATCTTGAGAGAAGCCACTAGTGAAACCTATGGCCCTCGGGTCTATTTTACATCATATTAGTTTCCCGTCAACTAGCTATTTCTATCGCCGTTTATTTTGCAACCTTTATTTTCCAATCTATACAATAAAAATACCAAAAATATTTATCTTATTATCTTTATCAGATCTCACTTTTGCAAGTGGCCGTGAAGGGATTGACAACCCCTTTATCGCGTTGGTTGCAAGGTTCTTCATTGTTTGTGCAGGTACTAGGCGATTTGCGTGTAGTCTCCTACTGGATTGATACCTTGGTTCTCAAAAACTGAGGGAAATACTTACGCTACTTTGCTGCATCACCCTTTCCTCTTCAAGGGAAAACCAACGCATGCTCAAGAGGTAGCAAGAAGGATTTTTGGCACCGTTGCCAGGGAGATCTACGCTCAAGTCAAGACATACCAAGTACCCATCACAAACTCTTATCCCTCGCATTACATTATTTTCCATTTGCCTCTCGTTTTCCTCTCCCCCACTTCACCCTTGCCGTTTTATTCGCCTTTTTTCCGTCCGCTTCTTTCTGCTTGCTTCTTGTTTGCTTGTGTGTTGGATTGATTGTTTGTCACGATGGCTCAAGACAATACTACATTGTGTGACTTTTCCAATACCAACAACAATGATTTTATTAGCACTCTGATTGCCCCTATTACCGATGCTGAATCTTGTGAAATTAATGTTGCTTTGTTGAATCTTGTCATGAAAGATCAATTTTCTGGCCTTCCCAGTGAAGATGTCGCTACCCATCTAAACAACTTTGTTGATTTGTGCGATATGCAAAAGAAGAAAGATGTGGATAATGATATTGTTAAATTGAAGCTATTTCCGTTTTCACTTAGAGATCATGCTAAAACTTGGTTCTCTTCTTTGCCTAAAAATAGTATTGACTCATTGAATAAGTGCAAAGATGCTTTTATCTCTAAGTATTTTCCGCCCACTAAGATCATCTCTCTTAGAAACGATATTATGAATTGTAAGCAACTTTATCATGAGCATGTTGCACAAGCTTGGGAGAGGATGAAATTAATGATACGTAATTGCCCTACACATGGTTTGAATTTATGGGTGATTATACAATTTTTTTATGCCGGATTGAATTTTGCTTCTAGAAATCTTTTAGATTCGGCCGCGGGAGGCACTTTTATGGAAATCACTTTAGGAGAAGCTACTAAACTCCTAGATAATATTATGGTTAATTATTCTCAATGGCACACCGAAAGATCTACTAGTAAAAAGGTTCATGTGATAGAAGAGATTAATGTTTTGAGTGGAAAGATGGATGAACTTATGAAATTGTTTGCTAATAAGAGTGTTTCTTATGATCCTAATGATATGCCTTTGTCCACTTTGATTGAGAATAATAATGAATCTTTGGATGTGAATTTTGTTGGTAGGAACAACTTCGGCAATAACGCGTATAGAGGAAACTTTAATTCTAGGCCGTTCCCTAATAATTCCTCTAATAATTATGGTAATTACTACAACAACTCTTATGGAAATTTTAATAAGATGCCCTCTGATTTTGAGACTAGTGTTAAAGAATTTATGAATTCGCAAAAGAATTTCAACGCTTTGCTTGAAGAAAAATTGCCTAAGATTGACGAGTTGGCTAGGAACGTGGATAGAATTTCTCTTGATGTTGATTCTTTGAAACTTAGATCCATTCCACCTAAGCATGATATCAATGAGTCTCTCAAAGCCATGAGAATTTCCATTGATGAGTGCAAAGAAAGAACCGCTAGGATGCATGCAATAAAAGATTGCTTTGTGAAGGCGTGTTCTTCTAGTTTTCATGACAATAATGATGAAAATATAAAAGTGATTGATGTGTCTCCTATTAAATCTTTGTTTTCCAATATGAATCTTGATAAAGATGGGACTGGAGATGAGTCAACTTTAGTTAAAAGGCGTCCCAATGATTCAGAGTTTTTAGATCTTGATGCAAAAATTGGTAAAAGTGGGATTGAAGAGGTCAAAACTTTACGTAGCAATGAACCCACCATTTTGTATTTCAAGGAATTTAATTATGATAATTGTTCTTTAATAGATTGTATTTCCTTGTTGCAATCCGTGTTAAATTCTCCTCATGCTTTTAGTCAAAATAAAGCTTTTACCAAACATATCGTTGATGCTTTAATGCAATCCTATGAGAAAAGCTTGAATTAGAAGTTTCTATCCCTAGAAAACTTTATGATGAGTGGGAACCTACTATTAAAATTAAGATTAAAAATCATGAATGTTATGCTTTATGTGCTTTGGGTGCTAGTGTTTCCACGATTCCAAAAACTTTGTGTGATGTGCTAGGTTTCCGTGAATTTGATGATTGTTCTTTAAATTTGCATCTTGCGGATTCCACCATTAAGAAACCTATGGGAAGGATTAATGACATTCTTATTGTTTCAAATAGGAATTATGTGCCCGTAGATTTCATTGTTCTCGATATAGATTGCAATCCTACATGTCCTATTATTCTTGGTAGACCTTTCCTTAGAACGATTGGTGCAATTATTGATATGAAAGAAGAAAATATTAGATTCCAATTCCCATTAAGGAAAGTCATGGAACACTTTCCTAGGAAGAAAATTAAATTACCTTATGAATCTATTATGATAGCCACTTATGGATTGCATACCAAAGATGCTAGATCTATTCTTGTTTTTAAGCCTTGCTAGGGGCGTTAAACGATAGCGCTTGTTGGGAGGCAACCCAATTTTATTTTTTGTTCCTTGCTTTTTGTTTTTGTTTAGTAATAAATAATTCATCTAGCCTCTATTTAGATGTGGTTTTATGTTTTAATTAGTGTTTGTGCCAAGTAGAACCAATAGGATCTTCTTGGATGATAGTTGTTTGATCTTGCTGAAAAAGACAGAAACTTTGCGCTCACGAATATAATTGTTAGAATTCACCAGAACGTGATAAAATATCAATTATTTTTTTCAGTAGATCAATATACAAATTATCCAGGCTGTCCTAGTTTTTCAGAATTTTTGGAGTTCCAGAAGTATTCGAACAAATCAGATTGCTACAGACTGTTCTGTTTTTGACAGATTCTGTTTTTCGTGTGTTGTTTGCTTATTTTGATGAATCTATGGCTAGTATCAGGGGGTATGAACCATATACAAGTTGCAATACAGTAGGTTTAACACCAATATAAATAAAAAATGAATTCATTACAGTACCTTATGGTGGTGATTTGTTTTCTTACACTAACGGAGCTCATGAGATTTTCTGTTGAGTTCTGTGTTGTGAAGTTTTCAAGTTTTTGGTAAAGATTTGATGGATTATGGAATAAGGAGTGGCAAGAGCCTAAGCTTGGGGATCCCCAAGGCACCCCAAGGTAAAATCCAAGGACAACCAAAAGCCTAAGCTTGGGGATGCCCCAGAAGGCATCCCTTCTTTCGTCTTCGTATATCGGTAACTTTACTTGAGGCTATATTTTTATTCACCACATGATATGTGTTTTGCTTGGAGCATCTTGTCTGATTTGAGTATTTGATTTGTAGTTTACCACAATCATCCTTGCTGTACACACCTTTTGGGAGAGACACACATGAATCATAATTTATTAGAATACTCTATGTGCTTCACTTATATCTTTTGAGCTAGATAAATTTTGCTCTAGTGCTTCACTTATACCTTTTTAGAGCACGGTGGTGGCTTTATTTTATAGAAATTATTGATCTCTCATACTTCACTTATATTATTTTGAGAGTCATTTAGAACAGCATGGTAATTTGCTTTGGCTATAAAATTAGTCCTAATATGATAGGCATCCAAGATGGGTATAATAAAAACTTTCATATAGAGTGCATTAAATACTAGGCTAAATTTGATACTTGATAGTTGTTTTGAGATATAAAGGTGGTAATGTTAGAGTCATGCTAGTTGGGAAATTGTGGAATTGAGAAATACTTGTGTTGAGGATTGCAAGTCCCGTAGCATGCACGTATCGTAAACGTTGTGTGACAAATTTGAAGCATGGGGTGTTCTTTGATTGCTTTCCTTATGAGTGGCGGTCGGAGACGAGCGATGGTCTTTTCCTACCAATCTATCCCCCTAGGGGCATGCATAGTAGTACTTTGCTTCGAGGGCTAATAAACTTTTGCAATAAGTATATGAGTTCTTTATGACTAATGTGAGTCCATGGATTATATGCACTCTTACCTTTTCGCAATTTGTTAGCCTCTATGGTACCATGCATTGCCCTTTCTCACCTCGAGAGTTAGTGCAAACTTCGCCGGTGCATCCAAACCCCGTGATACGATACGCTCTATCACACATAAGCCTCCTTATATCTTCCTCAAAACAGCCACCATACCTACCTATCATGGCATTTCCATAGCCATTCCGAGATATATTGCCATGCAACTTTCCACCCTTCCATTTATTATGACACGCTCCATCATTGTCATATTGCTTTGCATGATCATGTAGTTGAAATCGTATTTGTGGCAAAGCCACCTTCATAATTCTTTCATACATGTCGCTCTTGATTCATTGCATATCCCGGTACACCGCCGGAGGCATTCACATAGAGTCATATTTTGTTCTAAGTATCGAGTTGTAATTCTTGAGTTGTAAGTAAATAGAAGTGTGATGATTTTCATTATTAGAGCATTGTCCCATGTGAGGAAAGGATGATGGAGACTATGATTCCCCCACAAGTCGGGAAGAGACTCCGGACGAAAAAAGGGAGGCCAAAGAAGCCCAAATAAAAAAAGAGGCCAAAGAAGCCCAAATAAAAAAAGAGGCCAAAGAAGCCCAAATAAAAAAATGAGAGAAAAAGAGAGAAGGGACAATGTTACTATCCTTTTCCACACTTGTGCTTCAAAGTAGCACCATGTTCTTCATGATAGAGTTTCTTATTTTGTCACTTTCATATACTAGTGGGAATTTTTCATTATAGAACTTGGCTTGTATATTCCAATGATGGGCTTCCTCAAAATGCCCTAGGTCTTCGTGAGCAAGCAAGTTGGATGCACACCCACTTAGTTTCTTTTGATGAGCTTTCATATATTTATAGCTCTAGTGCATCCGTTGCACGGCAATCCCTACTCCTCGCATTGACATCAATTGATGGGCATCTCCATAGCCCATTGATTAGCCGCGTCAATGTGAGACTTTTTACTTTTTTGTCTTCTCACATAACCCCCATCATCATATCCTATTCCACCTATAGTGCTATATCCATGGCTTGCACTCATGTATTGCTTGAGGGTTGAAAAAGCTGAAGCGCGTTAAAAAGTATGAACCAATTGCTCGGCTTGTCATCGGGGTTGTGCATGATGGGAGCATTTTGTGTGACGAAAATGAAGCATGGCTAAACTATATGATCTTGTAGGGATAAGCTTTCTTTGGCTATGTTATTTTGATAAGACATAATTGCTTGGTTAGCATGCTTGAAGTATTACTATTTTTATGTCAATATTAAAACTTTGTCTAGAATCTTTCGGATCTAAACATTCATGCCACAATAAAGAGAATTACATTGAAATTATGTTAGGTAGCATTCCACATCAAAAATTCTGTTTTTACCATTTACCTACTCGAGGACGAGCAGAAATTAAGCTTGGGGATGCTTGATACGTCTCCAACGTATCTATAATTTTTGATTGTTCCATGCTATTATATTATCTGTTTTGGATGTTTAATGGGCTTTATTATGCTCTTTTATATGGGACTAACCTATTAACCGAAGGCCCAGTGCAAATTGCTGTTTTTTTGCCTATTTCAGTGTTTCGCAGAAAAGGAATATCAAACGGAACGAAACCTTCGCGAGGATCTTTTTTTGGAACAAACGCAATCCAGGAGACTTGGAGTGGACGTCAAGGAAGCAACGAGGTGGCCACGAGGTAGGAGGGCGCGCCCCCCACCCTTGTGGGCCCCTCGTAGCTCCACCGACCTACTTCTTTCGCCTATATATACTCTTATACCCTGAAAACATCTGGGGGAGCCACGAAACCACTTTTCCACCGCAGCAACCTTCTGTACCCGTGAGATCCCATCTTGGGGCCTTTTTCCGGCGATCTGCCGGAGGGGCTTCGATCACGGAGGGCTTCTACATCAACACCATAGCCTCTCCGATGATGTGTGAGTAGTTGATGTCTACTACACAACCTTCTTCTTGTAGACGTTGTTGGGCCTCCAAGTGCAGAGGTTTGTAGGACAGTAGCAAATTTCCCTCAAGTGGATGACCTAAGGTTTATCAATTCGTGGGAGGCGTAGGATGAAGATGGTCTCTCTCAAACAACCCTGCAACCAAATAGCAAAGAGTCTCTTGTGTCCCCAACACACCCAATACAACGGTAAATTGTATAGGTGCACTAGTTCAGCGAAGAGATGGTGATACAAGTGCAATATGGATGGTAGATATAGGTAATTGTAATCTGAAAATATAAAAACAGCAAGGTAACTAATGATAAAAGTGAGCACAAACGGTATTGCAATGTGTAGAAACAAGGCCTAGGGTTCATACTTTCACTACTGCAAGTTCTCTCAACAATAATAACATAATTGGATCATATAACAATCCCTCAACATGCAACAAAGAGTCACTCCAAAGTCCCTAATAGCGGAGAACAAACGAAGAGATTATGGTAGGGTACGAAACCACCTTAAAGTTATCCTTTCTGATCGATCTATTCAAGAGTCCATAGTAAAATAAATGAAGCTATTCTTTCCGTTCGATCCATCATAGAGTTCGTACTAGAATAACACCTTAAGACACAAATCAACCAAAACCCTAATGTCACCTAGATATTCCAATGTCACCTCAAGTATCCGTGGGAATGATTATACGATATGCATCACACAATCTCAGATTCATCTATTCAAACCAACACAAAGAACTTCAAAGAGTGCCCAAAAGTTTCTACCGGAGAGTCAAGACGAAAACGTGTGCCAACCCCTATGCCTAAGTTCACGAGGTCACGGAACCCACAAGTTCATCACCAAAACATACATCAAGTAGATCACGTGATATCCCATTGTCACCACAGATAAGCACATGCAAGACATACATCAAGTGTTCTCAAATCCTTAAAGCCTCAATACGACAAGATAACTTCAAAGGGAAAACTCAATCCATTACAAGAGAGTAGAGGGGGAGAAACATCATAAGATCCAACTATAATAGCAAAGCTCGCGATACATCAAGATCGTACCACCTCAAGAACACGAGAGAGAGAGAGATCAAACACATAGCTACTGGTACATACCCTCAGCCCCAAGGGTGAACTACTCCCTCCTCGTCATGGAGAGCGCCGGGATGATGAAGATGGCCACCGGTGAGGGATCCCCCCTCCGACAGGGTGCCGGAACAGGGTTCCGATTGGTTTTTGGTGGCTACAGAGGCTGCGGCGGCGGAACTCCCGATCTATTCTGCTCCCCGATGTTTTTAGGGTATATGGACATATATAGGCGAAAGAAGTCGGTCAGGGGAGCCACAAGGGGCCCACGAGGGTGGGGGCGCGCCCAGGGGGGCAGGCGCGCCTCCCTGCCTCGTGGCCACCTCGAAGGTTCTCTGACGTCTACTCCAAGTCTCGTGGATTGCTTCCGTTCCAAAAATAACTCTCCCGAAGGTTTCATTCCGTTTGGACTCCGTTTGATATTCCTTTTCTTCGAAACACTGAAATAGGCAAGAAAACAACAATTTGGGCTGGGCCTCCGGTTAATAGGTTACTCCCAAAAATAATATAAAAGTGTATAAATAAGCCCATTAAACATCCAAAATAGAATATATAATAGCATGGAACAATCAAAAATTATAGATACGTTGGAGACGTATCAGTAGTCTACCACAGACCTTCGGGTACATAGTTATTGGCTAGATGGCTTCTTCTCTCTCTTTGGATCTCAATACAAAGTTCTCCCCGATCTTCTTGGAGATCTATTCGATGTAATTCTTTTTGTGGTGTGTTTGTCGAGATCCGATGAATTGTGGGTTTATGATCAAGATTATCTATGAACAATATTTGATTCTTCTCTGAATTCTTATATGCATGATTTAATATCTTTGCAAGTCTCTTCGAATTATCGGTTTAGTTTGGCCTACTAGATTGATCTTTCTTGCAATGGGAGAAGTGCTTAGCTTTGGGTTCAATCTTGCGGTGCTCGATCCCAGTGACAGAAAGGGAACCAACACATATTGTATTGTTGCCATCGAGGATAAAAAGATGGGGTTTATATCATATTGCTAGAGTTTATCCCTCTACATCATGTCATCTTGCCTAATGCGTTACTTTGTTCTTATGAACTTAATACTCTAGATGCATGCTGGATAGTGGTCGATGTGTGGAGTAATAGTAGTAGATGCAGAATCATTTCGGTCTACTTGTCACGGACGTGATGCCTATGTTCATGATCATGCCTAGATATTCTCATAACTATGCGCTTTTCTATCAATTGCTCGGCAGTAATTTGTTCACCCACCGTATTATATGCTATCTTGAGAGAAGCCACTAGAGAAGCCACGCGTGGCGAGGACGGCCCGACACTCAGCACGGGGCCGACGGGGGTCAGCCATGGAAGCGGTGGAGCGGTGGCGAATCGATCGGCGGAAGAGAGGTTCCGACGCATCCCTACCTGGCGCGCCAAATGTCAGATTCAGGGTTCCGCAGACCCTTGAGAGGTTCGAATTCTGGGGTGCATGCGAGGAACTCGTCCCCCTAGTCTGCCTGCTCTCCAATCCCACGGCCTAGCTCGACGAACCTAATGGACAAGAGACACAGAAGTTTAGCCAGATTCGGGCCACCTTGCGGTGTAAAACCCTACTCCTGCTTTGTGGTGGATTGGCCTCAAGGGGCTGTGGATGAACTAGTAGAATGGTCGAACAACCTCAGGAGGTGAGGTGTTCTTGTCCTCGATGAGCTGGTGAGTTGGTCAGGGTGGAATGGATCTGATCCCCCCTATGGTGGTGGCTAGGTCCTATTTATAGTGGCCTTGGTCCTCTTCCCAAATGTAGGCGGCAAGGGATCCCACAACGGCCAAATTCAAAGGGAGACAACTAGTACAAGTTATCCTGACAAAAGTAGTCTTTGCCTGCAAAAGCATCTGGTGGTGACGCCGCGGTGGGCTCCGCGATGACCTCCGTCCTGCCGTCCTGGTGGTCTTGGTCTTGTTGCACCGGAATGGAAACCTTTGCTTGATTCCTCGGGACTCCGCGCCTGCGCTTGCCTGCTTAGCACCAAAGAGGAAACTGGTACACTGCGCCCGCTGGCGCCCGCCCGGCCTTGGTCGTCATGGCTCACGTCATATGAACCTCGTGAGGTGCAACTTGCATAGATATCTCCGCTCCTCGGGAGCCAGCCTGGGGTGGCCGCCCCCAGGGAGGTCTTGGTGTCGTCCGCCTCACGAGGCTTGGCCCCTCGCGAGGGTCTTGGGTTATTGTTACTGAAGCTGGGCCGTACCGGGCCGTTGACGGAGCCACGCCGTGGGCCGCAGGTAGGCAAGTCTGGGTACCCCCGTTCCCAGAACGCCGACATACTCTATCCTCGAAAACTGTTGCGATCCCCTATACTTGTGGGTTATCAGTGGCGGTGTGTGGTGTTGTTGTCTGATTCAGATTAGCTATTGGCCGACACTTGTGAGGACGGTGCGGGGACTCTGGATTGTCCCAAACATGGGGTTTGGTAGTGCCGACGACCTTCCTCCCTTGTCAATCACTTCACTGTGCGATGGCAAGCAACTTTTGACGTGGCTTGACTATCTGCTCGCATGGGCATGCTCATCTGTCGGGCTGTGCGCGTATGCAGCTGCTAATACTGTGGCAAGTGGCGGAGACATCATATAATGACTTCTGTTGGGTGGTGCTTCTCAAGTACCTAGTCCTAATCTCTGGGTGAAAACCCTAAGTCTGTCCCTTGTTAGTTATACTTAGCAATGGGGGCGTATTTTGCGTTGTTACCTTGATGAAGCCATTGCTTGGAGTTTCCTCGACCGCGATCTTCAGGGTGAACCACGATCTGACCTCGATAGTTGGATCTAGCGATGGCGGCATATGCGTGTCATTTCCTTCATGGAGGCATCGTCTTTGGAGAACCTTTCTCGTAGTCTACATGTTGTCAAAAGATGGATGGTACATATGGTCATTGTGGTATATTATCGATAGATGTTTTGATCGCTTCATTTTTTTCCTTATTCTTCTTTTTCTTCATGAGCCTAGGCATAGCTTCGGTCTTATTTGACTTTGCTATTTGCCGATGTGATTTTTTTGTGTTGGCTGTGTGCATCCTAGCTGCAGAGGCCGGTTGTATGCTTGTTATGATTGTAGCCCTCGATGCTACATTATGAGGGAGTAAATAAAAAGCACCTTCATCAAAATAAATCAGACAAAGATAGAGTGACTTAGTCGGCAGATCAGAATTCAGCTACCCATATAGTCAAATGTCTATTCATTTTCCGTCGGCCCGCCCCATCTCGGATGGCCTCTAGGCCATGAAGGTGCGGAGGACCTCGGCCCCCCGCCGGCGGGAGAGACCCCGTTCTCATTCTTGTTAGATCCAGCGTCTTGGTTGGGTCTGTGTGGCAGCGACGATGTCCCTTAGTAGGAATAATGTCTCCCATGTTCTATCCCCATCCCGATGGTGCGTCTAGCATCGTTGGAGGGTTTGTGGAGGTTTGTCTCTGTCGGATCTCGTGGGATCCAGTCGGTGCTAGTCTTTGGTGGATCTGTCTGGATCCAGTCTTCGTTCGTCTTCGTTTGGGTGTTTACAGACTTGACCCTTTCGATCTACGACTTTCTTCATCGGCGATGGTTGCTACTCTGGTGCCCCGGTCCTATGGGCCTTAGCACGACGACTTCCCGATTGTCTACTACAATAAGGTTTGCCCGGCTCCGATGAGGGAGGGGCGATGACGGCGGCGTGCCTTTGGCTCGCTCTGGTGTTTGTAGTCATCGTTACGTGGTCCACGGACATGGTTGTAATTTGGGATTTTTACGTCTGTGCCCCTGGTTCCTTAGCTGTACTCATTCATCCCCATGCTCTTAACTTTTGCTCACTTTTCCCCACTCCCTTGGCTGAAACTCTCACAAATGGGCAAACTGGACGTTGTCATCGGGTCAATGGCTTGACTGTTAACTCCGATTAGTGGGGCCGCATAGGCGTGCATGCAACTGACCGCGATCGTGGAATAGCACGTGTCCATGGAACATTCCAGAAACGTCCCATCATATGAGAGGGGGAACCACCTTGCCCCTACTATTTTCCCCATCTAGATTATTGACTCTAGTGCAAGTAGGAGACTGAAGGAAATATGCCCTAGAGGCAATAATAAAGTTGTTATTCATATTTCCTTATATCATGATAAATGTTTATTATTCATGCTAGAATTGTATTAACCGGAAACTTGATACATGTGTGGATACATAGACAAAAACATAGTGTCCCTAGTGAGCCTCTACTAGACTAGCTCGTTAATTAAAGATGGTTAAGTTTCCTAGCCATAGACATGTGTTGTCATTTGATGAATGAGATCACATCATTAGGAGAATGATGTGATGGACAAGACCCATCCGTTAGCTTAGCATAATGATTGTTAAGTTGTATTGTTGTTGCTTTCTTCATGACTTATACATATTCCTTTGACTATGAGATTATGCAACTCCCGGATACCGGAGGAATACCTTATGTGCTATCAAACGTCACAACGTAATTGGGTGATTATAAAGATGCTCTACAGGTATCTCTGAAGGTGTTTGTTGGGTTGGCATAGATCGAGATTAGGATTTGTAACTCGGCGTATCGGAGAGATATCTCTGGGCCCTCTCGATAATGCACATCATGATAAGCCTTGCAAGCAATGTGACTAATGAGTTAGTTACGGGATGATGCATTACGGAATGAGTAAAGAGACTTGCCGGTAACGAGATTGAACTAGGTATGAAGATACCAACGATCGAATCTCGGGCAAGTAACATACCGATGACAAAGGGAATAATGTATGTTGTCACTACGGTACGACCGATAAAGATCTTCGTAGAATATGTGGGAACCAATATGAGCATCCAGGTTCTGCTGTTGGTTATTGACCGGAGAGGTGTCTCGGTCATGTCTACATGTTCTCGAACCCGTAGGGTCCGCACGCTTAATGTTTGATGACGATTTGTATTATATGAGTTATGTGATTTGGTGACCGAATGTTGTTCGGAGTTCTGGATGAGATCAGGGACATGACGAGGAGTCTCGAAATGGTCGAGAGGTAAAGATTGATATATTGGATGAAAGTATTCGGACACTTGAAGTGTTCCGAATTGTATCGGGTACATATCGGAGTACCGGAGGGTTACCGGAACCCCCCAGGGGAAGATATGGGCCATATGGGCCATAGGAGAGAGGCACACCAGCCCACAAAGGGGTGGCGCGCCCCCCACAGGGAAGGAGGCTGAATTGGACTAGGGGAGGGAGCGGCGCCCCCTTTCCTTCTCCCCCCTCTCTCTCTTTCCCCCTTTCCCCCTCCGGTAAAAGGAAAGGGGGGCCGAATCCAACTAGGAGCCCAAGTAGAATTCCTCCTACTTGGGCGCGCCTAGGGCTGGCCTCCTCCCCCTCCCTCCTTTATATACGTGGGGGGGGGCTCCTACAACACACATCAATTGTTTCAAGCCGTGTGCGGCGCCCCCCTCCATAGTTTACGCCTCCGGTCATATTCACGTAGTGCTTAGGCGAAGCCCTGCGTGGATCACTTCACCATCACTGTTACCACACCGTTGTGCTGACGGAACTCTCCTTCGACACTTTGCTGGATCAAGAGTTTGAGGGACGTCATCGACCTGAACGTGTGTAGAACTCGGAGGTGCCATACGTTCGGTGCTTGATCGATCGGAATGAGAAGAAGTTCGACTACATCAACTGCGTTAACAAACGCTTCCGCTTTCGGTCTACGAGGGTACGTGGACACACTCTCCCCCTCTCCTTGCTATGCATCTCCTAGATAGATCTTGCGTGAGCGTAGGAATTTTTTTGAAATTGCATGCTACGTTCCCCAACATGTGTGCAGTATGATTCTGCAGAAGATGTGTACAACGACAACGTCGCGTCCTTCACAGCCAAGGAGGTGGAGAAGATCAGGGCCAAGGGAGTTGCTTCCTTCTACAACCGCAAGATCAAGAAGTGGCACTGCCCCTACTGCACCACCAAGCCAAAGCCAAAGGATGGCCGCTTCAATCACTTTGTGTCTCATGCAGAGGATGTAGCGATTCGCGGGGAGGACTACAAGATCAGGGGGCAGCATGCTGCCCTCGCGAAGGCCCTGACTCCGGTGTGATGTGATGATGTTTTATCTTTATCTTTTACTTTTGGTAAACTAAATGTTGATGTTTGGTAAACTTTGTGTGTGATCTATGGTAGTAATTATTATGCTATCTATATTTATCTGTCCTTAAATTTGCATGTGGTGTATGGTATGTTCTGTTTAGATGTTGTGAGCTATGAGTTTAGGTGCTGCAATGATCACATGCTGCTTCAGTGTTGCTTCACTGATCAGACATGCTGCAAAGAATAAGCAAAAAGGCAAATAGTCCATCACTTGATCAAATATTCCAATAACGGAGCAAAAAAACAACATTCCAATGAAGATAGTCCATCATTTGATCAAGTATTCCAATAACAGATCAAATATTCCAATCTGAATTTGAGGCAAAATTTGAATTTGAACCAACACTTGAAGTCCATTGCCCTGTGGTGTGATGTTGCAAAGTTTGCTGAACTATTATAAACGTTAGGTGATCAATCCGATCTCTTTTGCGTGGTAAAACTTATAGTCATGAGAAATGTGCTCCAAATGAGCTCCATTTGTAATCAAGTTTTTTTGGACCTACTCCAAATGAGCCAAATATTTTTTATTAACACCTCTTCAATCTATATAGTGTAGATTCGAAGACTCACTATTTATTGAATTAATCTTCATATTTTTACTTTTTTTGAAAAAAATATGCTTTAATAGAAAACCATTAAAACACGTTTAAAATATGAAAATGGAAAACTAAGTTCAGATCCTTCTTACTCACTTTGAAATCAAGCTTTGGTGAATTTTTTGATTTTTTCAGAAACCCTACCTCCTCTCCTTGAACTATGTGCAATGTTATACGTGATAGCTCATATGTGTGAAGGTTTTTTCATGAAAATGTCCATAGACCAAGTTTATGATTTTTGGTTGGTAACATGTCACATAAAATAACATTGTGCGCAGGTTTTATATTTTTTTGATTTTTTTAATTAATGGTGCTGATTTGACCTCCATCATGCCACCTAGTTTTTTTTGAAAATTTCCGTATAGCAAGTTTAGTATTTTTCCTCGTTAGTGTGTCTTATAAAACGACTAACGTCGAAGGCTTCATATTTTTCTATTTTTTAATTAGTTATGCTCAGTCAAAGCCTAGATAACCCCATTGACCAACTCAAAACCCCTCTAAACCCCGCGGGATTTCGCCTAACCCTAGCTCCGAACATCAGTCGTCCGATCATACACTAGCGCCAAGCGACATCCCTCAGATGTGGTCTTCTAGAAGGGCTGGCTGCATGCAGGCTCCGCGCCGTTGGATCAGATGGACGGCTCCGCATTGTTGGATCGTGGGGCGATCCGCGAGATATTCTCCCATTGGTTGTGCTCGCCCACCATTGACTCCATGAAAAAAACATAGTTATTGGGCCCAAAATGAAACCAAGCACTGGTTGGGCCGTCGCATTGGCTTTGTTTTTTTTGCTTGAC
Organism: Aegilops tauschii subsp. strangulata; assembly: GCF_002575655.3. NCBI lineage: Eukaryota > Viridiplantae > Streptophyta > Magnoliopsida > Poales > Poaceae > Aegilops > Aegilops tauschii. Next base: position 356,510,286 of record NC_053038.3, read on the forward strand.
CCTTGTTTTGAGTTCCCGATGCCGCGGTGGGTGTGAAAACGAGCTAGTTCACATTTGAACCCATTACTGCCACGGCGAAATAACACGTCGCACTACGGCTATTTAAGCCACCCATCATCTTCTTCTTCCTCTCACATCCCTCATCTATCTCCCATCCTCTGCCATCTGCCCTTCTTGTTCTTCAACCCCATCTACGACCATGCAGTACACCGGACCAACCTACCGCTTCCCACCCACCATGCCGGAGAGGCTCCACCCTGCCGGCGTGTACGTTGAGCGTACACTATGTGTGTGAGCGATATCAAGGTGGAGGACCGCAAGGGGCTTCACCGAGTTCTTCCTCGCGGCCGATTACCGCCACCTCCCACGGAGATCTCCAACGATGTTCCGCGTCGAGGAGGTCATCCAAAATGGGGTGGTGGTTGCTATCCTTGCCCACTTCACCAACCCCTTCGACGCCTTCTACCTCCTTGGTCGCGTGTTTTGGTGTGGCTGCGAGTTCATCACTTTCACCACCCACAACATCTTCATGGAGTACAGCAACATCTTCCCCACCGCGTCGCGCATGCACACTCTGCCGTACCCCAACGACAACACCCCGAAGGAGCAATGAAGGGCGCCCGGAGGAGCGAGGTGGAGGAGGAGCGAGGACGAGCGAGGTGGAGAAGGCGGCGACTAGGGTTTAGAACCCTCTATCTTTTTTTCTTTTTTTTTTGAATCTATGTTATGTTATTAAGTTGTATTTGAACTGTATGATCGTGCTCTAGGCTTGTTGGCCCTATCTATATTATGTTATTAAGTTCTATTATTAAGTTTTCTATCTATCCTATTATTAAGTTCTTGCTAGTTTGTACTTTTTTTTGAATTATTGATTGTTTTTTGAGAGAGCTCGCTTTGTTCGTAAGCACCTAGTGCATGCATAGCTACACAAGCCACCACCACGTCGAGGAAGCTTCCTCAGTGACAAGGGTTTCGAGTTCCTTAATGGTGATGGTGTGCTTACTCACCATCTCCATAAGCATACGAAACATAGTGAGCTTCTTTCCTTTGAGGGAGCACATGAACTTATTTAGTTTAGCAAGCATATATTGGATCATCTATATCATCACAATCATCATAATTATCCTCCGGATCAAGATGCTCATCACAAGGAGTAGAAGGAGTGAAAAGAGGAGGGTTTGACCGTGGGGTTACCTTGACCTTGTCAGGAGAGTTTTGGCCCTCTCCATCTTCTACCGCGGCCTTTGCCATTAGGCACTTGTGAGCGTTGCCCTTGTAGTCTTTCATATAGTTGTAGGTGACAACATCACCACTCTTGTTGACTAGCCTCAAAGTGTTTTGAGAATCTTGAGCTATGTAGCCACCTAGTGCATGCAGCCAAAAACAATAAAAAAATATTGTTCAATTTATTCGTCGTAGCAAAACGGGTGCAGATGCGAGTGGATCGAAGATGTTCTAAATCGAGGAGACAAGCATCGGCGCATGCAGGCAGCGACCGTCGCTGCGTCCGTGGCGGCTGGCGTGCACGAAAGCGGCTCGGTTGGCACGCATCGGCGCATGCAGGCAGGCTAGCTGCGTGCATGCATAGCAGGCTAGCTGGATATGTTGTGCATGCATTGCAGACTTCTGTCGTGACGGCGCGCGCAGGCGTTTCATGCAACGACCCAACAGTCCAACGAAACCACGGCCCAACGGTCGAACAACGCCACCGTCCAAGGCCGCTCAGGTCCAATGGGTGACACAGTCCAGCGTGGCCCCACTCGTCAAAGTTAACGGTCAAAGCACTGACCCGACGGCATCCACCGTTTGTGACCATTTCTGAGGGTTTCAGATAAGAGAGTGGAGAAAAGTGAGCAAACGTTAAGGGCATGGGGATGGATGAGTATGGCTAAGGAACCATGGGCACAGATGTAAAAATCCCTTGTAATTTTTATACCTTCATTGTTCTTTGTACTGTAATGATTGAAAATGAATAGATGAGAAGTTTATCTAAAAAAGGTAATGTTACATTGTTTTGTGTTTTTATTTATTTAATTTTCCTATCGTCGTATATTAATCTACAGAAGAAGAAAAAAAAATGTACTGACGACATCCTTGCTACTGTACTCCCTCCCGTTCCCCGTCCTAATCAACATTCAGCAAACGGTGAACAGCTTAAATGATCACTTTTTTTTTGACAACTAGCTTAAATGATCACTAGTAATGCACAGTCAGCTGAGGTACCGGATAAAAATGTCAGCCCTGCTACGATCATCGCTACTCCTCGGGTCATCGTACGTGGTAAATCAAGTAGTGTAATCAATGTTGCACTAGGGCGTGGGGATGATCATGATCAGATGGCGTACATCTTCTTGAACTCCTCGTCGACCCACTCGTGCTCCGACAGTCCAGACCCCGAGTGGGAGCGCGAGCGGCTCATCGACGAGCGCTTGATGTTGCGCATGCGCTTGGCCTCGAGCCGGTGCGCGATGACCCAGTAGAGCATGGTGCCGATGGTGGTGACCAGGATGGTGGCGCCCATGATGGTGACCGCGACGGCCAGCCACTGCTCCGCGCGCCCGACGACGACGAACGACAGCGCCAGGAAGGCGACGCTGATGAGCACGCACGCCACCCACATGAGCTTGTTGATCACCGCCATCATCTGCTTCTTGGCCTTCCGCTCGATCACCACCACCGACGTCTGCACCACCACCACCGCCAGCGAGATGAAGAGCGCCACCGAGTCGAACACGAAGAAGATGATGAAGGGGGTCTGGTGGGCGATGTTGGCCTCGCCCAGCTCCTGCCCCGGCCCCAGGCTGTCAGCGTCCACGTACTCGCCGGGCACCGTGAAGATGGCCGCGAACGCCACCGTCGCGATCAGCACGGCCACCACCGTGGTGGAGTTGATGGCGTTGTTCAGCCCCTCCTCGTGGAGCTTGTTGATGCGCTTCTGGATCCCCTGCATCCGCACGCGCGTCTGCCGCGTCTGCTCCAGCTGCGAGTGCACCTCGTGCTTGATGTCGCTCACCTGCTGCTTCAGCTCGCGCGCCGGGTTGCCGCCGCTCGTGGGGCTCAGGGCGCGGGCCGACTGCACGCCGTGCTCCGTCAGCACGCCGGCCACCTCGCCGTTGCCCATCTTCTCCGCCGTGTCCAGCGGCGTCTCGGCGGCCCGGTTGATCGCCTTCAGGTTCGTGTCCGGCAGCTCGAGCAGACGCTTAATGATCTGGTGCCGCGCCTTGCGGGAGGCGATGTGCAGCGCGGTGTTGCCCTTGTTGTCCGGGAGGTTGAGCAGCGAGGGGTCGGCGGCGAGGAGCGCGTCCACGAGGTCGAGGTTGGTGCCCTTGGCGGCCATGTGCAGCGCCGTCTGCCCCTTCTTGTCCACCCGGAGCGCGATGCTTGGCTCCGCCTCCAGCAGCGCGCGCACCACCTGCACGTGCCCGTTCCTCGCCGCCGAGTGCAGCGCCGTCTTGCCGTTGCTCCGCGCGATCAGCGCCAGGGTCCCGTCCACCTCCAGCAGCAGCCGCACCACCTCCATGTGCCCCTGCGTCGCCGCGGTGTTGAGCGCCGTCGTGTTCGACGCGTCCACCGTCATGGCCAGCTCCGGCAGCGCCTGCAGCAGCTCCTTCACCACCTCTGCGCCATGCATGCAAGCAACATGACTAAACATGAAGATGGCGCGTGATGCGTGCGTGTGAGAGTGAGACTGAGAGGATGAGAGGGGACTGGACGTAGACGATGGATGTACCTACATCCCCTTGCTTGGCGGCAATGTGGAGTGCGTCGTAGCCGCTGCGAGCCTTGATGCCGGCGGTGGCGACGTCGTGGTACTTGACCATCTCGTTGACCAGGGCCACGTAGCCGTACTCGGCGGCGACGAACAGCGGTGTCTCCCCGGCCGTGTTCTGCTTGGACAGCAGCGCGCGCAGCTCCTCTGGCGACGCGCCGGACAGCGTATCCTGCACGGCGACGAGCAGCCCGGCGCGCGCCGCCCCGTGCAGCGCCGTGTCGTCCCGCTTCCCGGTGAGCTGCTTGGTCATCTTCTTGCGGCGCGTCGCCGCCTGCGCCGCCTTGGCCGAGTCCATTGCCTCGGCTTGGCGGCAAAACCAGAGGCGCGTCACTCAAAACTTGCTAGTTAGCGGCAAGCCCTGCAAGAATGAGACGAGCACAACAGTCCATCAGAGGCCATAACACCATCAGCAGCCAGCCATTCGTCGTCCATTCCCTCCATTCCTTTTCGCCCACTTGCGCGAATTCACCTACCAAATTCCAAATTACGTACCCTATCATTCCCAATTCCACCCCATTAACTGCGGAGCCAAAATAAAATCTACGTCGAAAAGGGGGAAAGGCAGTATGGAACAGCAAAAGAGATAGACATGAACGAAAGTCGATGGAGAAGAAAAGCAAGTATGAACCAAACAATTGTAAAATGAGACCCAGCTAGGCAGTGCCATGCGAGTGCGAGCGCGAGTGCTCTCCCCACCCCGTCAATTTAATTTGCTCACATACACAAAGGCGCCTCCATTCGCACACGTTGAAAATCAAACTAGGCATCTACCTACACAAAAAGGAAGATCGCAATGCCAAATGCCCATTCTCTCTCTCTTGAAAAAAGAACAGGCTATACAATTGCCACCTCTGATGATCCGTCTTTCCGTTCGCCACTGATTGCCACCGCAAGCTTTGCGATAAAGAAGAGGCGATGAGCGACGCCACATAGGAAAGGAACACAAAGGGGATCCATCAGCCCTAGGAATCACATGGTTGGAATCCAAACCCGCATTACAATATAGTAGAACCCCTAATTGGCACCGCGAGCCCACGAACGGGGATTGGATTGAGGCACACATGATCGGCGGGCGGACGTGCGTGCTGCTGGCAGGAGCAGGAAAACATACCGGCGTGACGAGCTCTGCGCCTCCATGTGAGCCATGGGACCCCCCCGCCCCGATCGATCCGCACGTACCAGAGGCAGAGCGGATGATGCGTAGGAGAGCTGGAGAGGAGACAAGGGCCGGATCGATTAGAAAATCTGCAATTGGATCAATGGATGGGCAGCCAAGGAAATGGAATCATTTTGTGTGTGAAAATAATAATAATAATCAGAAACGTTTTTCCTCGGTTTTATGTGCCTATATTAAGACAACGACTGCCAGGACTAGAAGAAGTGTGAGCTGCGAGCCAGTTGGTGATGCATGGTTCGGTGACCGTCGATTCTCGTTTTATGCTTCTTTTGTTCGTTTCTGTTGGTTTTCTTCCCTGCGCGTGTGTAGTGTGTATGTGTGTCGTTTTACTTTAGTTCCTGGTTTGGTGATGACCAGGAGCTTTAAGAATGAATCGGATCGAGGGAGAAAGATATGGTCGTTGACCGTTGACGCAGCAGCAGTGCAGCATCATCCGCGGTCTCCGTCCGTGCGGGCATGGCAACGTATAACCGGCCATGATTGGGACGAGATATGATCGAACGTACTCCCATGTACATTGCCACGTAGTATATGTACTACTTCAACTTAGTAAGTGCTCCTGTTTGAAAACATAATGTGTAGTATATTGATCCATTAACATAAATGTATGACCTATGCTCATTTTCTCGATATGTGATCTATCACAGGATGTGAAATTGATGCCATCAGATTCGAACCAAAGGGAAAAATACTTATGATTTTCTACAATCCCTTTCCATATTACATGACCTTTTAGAGCCCGTAGTCCGAGGCCTTCGAATTGACAACCGAAATACAAAAAACTTATTTCGATTCACGAGATTTAATAGCACCATCATATTTGTAACGATAATATTTTCATGACATACTGTTTCTGTATGATATAATTATAAAGATGTGATCTCCACTAACCAATTTATCTCAATATGTAACCATGCTATCTCAACATGCAACCATGTATGAGAAAATATCCACCTCAACATACTAGCATTGTACCGTGTTAAAGCATGTATGTAAAACTTATTACGGTACTTATATTTAATAAATATTTTACAACCATACAACAATCAAATACATTGAAATAAAATATATTTCTCATTTTAAGCTCCCGTATTTTTATCCAAATATTAATATTTCAATATGTTCCCCGTGGTAACACACGGGATAACATCTTGAATGGAGCAAAGATATTTGTTGCAGAACACGCCAATACCCAAAACGTCGTTTATTTTGGAATGGAGCAAGTATCACATAAACTATATAAAAATAGCCAAAGGCTTGTATTAATAGATCAAATATGCCTTAAACGAGGACACCAGAAGAGCTTAGTGAGGGCCAAAGGGGGCCATGCCCCCTCCCCTCAGCTTCATTTAAGACTCATTTAGCCCTCTCTCAAATCGTGCTGAAGCTCCTACACCGCCACTAACTACTATGATTGCCATTGCTATGCATGCTGAGCTCTTTCAGTAGACATTTTTTATGTTAGCTACAACTCGTATGACTGTCGTTGGCATATGCGCGGTGACTTCTATCATACTGCTCATTCAATGTATGAACTCGGTGCTCATGATTATTGCCATTTACTTACCACCATGGAAGAGAATGGGGCACTCTCGATGTTGAGGAAATTAGCATCCCCGTAGGTGTTTCTAGCGATTCTATGTGAATATTGGCCCTTGATACTCATATATCTACTAGCTTATTGAGGGGGTCAAAGAGGAGGAAACACTACATGCTCTTGGGAAACCTGACTGCTATGTGTCCATTTTATGTAATATAAACTGCAACTGAAACCTGACTGGTAAAGATCAAGTACTCTTTATACTCAATATTGATGTGACCATCATTGCCAAAGTTCTTGTATCATGTCCGAACATTGCTCCAGCTGCACCGGACAAAGGATAAAGACAACCGATATTAGGAGATGTTCCATGTGTTATGGAGGATAAGGGAATGAACTTGGATCATGATAATTTGATGCAACAAGTTTTTATTGGTTCAATGCTGCTCCATATTACTCCACCGCAGGAAGAAGTCATACCAAACTTTAGGACTCCACCAAGAATAGCCTTGTTTCAGTCGGTTGGGCAAAAATAAGCAAACTTGGAATTTAATCTACTGCTACGTGACGTTCTCACTTAATGTTGCATCGTTCAAAAATTGCATCACACAATTCTTTTTTTCTAGTACTTTAGTTATGTACTTTTTTAGCTAATATAGTTAAGTACTAGTAGGTTGAGTCCTAGCGGTTCACGACCTACATGATCAGTGTGTCTGGGTCATTAATTTATCAAGATATGACTAGCAAAAGAGCATGTGCGTTGCAACTGGAAAATATCACTCCTCTAACCCAATAACCATGACTCAAGACCCCATAGGTCCACGTCTTTTATTACAACACATGGCATCCCATTTGTGTTGCCATTTATGCCCCCCCCCTCGCCGAGTGGCCTCAGTGCTTACACAATCACAACGTGTTCCCTTCTCATAGTTGTTAGGGCATACTTCTCCCTTAATGGTTTTGGTGATTGATGACCATGCATTTTGCGGGCTAGCCGTGTGCATTGAGTTTTTCAGAGATTATTAGATGGCTCGAGACTATTTGTTTCCCCTCGGTGATTAAGAGTGAAGACGGTTATTTTCCAGCGATTTCTTTTTGGTGGATTTGAGTCATAGAAAATCTGTACTATTAAGAGGGGGTCCGCAGTTGGGAAGGTTAGGGTAGAATCAACACATACACATTCACCATTGCACCCGCTTTCCTTCCCGACAACTTGGAGCTCCATTTGTCTTCTGTTTGGGCTTACTGGAAGCACCCAAGCGGTAGTACTATGTTCGGGAGCGGTAGTACCACTCCGGCAATACTGCCGCACTCTAGTACTTCGGGCACTTCCGCTTGTTTTAGGCGTTCTGTAAATTAGCAGTAGTAGGGCGGTAGTACCGCTCATGCGGTATTGCGGCTCATACTACCATCCCGCTACTTTGGCCACTGAACCCTAGAAGGCTAAGCGGTAGTACCACTACTTCAAAGTAGCAGTACCGCTTGTGCAGCACTAGTGGCATCTTCCTCCGCTCGCAGTACCACTTAGTTTTGGGCTTCTGTAACCTCATTCCACCCTAGCATAAGTAGAGCGGTAGTAGCCAGCGATAGTACCGCCCTGTGCGGTACTGCTGCACTACTTGACTCTACTACCGCGGTTCCACCTTAGTGTGGAACACTAAGCAGAAAGTACCACTGGTGGGATTGGTAGTACCGCTCCGGTGGCACTAGCGCGTCCGTGACTGTGTCAGTTGCACGCTTTGTCTGGAACTACCGTGTGCAACGGTAGTATCGCTCCCCCGAGCAGTAGTACCGCATGTGCATGACTTGTGGGCAGAAAACGGTTGGATTTGTTCCCCCACTATATAAGGAGGTCTTCTTCCCCAAGTTGACTTAATTCTTTGTCCCCAAGCTCCATTGTTGCTCGTAAGCTCATTTTCGCCCGATCTCTCTCCCTAGCCAACAAAATTTGTTGATAGGGTTTGTTTGAGAGGGCCCCGATCTACACTTCCACCGAGAGAAATTTTATTCCCCCATTAATCCCTTTGGGGATCTTGTTACTCTTGGGTGTTTGGGCACCCTAGATGTAAGAGGTCACCTCGGAGCCACAACCCATTGTGGTGAAGCTTCGTGGTGGTGTTGCGAGCCTCCAATTAAGTTGTGAAGAGATCACCAACCTTGTTTGTAAAGGTTCGGTTGCCGCCTTCAAGGGCACAACTAGTGGAATAATGACATCTTGCATTGTGCAAGGTCGTGAGGAGAATATGGTGGCCCTAGTGGCTTCTCGGGGAGCATTGTGCCTCCACACCGCTCCAACGGAGATGTACTTCCCCCTAAAGGGAACGAACTCCGGTAACACATCCTTGTCTCCATCGACTCTACTTGTGGTTATCTCTCACCTTTACTTTCTGTAAGCTATTGTTGTGTTGTATTATTTGCTTACTTGTGTTGTGCTTGTTGTTAGCATCATATAGGTTGTTCACCTAGTTGCATATCTAGACAACCTATTTGTTGCTATACCTAATTTGATAAGAAAAGCTAAAAAATTGGTAGTTGCCTATTCACCCCCTCTAGTCAACCATATCGATCCTTTTAGTAGTCCTTGCTTGTGTTGTGAGGAATATTCACGTCACCCCTTGACGATCTTCCAAATTGACCTCTTCTTGAGAACTTCTGGAATTTCCTCACTAGAATTGCTAGCTCACGACCAATTTCATCAGGATCACCAAGACTGCAGTCAGATTCTTCAGATGAGGAAATTGCTTTTGCCTTCAATGCATGAGACCTTCCACAGCTTAGTCCATAGAGATCTCTCTTCTCAGATTGTTGATATTCATGAGTATTGAGCCTCTCAAGAATATCAGCTGGATCCAGAAACTTGTAGTCCGGACACTCTTGAATCATCACTGACATTGTGTCAAATGAAAAATCAAGTGACCTCAAAATTTACTTCAGTACTTTGTGGTCAGTGATGTCAGTGGCACCGAGCGTGTGAAGCTCATTGGAGATGTTGGTGAGGTGATCAAAGGTGCACTGAACATTTTAGTCGTCGAGTCTTCTGAAGCGGTTGAAGAGATTGCGAAGAACATCAACTCAGGTGTCATGTTGAGTTGAAACTCCCTCGTTGACTTTGAAGAGCTGGTTCCATATCATTTTTGCTGACTCCTAAGCACTTACTCTGCCTTACTGCCCTTTGGTCAGATGCCCACAAATGATATTATTTTCTTGGGAGTCCAATTGGCGAATCTCTTCACATCAACAACATTAATGCTCGGAGTAACAGAGGGGTACACCATTCTTGATGACATACCAGAGATCGTTATTATTCCAGTAGGGGTAGTCTGTGCCATCAAAGACTGGGCACACACACAATCGGAGACCTTAATCATACATGTAGTCAACATAACTAAAACTCCAGGTGGTTAAACCAAAATCACACAGAACAAGGGAGTACCTTGCTCTGATACCAATTGAAAGTGTGTTATATCGACCACAGGGGGGTGATTGGGAGATTTTAACAAATTCTTCAATGAGGAATTACTTAGTGAAGAAATACATGATGATGAGATGTTACGCAGAAGATAAACAAGTCATATGCATGCAAAACATAGTGAAAACAAAGCCATCATGATGAAATGAAGCATGCACATTGAATGAGAAACATACAGTCAGTTCAGCATAGAGAGAAGCTAGTGAGAAGTGCAGTGACTGAAGAAGAACATATGTAACCGATGTTGACAAAATTGAGAAAGTCTTTAGTCAAAGTCTTCATAAAACAGAGAGCGGGTTCTTCAACATACAAATGAGTAAATGGAAGTCTGAGGAAATAGAACCCAATTGATCGATGCAGACACTGGATTTTTTTTGACCACTTCTGGTTGTGGCAACTGTACATCTAGTTAGGGAGGCTTGAGATTGAACCCAAAAGTCACTAAGTCTTCATATATTCCCCTTGAGCTAAAGTCACTTAGACTCCGCCCAATCACTCGTGGTAAGTCTTCAAGGTAGACTTCCAAAACCTTCACAGACTTGTTCACCGGCATGCCATAATTTCCTCTTGGGTGCTGAGAACATGACGCCTAACCATCTGGAAGATCATAGTCTTCAAAGGTAACAAGCGTCGGATCATACAGGACAATTTCTTCAGTGATGCTCAATCACTTTGGGCTCTGGGTGTTTGGGTTTTTCCGCACTTAGGATTCTCTCAAAGTCGTTAGAGGATGGGTTGCTCTAAATGACACTTGTCAATCTCTCTCTCGGAGCATCCAACCAAGTACTGGTTGTGGGGGGCGGCTATTTATAGCCAAGGCAACCCGACATGATAACACATAAATGCCCTTCGGGCATGACCTTTGTCAAGATAAGATCTACTCGACAGCTGGTACTAGCGCATCAACGATCAAAATGACAAAGTCGCCGGAGCTCTCATTTTCCTCATTGGGTAGGTGAATCACACTGGCGAAACCCTAAATCTTCAGCCAAACCAATTTCGTCAACGACTAGAAGAACTTTGTCTCTATCGCTGAAGAACGAGACTGCACTTCAAGAGACTTCTTCACTCCGGGTGTTTGAGCATCACTCTGGGAATACACCTATGTATCACCTAGACCCCTTTAACAGTACGGTGTTTCAAGCCTACTAGAGGGTTGAGGCAGGGTGATCCGTTATCACTATACCTCTTTATACTGTGCATAGAGGGGTTGAATGCCTTGTTGACACATGTTGAGGACAAGGGAACCATATCAGGAGTTAAAGTCTGTAGAGACGCCCCGCCAGTCACAAATCTTCTCATTGCGAATGATTCTTTGATCTTGATGAAAGCCAACCAACATAATGTGGCGACCCTGAAATCAATATTAGACTTATACTGTGCGGCGTCGGGATAGCTGGTAAGCGTGGAAAATTCAAGTATTTTCTTTAGTCCCAATACAACGGCAGAGATCAGAGAACAAATATGTACAACACTGAATATAATGACGGAGGCAATGAATGATAAATACTTGGGCTTGCCAGCAAAAGTGGGTGTTGATAAAACAGAATGCTTTAAATTTCTGATTGAAGGAATTGTTAAGAAAATTAGTGGTTGGAAGGAAAATTTACTGTCTGCCAGGGGAAAGGAGATCTTGCTCAAGGTTGTGATCCAAGTCATACCTACCTATGCAATGTCGGTCTTTAAAATTCCTAAAAAAATATGTAAAGGAATCATTGACGCGATTGCGCATTTCTGGTGGGGAGCCGAGGAGAACCAGAGGAGGATGCACTGGATGGCCTGGTGGAAAATATGCATACCAAAAAACCAAGGAGGAATGGGATTCCGTGATATCGACTGTTTCAACCTGGCTTTGCTCCCCAAACAGGCATGGCGTCTCATTGATGATCCTGATTCCTTGTGTGCTACTATTCGGAGGGCCAAGTACTATCCTGATGGCGATTTGATGAAGTCCAAGCCAAAGCACGGCGCTTCCTTCACCTGGCAAAGCATCATGGCAGGCATAACTACTCTGAAACGTGACTATATTTAGCGAGTGGGGAATGGACATAACATCAATATTTGGGAAGATGCCTGGATCCCAAACTGTGCCACTAGGAAGATTGTGACCCCTAAGGGGGGACAACTATTATCAAAAGTGGGTGACCTGATTGACACTGCCTCCAATAATTAGGATGAGGACCTGATTAGACAAACTATGTGGCCCATTGGCGCACAACGAATTCTTTCGATCCCACTTTCGCAACATGGTATGACAGATTTCATTGCCTGGAGTTATACGAAAAATGGTATGTTCTTGGTTCGGTCTGCTTACTCTGTGGAGTGGAATTATCAGTATGGGAGTAAACTAAAATATTCTAATGGGATGGGGTGAATCACACCTAATCCTGTATGGTGTCAAATATGGAAGTTATCTTGTGCGGCAAAAGTAAAAAATTTCATATGGCGTACATTACACTCTCCCATGCCGGGTAACACTCGCTAACAGACACATGAAGGCCTCGCCCTCTTGCCCTAATTGTTCTCAAGGTTTAAAAGATACGAAACACATGCTTTTCCTGTGTAGTAAAGCAAAGGAGGTTTGGAAGAAACTAGGGATGGATGAGATTATTGATAAAGCTTGTGAGATTGATCGTGCTGGGAAGGCGATATTGGAATACCTTCTACTTCTTCCAGACCAAGATTTGAATATTTTGGGGTTCCAAAATGTACGAGAAATGATAGCTATTTCAGCTTGGTACCTATGGTGGGAAAGACGAAAATTAGTGCACAAGGAATTAACTCAGAATGCAAATCAGATATCAATGGTGAGCTTAGCCCTCACATCCAACTTTGTAAATGCATCATCCCCAAAGGCGTCCATGAAAGGGGGGGGGTACTGTCCTCCTAGGGGTTTTGTGAAACTTAATGTTGACGCCTCCTTTGATCATGATATGCTGAAGGGTACGGTGGGGGCAGTCTTGAGAGATGACAAAGGTAGGTTAATTGCAGGAGGAAATGGAAAGATTGACTATTGTGCGGATGTTCTGATGGCTGAAGCTTTAGCACTCAAATTTGGCCTAACACTGGTGCAAAGGGCAGGGTGTAATCGCATAATCATCAACTCAGACAATCTGAAGGTGATAGAGACCATGCAGGACGGAGGACACTCAGCGGGTGCGGCGGCGGCAATTTTCAAGGACTGCTTTCACCATGCCTGTGATTTTGTCACGGCTAGATTCTAACATTGTAATAGAGAGGCAAATAAAGTAGCTCATGAACTTGCTAGATTAGCTAGATTTTCTTTGACTTCAGACTGGTTTGAGGAGCCTCTAAATGAAATTCTAAAGATCCTCACAAATGATGTAATGTTTATCACTAATGAATAAAGTTTCATTTTATTTCAAAAAAATAGTACGGTGTTTCCTATGACTCAAATAAAGAAGACAGGAACTATGGAAACAAAGTCTTCAAGCTTCCAATTCTTCTCTTCAATTTCTTCAAAGGACGCACCAAATTCTTCACTGAAGAAATACATTTTTAGGTGTCATATTTCATTGGTTAAATCAAATCTTCAAGGATTATAACTCATGTGTACACTCACAAACACGTTAGTCCCTTAAATCATCTTCAATACTCCAAAACCACTAAGGGGGCACTAGATGCACTTACAACTTCACGGGAGGTTTCTCGTGTATCAAGGGATTGCCTATTGGTTGTCGTTACCCCAGCTTCAGGTGACGCGTACTTCTCGCGTAATTGGTAGTATTTTCTATCGGTAGATGTCGGATGTGGGGTTCCGGCAAAACCCTTAAGGTTCGAACTCTGGGGTGCGCACGAAGTCTTTCCCTCCTACCGATCCACGCCCTAGCTCACTAAGATCTCGCGGACGAACTCGACGAACTCACAACACAGAAAGACACGAGATTTATACTGGTCTGGGCCACCGTTGTGGTGTAATTCCCTACTCCAGTGTGGTGGTGGTGGATTGCCTCTTGGGCTGATGATGAACAGTACAAGGGGAAGAACAACCTCCCGAGGTTGAGGTGTTCTTGTGGCTAGGGTAGGCTCTGATCAGATCAGATCAAGCTGAGATGCCCCTACTGTGGTGGCTAGTTCTACTTATATAGGCCCTGGTCCTCTCCCCAAATATTGAGCGGGAAGGGAGCCAACAACGGCGGGCAAATTTGAAGGGGGACAACTAGTACAAGCTATCCTGCCAAAGTGGTCTTCGCCTGCGAAAGGCTCTGGTGGTGACGCCGTCTTGGGCTCCACGATGACCTCCGTCTTGCCGTCCTTCTGGTCATGGTCTCGTTGCACCGATATGGCAACCTTTGCCCGATGCCTCGGTACTCCTCGCCTGCGCTTGCCTCCTTAGCACCAAAGAGGAAACAGGGACGCTGCACGCGCTGGCGCCCGCCTGGTGCAGGTCGTCATGGCTCACGTCACGAAAGCCTCATGAGGTTTGCCCCGCCTTGATATCTCCGCTCCTCATGAGCCTGCCTGACTAGGCCACTCCTGAGGAGGTCTTGCGTCATCCGCCTCGGCGAGGCTTGGCCCCTCGCGAGGGTCTTGGATGCCTTGTTGATGAAGATAGGCCGTACGGCCTACTAACTTAGCCACGCCGCGGGCCGCAGGCAGGCAAGTCTGGGGACCCCCATTCCCAGAACACCGACAGTAGCCCCCGGGCCCAAGGTGCGCTCGGACTTGGCTTCGCGGCGAAGCCAAGGGTCAAGTACGGAGCGCCGCGAGCCCCAAAAGCCCGCGGCCTCGGTTGACGCGTGGCGGTTGATTGGACGTGGGCGTCTCCACTTCCCCACGATGCCTTTGAATCCTCCTGGCTATGTGGCCCCCGCAGCCTACACAGTAACTCCCCCGTCGTCTGCCCCTTGCTTCCCCAATCTCCCTGCTTCCTCGAGACTGTGTTTCTCTTCTCCAATCTGACCTGCCTTCTGCCCGCTTCGTTGCCATGGCGCCGAAACAAGCAGATAAGGGAAAGAAGCCCTTGTCTCCGCTAAGCGCTCCTCCGGCCGTCGAGCCGGCGCTAGGTCGATCCCGAGTGCTCAACGACGAGGCCATGGACAAGGTGCATCCGATGCTTGCTTCCAGCTTCAACGAGTGGGGAGAGACGGTGGCTTGGCCTGCATCTCGCACTCACATGGCTCGGGCAGCCACTGAAGTCCCAATCTTCATAGATGCCCTCTGGGCTGGCCTAATTCCTCCCTTCTCCGCCTTCTTCAGCGTGGTGCTCGAGCATTATCAGATCCACATGCTGCATCTTGACCCTCAATCAGTGACTCGTCTTGCTGTCTTCGCCTTCGTGTGCGAAACCATGGTGGGTATCGCTCCTTTGGTGGCCCTCCTCCATCATTTCTTATCACTGCATCTGATCGGCCCCCAGCAATGCTCGGGGTGCGTGGGCTTCCAGGCCGCAGCCGCGACGGCGGGCGCGGGGATTGACTTCAAGCTCCCTTCATCCACGAGCGAGTTTCGTACACGATGGGTGTTTGTTGATGCCGGTGTGCTCACCCCCTGCTTCATCTCCCGGTGGGGCCTGCTGTTCCAAACTCCGGCTAGGGCCATCAGAAGCTCACGAGCCCCCGCCTCGCTCCCGTCTGGGCTAGGCTGAGGAGGTTGAAGGACCGCGGCGTGACTGCACCTATGGTGGTGAAGGAATTCGTCAGGCACCGGGTAGCCCGGTCCAGCGCCACTCTCGCCCGATGTGGACCTTGCTCAATAGTCAGGACCATATGAGGTTTCAGGAGTCTAGGCTCCCTCTCGAGATGCGGCAAACAGTGCTCAAGGTCCTGACGGGTGTCCCTTTGCCGGATGAGTTGCCTGGGAAGAACTACCTGCTGTACCGTTGCAAGAACAAGGATGAATTTGCCGAGAGCATGCCCTCCTTTGATGAGTGGGGGCTGCGGCCGATCGGCCTGGTGGGGCCCCACGAGAACCCCGTCGGCGTGGTTCCCTTCCTTGCTGCCGGTGCCGAGCTCGCCCCAGGTAAGGGTGCAGGAGGGCGAGCCCCGGCGGAGGCTGGTGGCCCAACTGCTGAGGGGCACATGCCGTGTAGTGACCCTGGGGCGTCGTCCTCGGGAGCTTGCGTCCCCTCTCCCGAGACGTTGGACGCTGCGGAGGCGCGGCATGCAGTTCCCGAGGCCAAGGCTCCAGGAGCCTCGGGAGGTTGTGGTGAGGCGGCGCCCGACTGTTCACCGCAGCCGGGCACCCATGAAGTAGGCCCTCCGAGCTCCTCCTCGGCCTCGCCACGCGCAGGCTGCCACGTCCAGTGCTTCGGTCAGCTCTGCGTGGACTTCTAGGAGCTCCGCAAGAGGAAAGGATCCTCGAGCGGCAACAACATCTTTGGGCCGCTAAAGCGGAGGAAGTACATCGCCGTCGACGTGTAAGTACCGTATCGCTGTGGCTCCTTGTGTGCTATTTCCATTTCCTGACGTTAGTTCTTCAGGGCTCCTTCCGTCGAGACGGCTGCGCCTTCAGAGAAACGGCCTCCTCCTTGCTCGACTCCCCCGTCGGCCTTGGGCGTTACAAGTCCGCTTGCTACCCCTGGAGCAGGGTTGGTTGAAGGAGCGCTCTTGCCTTCATGGCGCGCTGAACCCGCGGTTTTGTCGCCCCTCCCCCACGGTCTGGCGGGGAGCTTGGAAGGCATGCACAAGACCCCTCCTTTGGTCATGGACAGTAGCTGGTTGGCTTCGATCTTCGGTTCCTCTTCAAGCAGCGAGCCCCGATTGGCTTGGGCTCCTCGCGAGGACTGGTTGACATCAGGTGCAGCGCCAGCCCCCCGCCGAGAGGTGGTGCGCCACTTGATACCCCACCCGCAGTCCCCGAGGCGATGGACGAGGGGGGCCGTGCGTTCGAGTTCGAGCGCGGGCGGAGCGTCGTTCGTCATGAGCTTTTTCAGGAGGCGATGGGCGCGATGAGCCGGCTTGGTGAAGAGCTCGTAGGTGTCGACTCGCGCCTTGAGGCTGAAGGTCTCCGGTTGGCGGAGGAACGGCGCAAGCTGAGGGTGGCTATCAACCTCGGCCGCTACCAGCGTGATCTTGACAATGCGAAGGCTGAGGCGTCCCTCAAGGTTTCCCGCGAGGCTTGCTCCTGAGCCTTGGAGGAGTCTCGTGAGGCTAACCGCCGTCGCGAGGCCGCGGAGAAGTGCGCGTGGGAGCTCCATGCCTGGAGCGCGTCCCTTGAGCAGCAGGTGGAGGCATGCAGAGCCGCCCTTGCGTCGCTGAGGGGAACGCCTGCCGAGGAGGAAGAGGTCCGAAAGCGCGAGGAGGCGTTGGCGCTGGAGGCCGTGGAACGCAGCCTCGAGCTTGAGCAATTGGAGACGAGGGAGCGTCAAGTTACCCAAGCAGAAGATGTCGTCGGGGTTCGCGAGGCCAGGGTCCAGGAGGAGGTGGACCGCCAGGTAGCGGAGGTTCGCGCAGACCTGAAGGGAAGGTATGACTTGAAGTTGAAGCTCGCAGGTACGGAGGATGCGGGCAGGGCTGCTGCCCTCAGGCCCAGGTTGGACGAGGCTGAGAGGCGTGCGGAGGCCACGGCTGCCGCCCTGGTCACGGCGCAGGCGGACTTGGCCTCCGCCCGCGCCGAGCTGCTTTCTCTTCGGAAGCGGGTTGATGACGCCGAGGCCGTCGCACGGCAAAACAGGGAGGAAGTGCTCCAACGTCGGACGCCGGAGCGCGAGCATGCCCCTATGCTTCAGGATCTCCGGAACAGGGCTAATACCGCCCTGGGCTACATCTCCGACGAGAATGCACCTGCCCCCCATTCGAATGACTATGCCAGCCACCTGACCTTCTTCACCGACCTGGTGACGCGCCTGGAAACCCGGTCTGACAGGGCTCGCCGGCTCGTGGAGGAGAGAAGTCGGGGCCTGCTCGGGCGTGCGTTCTCTTGTGTCTTCATCCACCTCAGGAACACCTTCCCCGACTTCGACTTCGACGCCGCCATTGCCCCCGTACCGCAGGCCGTCCAGTGCAATCTGGCGCGGTGGGTGGAGGACAACGTGGATGCGCTGGTCAGAGCCTTTGCCTCTGATGACGACGCGGTGGTGGTCGCCGCAGATGAAGGCGACATGGTCGACGACGGTGACGGAGGCGTCGCCGAAGGCGGCGACGGTGCCGGCGAAGATGGCGACGACGCGAGTGACGCGTTCGAGGGCGATGTAGCGAGTGACATATCTGGTTGATCCCAAGTTCCCCTGTCGTTTTACCCTGTACGCAAAAACTCGGGCGTGGCCCTTGGAAAACTTGTAAGAGCATTTTGAGAGGGGGAGCCCCTCATGTAAGCAAGTTGCAGCCTTTACTTTCCTATGCAGTATTGAATTTGTGCCCTCGCGGACTCATGAGCCCAAGGGCGAGTTTCCCGTTGTGGTTTACCTTAGTCAACGCCGGCCTCGAGCTGGGTCACGAGGCTACGAGTTTCTGAGAATCCTGCGGAGCTTGTCGACCTGTCAGAAGGGGCCCCGCAAGAGGCAAGCGTCAGTTGCAGCGTTAGCACGCGCTCGGCGCACGTGTGCTTCGCGCAGTCCCGCTCGCGAGGGGCTCGTGAGGGGAAGGCGACGGACATGAGTCCTAGATAAAACGAAATCCAGAAAGCAAGAAACTGCTCGAACGAGAAGAGGCACCCCCCGCGCGTATCGACAAAAACTCGGCTTCAACTTAAATCCAGATCCAGAAAGCAAAGCTAGAGGAAGAGAGATCCAAAGCAAATGGCCACGTCCGGCACCTAGTCTAGTCTTCTGGTCTTCAAGTCTTCTCACCAGCGCGGAGCTAAGTGCTGCCACTAGGCGTGGGAGGGAGCCCCAGGGCCTGAGACCGGCACCCCTGAGACTCCGGGGCGTGTACATCCCCAACTCATTATTATGTGAGAGTGTCACGGGCGGCGAGCTTCACAGGCACTAGGCCTTCTTCACAGGTGCCGGCCTTGCTTCATATCGCCAGACGAGAGCCCCGCCTTGCGCCACCCTCGACCACCTTTGAGCCGACCGGCTACCAGGACGACACAAAGGGGGAAAAGGGGACGCCATCGGTGCCCTCGACGACCACGGGTCCTCTGCCGGGGGAAGGCTCGCCGGCACCTCCCCGGCAGAGGGCCTACCTCCGGGTGTCCCCTGGCTTCGCGCGCCGTGGGGAGGGGCCTAGCTCCCGACCCCTCTCCAGCAGCCCCCAATGTGATCCCCCTACTGGCAGGGAGGCCGCCGAGCTGGGGCCGCCAGCCGTTGTGGTGATCTGTTCCTCCTGCGAGTCATGGTTAGCGTAAACTTGCTCCCGAGGGATTAGGGGTACCCTGTAGTTGTCGTTGCACATGTGGTCGTGGTGGTTCCCCGGCGGCTCCTGGAAGGCCTCAACTCCCAGCGCCTCTTCTTCCCAACCTTCTCCGATGAACGAGCCAGGATCGTCCTCCCGTGCGTAATCCCGGTCCATCATGCGGGGCACGTAGGCTTCCGGGGCCGTCACCCCGAACACCTCGCCGTAGTGCCCCACACTCCATGTTGCCCGGCCCAGCGTGGCGTCCTGAGGATGATAGCGCGGCATCCCACTTGGGCCATGGGAGGCGACGCTTGTGCTCATGCTTGCCGCGGGCGGCATGGTGGCGGCAGAGCCCCCGGCGCCGCCGGCTGTGCTGGTGTTGATGAAGCCCCCTGGCACACCTGATGGCGCGTGGTTGCGGCGGGGCCCGCCGTGAGACCCTGTAGTGGCCTGAGGAGGAAGCTGATGACACAAGGGCAGTGCTCCCGACGCTGCTGCATCCAGCAGCTCGGCAACGGGTTTCAGCAGTGCATCCCGGCCGCTCTCGATCAGCCGGCACCGCAGCAGCTCTCGCGCCACCGTGAGCGCTGCTCGCATGTTTGCCTGCTCCCGCCGTGAATGCGGCGCCGTCGCTGCGGCGTGGCTTGCTGCCCTTGCAGTGGCTCGCACTTGCCGCGGGGTGAGGGTGGACGACGCTTGGCCGCGCCGCTCGCGCCCCGCAGCGTTGGATGGCGCTCGCGCCGCCTGGAGCGTGGGGTCGAGGGCTTCATGGGCAGGTGGCGCCGCCCGGGCCGGCCAGGTTGCCCAGCGGTCGGAGTCAGCCCTTGGGTCGCCGGACATCGTGGCCGCGGAGCATCGGCAAGTCAATTGGCGGAGAAGAAGCTCCGGCGCACCCCTACCTGGCGCGCCAAATGTCGGATGTGGGGTTCCGGCAAAACCCTTAAGGTTCGAACTCTGGGGTGCGCGCGAAGTCTTTCCATCCTACCGATCCACGCCCTAGCTCACTAAGATCTCGCGGACGAACTCGACGAACTCACAACACAGAAAGACACGAGATTTATACTGGTTCGAGCCACCGTTGTGGTGTAATACCCTACTCCAGTGTGGTGGTGGTGGATTGCCTCTTGGGCTGATGATGAACAGTATAAGGGGAAGAACAACCTCCTGAGGTTAAGGTGTTCTTGTGGCTAGGGTAGGCTCTCGATCAGATCAGATCAAGCTGAGATGCCCCTACTGTGGTGGCTAGTTCTACTTATATAGGCCCTGGTCCTCTCCCCAAATATTGAGCGGGAAGGGAGCCAACAACGATGGGCAAATTTGAAGGGGGACAGCTAGTACAAGCTATCCTGACAAAAGTGGTCTTCGCCTGCGAAAGGCTCTGGTGGTGACGCCGTCTTGGGCTCCACGATGACCTCCGTCTTGCCGTCCTTCTGGTCTTGGTCTCATTGCACCGATATGGCAACCTTTGCCCGATGCCTCGGTACTCCTCGCCTGCGCTTGCCTCCTTAGCACCAAAGAGGAAACAAGGACGTTGCGCGCGCTGGCGCCCGCCTGGTGCAGGTCGTCATGGCTCACGTCACGAAAGCCTCGTGAGGTTTTCCCCGCCTTGATATCTCTGTTCCTCATGAGCCTGCCTGACTAGGCCACTCTTGAGGAGGTCTTGTGTCGTCCACCTCGCGAGGCTTGGCCTCTCGCGAGGGTCTTGGATGCCTTGTTGATGAAGATGGGTCATACGACCCGCTAACTTAGCCACGCCGCGGGCCGCAGGCAGGCAAGTCTGGGGACCCCCGTTCCCAGAATGCCGACAGTAGATATTGGAGGTTATTGCATTGCAAAACAACATGCCAAATCATTGGCATCTCCGAGGTCGTGCCCTCATCAGTTGGTATAAGATTTCTGGGTTTATTACGGTGCAATTTTTTCCATCAATTTATTGGCATATATTCTAAAACTGCAATGAGGACACAATACTACTCGGACGATGAGATGTCACAATGTGAGAAGGACCCATTGCGTCCAGTTCCATGGCTTCAAATCTACACAAGAGTGATGGTGGGGCCAACTACTTGTGCTACAATGTTGGATCCGTCTTTGAAAATAAATTCGGTGAGTAAAACTTTGGTCGATGGGCTAAAGATGGCAACGATTGAACATCCAGAACCATATAGACTTTTGCGGCGAGGGAAATTTGTGGCAATAAAACATCAAGTAGAGGTGCATTTTCAAATTTCTGGACTTACGGATTCAGTTTTGTGTGATGTTCTTCCTTAACATATGTATACATGTAGCTTGATACTTGGTCAATCTTGGACAAAAAAGAGGGAGTTGCAGATTGATAAAAGTGTCCTTGGAGGAAATTAAAGTTTCTTTTGAAAAGGAAGATTGATGACCCACAAGTATAGGGGATTAATTTTAGCTCTTTTCGATAAGTAAGAGTGTCGAACCCAATGAGGAGCAGAAGGAAATGACAAGTAGTTTTCAGTAAGGTAATGTCTGCAAGTGCTGAAATTGTAAGTAGCGAGTAGTTTGATAGCAAGATAATTTGTAACGAGCAAGTAACGATAATAGTAACAAGTATGCAGCAAGGTAGCCCAATCCTTTTGAGGCAAAGGGCAGGCCAAAATGGTCTCTTATAATAAGCAAAGCGTTCTTGAGGGTACACGGGAATTTCCTCTAGTCACTTTCATCATGTTGGTTTGATTTGTGTTCGCTACTTTGATAATTTGATATGTGGGTGGACCGGTGCTTAGGTGTTGTTCTTACTTGAACAAACATCCTACTTATTATTAACCCTCCCGCAAGCATCCGCAACTACGAGAAAAGTATTAAGAATAAATTCTAACCATAGCATTAAACTCTAGGATCCAATCAGTCCCTTACGGAGTAGTGCATAAACTAGGGTTTAAGTTTCTGTCACTCTCGCAACCCACCATCTATTTACTACTCCACAATGCATTCCCTTAGGCCCAAATATGGTGAAGTGTCATGTAGTCTACGTTCACATGACACCACTAGGGGAATCACAACATACATACCATCAAAATATCGAGTACATATCAAATTCACATGATTACTTGCAACATGATTTCTCCCGTGACCTCAAGAACAAAAGTAACTACTCACAAATAATAAACATGCTCATGATCAGAGGGGTATTAATATGCATAATGGATCTTAACATATAATCTTCCACCAAATAAACCATATAATAATCAACTACAAGATGTAATCAACACTACTAGTCACCCCTTAGCAACAATCTATAGTTCCGGTAACAAGATTGAATACAAGAGATGAACTAGGGTTTGAGATGAGATGGTGCTAGTGAAGATGTTGATGGAAATTGCCCTCCCCAAGATGGGAGAGTTGTTGGTGATGATGATGACGATGATTTCCCCCTCCGGGAGGGAAGTTCCCCCGGCGGAATCGCTCCGCCGGAGGGCAAAAGTGCTCCTGCCCAAGTTCCGCCTCGAGACGGCGGTGCTTCGTCCCGAATGCCTCCTCCTTATTTTTTTAGGTCAAAACCACTTATATACCAAAAGATGGGCACCGGAGGTGGGCCGAGGAGGCCACAACCCACCAGGGCGCGCCAGGGTGGGGCGCGCCCAGGTGGGTTGTGCCCACCTGGTGGCTCCCCTCGGGTACTTATTGGCTCCAATATTTCTAATATATTCCATAAAAAATCTCCGTGAAGTTTCATCCCATTTGGAGTTGTGCAGAATAGGTGGCCTGACGTAGCTTTTTCAGGTCCAGATTTCCAGCTGCCGGAATTCTCCCTCTTGGTGTGTACCTTGCAAATTATGAGAGAAAAGGCATTAGAATTACTCCAAAAAGCATTATTATGGATAAAAACATTATAAATAACAGTAAGAAAACATGATGCAAAATGGACGTATCAACTCCCCCAAGCTTAGACCTCGCTTGTCCTCACGCGAAAACCGAAATCGAAAAACATGTCCACATGCTTTGAGAGAGAGAGGTGTCGATAAAAACAAAATACGGACATAGAAGCATCATGTTGATTATTATAACAGCAACAAAATTTAACATAGGACTTTTATCATAGAACTTGCATCATATACTTCCTATGAATAAGAATAGTTCATCACACAATCAAAGTATAAAGCAAAAACTCTATTAGAAACCAACAAACTATGTTCTCAGTCAACTTCACAACTACAATTCATCATCTTTTCTGGAAGAGTCACGTGTCGGAGCCTTTAAAGCAAGTCCACATGCTCAACCATCATATAGTCTTCTATGATTGCTAACACTCACCTCGTACCCATGAGCAAAACGTTTCAACCGGACACATAGAAAGATAGGGGCTTATAGTTTTGCCTCCCAACATATTCAACTGGACATATGTGCCTAGATCTTTCCTCACCGCTTGATGCTTGCCGAAAGGGAAAATAAAAAGGAATAGAGGGGAAACTTTGACTCTTTGCATAAAAGTAAATACATAAAAGTAAAAGATAGGCCCTTCACAGAGGGAAGCAGAGGTTGCCATGCGCTTATTTGTTTGCATGCTCAATCCCTTAGTGCAAGAGAACGTCACGTTGTATTGCCCCTTAAGACGACAACCTTTATTATGTAGTATGTCGCTTTTATTCTTTGTCATCCAAGTTCGTACAACGCTCAATTTTCTCTTACACTAAATGATCTTACATATTTAGAAGCAATTTTTATTGCCTTTTTGCACCAATGACAACTTACTTGAAGAATCATGTTCAATCCATAGGTAGGTATGGTGGACACTTGAAAAAGATTTGGGTTTAAGGGTTTTCGGATGCACAAGTAGTATCTCTACTTAGTACGGAATTTTTGGCTAGCAAAGATAGGGGGCAAGCACCACATGTTGAAGGATCTATGACAATATGACATCTATGTGAATATAAACAAACATAAACCATTAAGTTGTCTTCCTTGTCCAATGTCAACAATTTTGGCATATAATATTTTGATGAGGGCTCACAATCACAAAAGATTTCTAGGATAGTGTATTTATATGTGAATCTTCCCTTCCCTTACTAATTTTTTCATGAGTTGCATCATTGACTAATGCTATGTTTGTCAATCTCTAATAAAATTTTCTTACTTATACTTTTCCTTATGTGGTGCTATCACCTACCATAGGATTAGTATATGATCAAATTAATTCATTTCCTTTCTTTTATTTATTTCCTTTCTCTTTTTCTTTCTTTCTTATTTCTCTTTTTTTTTTCTTTATTTGCAACATGAAAGTAAAGACAGCAAAAACTCATACTAACTTTATTAGAAAATTTGCACACGATAACAATGATAGATCACTAAGCAATCTCTCAAAGAAGAAAGGATCGAACTAAACTTTATTTCATCTAATGCAAAAGATCGAAGTAAGATCAGTAAAAGCAAAAAGATAGTGGGATGATATGATACCGGGGCACCTCCCCCAAGCTTCGCGGAAGCCAAGGGGAGTGCCCATACCCGATACTCCATTCTCCTTTGGTGGTGAAGAAGATGGTGGTGGTGATGAAGAAGGTAATTTGCCCTTTGCTTCCTTCAGCTTCGTTTCGACCTTCATCAGCCAAGCACCTTCTTCCATGAGGTTGGAGGAGCAGGAAGACATGATGCTTAGCTTGATAAATCTGACCAAAAGTAGCAAGAAAAGAGAACAGAGGATTTTCTCCGCGATACGGTGGTTAACAGGTTCAGGAAGTATATATAGAATTTTTATTTTGCAAGACAAGCATATAGAAGAAAAACGGAGTACGAGAGGTGTCCCAGGTGGGTACAACCCACCTTGGCGCGCCAGGCTTGTATTGTGCTCACCAGGGGACACTTCCTGGTAGTTTCTTTATTTCCAAAATTTTGAAATATTCCAAAACTGATAAAAAATAATTTTGCAGATTTTTCGGAGTCCGTTTACTTACCGTATCACGTACCTCCTTATTTTGATGATTCTGGAGTGTTCCGGAAGGACTCTTTTATAAGTTCTTCCGGTGTCAAAGTTTGGATAATATTGCTTTCGACATTAATAGGCGTACATGAGATATAATGCTTTATTCGTTGCCCGTTGACAACCTTCAAAATTATTTATTTTGATGGCACCTGACCGGTAAACCTCCTCGATGACATATGGGCCTTCCCATTTCGAGAGGAGCTTCCCTGCAAAGAATCTCAAATGAGAGTTGTACAAAAGAACATATTCTCCGACTTTAAACTCATGTTTTTCAATTCTTTTGTCATGCCATCTTTTAACTTTTTATTTGAATAACTTTGCATTTTCATAAGCTTGGGATCTCCATTCATCTAACGAGCTTATATCAAATAACCTCTTTTCACCAGCAAGTTTGAAGTCATAGTTGAGTTCTTTAACTGCCCAATATGCTTTATGTTCTAACTCAAGAGGTAAATGACAAGCTTTTCCATAAACCATTTTATAAGGAGACATACCCATAGGATTTTTATATGCAGTTCTATAAGCCCAAAGTGCATCATCTAATTTCTTAGACCAATTCTTCCTAGACCTATTGACAGTCTTTTGCAAAATTAATTTTATTTCTCTATTGCTAAGTTCAACTTGACCACTAGACTAAGGATCATAGGGTGATGTAATTTTATGGTTAACATCATACTTAGTAAGCATCTTATGGAAAGCACCATGAATAAAGTGTGAACCACCATCAGTCATTAAATATCTAGGGACTCCAAACCTTGGGAAAATAACTTCCTTCAACATTTTGATAGAGGTGTTGTGATCAACACTACTAGTTGGAATAGCTTCTACCCATTTAGTAACATAATCAACATCAACCAAAATATGTGTATACCCATTAGAGGAAGGAAAAGGTCCCATGTAATCAAATCCCCAAACATCAAATGGTTCAACATCAAGAGAATAGTTCATAGGCCTTACCAATATTACCTATTCTTTGGCATTCATCACAAGATGAGACATACTTACGAGCATCCTTGAAGAGATTAGGCCAATAAAATCCAAATTGCAATACCTTGTGAGCAGTTCTATCTCCAGCATGATGCCCTCCATAAGGTTCTGAGAGACATTTCCATAGGATTTGTCCCTGTTCATGCTCAGGTACACAACGTCTAATAATACCGTCTACCCCTTCTTTATAAAGATGTGGGTCATCCCAAAAGTAAAGTCTTAAATCATAGAAGAATTTTTTCTTTTGTTGGTAAGTAAAGCTAGGTGGTAAATATTTAGCAACAATGTAATTAGCATAGTCAGCATACAAAGGAGTACCATTAGCAACATTTATTGCAGCTAACTGCTCATCAGGAAAACTATCATCAATAGGAAGTGGGTCATTAAGCACATTTTCAAGCCTAGACAAGTTATCAACTACGGGGTTCTCAGCTCCTTTTCTATCAATAATATGCAAATCAAATTCTTGTAACAAGAGAACCCAACGAATAAGTCTAGGTTTAGCATCTTTCTTTTCCATAAGATATTTAATAGCAGCATGGTCTGTGTGAACAGTTACTTTGGAATCAACAATATAAGGTCTAAACTTATCACAAGCAAACACCATTGCTAAGAATTCTTTTTCAGTGGTAGCATAATTTTTCTGAGCACTGTCTAGAGTTTTACTAGCATAATGAATAACATTAAATTTCTTATCAATTCTTTGTCCTAGAACAGACCAACAACATAATCACTGGCATCACACATAATTTCAAAAGGCAAGTTCCAATCAGGTGGTTGAACTATGGGTGCAGTGATTAAAGTTTTCTTTAGTGTTTCAAAGGCTTCAAGACAATCATCATCAAAGACAAAAGGAATATCCTTTTGCAAAAGATTAGTAAGAGGCCTAGAAATTTTAGAGAAGTCTTTGATAAATCTCCTATAGAAACCAGCATGACCTAAGAAACTACAAATACCTTTGATGTCCTTGGGACATGGCATTTTCTCAATTGCATCAACTTTAGCTTTATCCACTTCAATACCTTTCTCAGAAATTGTATGACCCAAGACAATGCCTTCCTTAACCATAAAGTGGCACTTCTCCCAATTCAAGACAAGATTTGTTTGTTCACATCTCTGCAAAACTCGATCAAGATTGCTTAAGAAATCATCAAAAGACTTCCCATAAACAGAGAAGTCATCCATGAAAACCTCAACAATCTTTTCACAAAGTCAGAGAATATAGCCATCATGCATCTTTGAAAGGTAGCAGGTGCATTACATAAACCAAAAGGCATACGTCTATAAGCATATGTTCCAAAAGGACAAGTAAAGGTGGTCTTTTCTTGATCAGGTTGAGAAACAGGTATTTGTGAAAAACCAGAATATCCATCAAGGAAGCAAAAGTGTGTGTGCTTAGATAATCTTTCAAGCATTTGATCAATAAAAGGCGAAGAGTAATGATCTTTTCTGGTAGCTTTATTTAATTTTCTGAAATCAATTACCATTCTATAGCCTGTAACAATTCTTTGTGGAATAAGTTCATTCTTATCATTAGGAACAACAGTGATACCCCCTTTCTTAGGGACACAATGAACAGGGCTTACCCATCTACTATCAGCTATAGGATAGATTATACCTGCTTCCAGGAGTTTTAATATTTCCGTTCTTACCACCTCTTTCATCTTCGGATTCAACCGACTTTGGTGATCAACAACTGGTTTAGCATCAGGTTCCATATTAATTTTGTTCTGACATAGAGTGGGACTAATGCCCATTAAATCATCAAGAGTATATCCAATAGCAGCTCAGTGCTTCCTTAGAACCTTCAATAATCTTTCTTCTTCATGTTCTGAAAGGTTAGTACTAATAATAACAGGATATATCTTCTTTTCATCAAGATAAGCATATTTCAAAGTGTCTGGCAATTGTTTTAATTCAAACACAGGATCACCTTTAGGTGGAGGAGGACCTCCAAGAGTTTCAATAGGCAAATTGTGTTTAAGTAGAGGACGTTGTTCAAAGAAAATATTATCTATTTCATTTCTTTCATGCATATGTAAATCATTTTCATGGTCTAGCAAGTATTGTTCTGAAGGATCAGTAGGCGGCACAGCAATAGAAGCAAGACCAATTAATTCATCCTTACTAGGCAATTCTTTTTCATGATGGTTTCTACTAAACTTGGAAAAATTAAACTCATGAGACTCATCACCAAAGCTAACACCCACAGTTTGTTTCTGGCAATCTATCCTAGCATTAACTGTGTTCAAGAAAGGTCTACCAAAGATAATGGGACAGAAGTCATCTTGCGGGGTACCAAGAACAAGAAAATCAGTAGGATATTTTATTTTCCCACACAAGACTTCAACATCTCTAATAATCCCACAAGGTGATATGGTGTCTCTATTAGAAAGTTTAATAGTAACATCTATGTCTTCTAACTCTGTAGGTGCTATGTCTTCTCTAATCTCTTGATATAACGTGTAAGGAATAGCACTCACACTAGCACCCATGTCACATAAACCATGATAACAGTGATCTCCTATTTTAACTGAAATGACAGGCACGCCAACAACTGGTCTATGTTTATCTTTTCATCAGGTTTAGCAATTCTAGCAGCTTCTTTGCAGAAGTAAATAACATGCCCATCCACATCTTCTTCTAAGAGATCTTTAACCATAGCAATATTATGTTCAATTCTAATTTGTTCATCTGGTATAGGTGTTCTAATAGAGCTTTTGTTAACCACAGTTGAAACCTTAGCATGATCCTTTATCCTAACAGGAAAAGGGGATTTCTCAATATAAGCAGTAGGAACAACTGGATCAACATTATAGAGAATAGTTTCTTCTTTAACTGGTACCGATTCTTTAATAGGTGGGTGATATTTAAGCCATCCCTCTTTAGGGAGTTCAACATGAGTAGCAAATGATTCACAAAAGAAGCTACTATCTCAGAGGCAAGTCCATATTTAGTGCTAAACTTTTGAAAAGCATCGGCATCCATAAAAGATTTAACACAATCATACTTAAGCTTTATACCTGACTCTTTACCTTCGTCGAGTTCCCAATCTTCAGAGTTGCCTTTAATTCTTTCCAGAAGATCCCACCGGAATTCAATAGTTTTCTTCATAAAAGAACCAGCACAAGAAGTATCCAGCATGGTTTGATCATTACGAGAAAGCCGAGCATAAAAGTTCTGAATAATAATTTCTCTTGAGAGCTCATGGTTGGGGCATGAATATAACATTGGCTTAAGCCTCCCCCAAGCTAGAGCGATACTTTCTCCTTCACGAGGCCAAAAATTATATATATAATTCCGACCACGATGAACTAGATGCATAGGATTTTTTTTGGTGAAACTCCAATTTTAAACGATTCCAATTCCACGATCCAATATCATCACATAGCCTATACCATGCCAATGCTTTTCCCTTCAAAGATAAAGGGAAAACCTTTTTCATAACTTCATCCCTGGGCAAACCTGCAACCTTAAACAATCCACAAATTTTTTCCACATGTATCAAGTGCATATTAGGATGTTTCGTTCCATCTCCTGCATAAGGATTAGCTAGCAGTTGTTCTATCATACCCGAAGGAATTTCATATTCAATATTTTCAGTAGGTGCAGTATGTTGAGGGGCAATTAATTGTGGTTCTGGACGAGGTGAAGATACCCTGAACAAACCCCTCAAAGGATTGTTTTCCATAGTAACAGGTGACAATAAATTTTAGCACACTATATAAATGTTTCCTTACCGAATTCCACTTACCAAAGGCGCTTCACTCCCCGGCAACGGCTCCAGAAAATAGCCTTGATGACCCACAAGTATAGGGGATCAACTGTAGCTCTTTTTGAAAAGTAAGAGTGTCAAACCCAACGAGGAGCAGAAGGAAATGACAAGTAGTTTTCAGTAAGGTAATGTCTGCAAGTGCTGAAATTGTAAGTAGCGAGTAGTTTGATAGCAAGATAATTTGTAACGAGCAAGTAACGATTATAGTAACAAGTATGCAGCAAGGTAGCCCAATCCTTTTGAGGAAAAGGACAGGCCAAAACGGTCTCTTATAATAAGCAAAGCGTTCTTGAGGGTACACGGGAATTTCCTCTAGTCACTTTCATCATGTTGGTTTGATTTGTGTTCGCTACTTTGATAATTTGGTATGTGGGTGGACCGGTGCTTAGGTGCTATTCTTACTTGAACAAACCTCCTACTTATGATTAACCCTCCCGCAAGCATCCGCAACTACGAGAAAAGTATTAAGAATAAATTCTAACCATAGCATTAAACTCTAGGATCCAATCGGTCCCTTACGGAGTAGTGCATAAACTAGGGTTTAAGTTTCTGTCACTCTCGCAACCCACCATCTATTTACTACTCCACAATGCATTCCCTTAGTCCCAAATATGGTGAAGTGTCATGTAGTCGACGTTCACATGACACCACTAAGGGAATCACAACATACATACCATCAAAATATCGAACACATATCAAATTCACATGATTACTTGCAACATGGTTTCTCCCGTGACCTCAAGAACAAAAGTAACTACTCAAAAATAATAAACATGCTCACGATCAGAGGGGTATTAATATGCATAATGGATCTGAACATATAATCTTCCAACAAATAAACCATATAGTAATCAACTACAAGATGTAATCAACACTACTAGTCACCCCTTAGCAACAATCTATAGTTCCGGTAACAAGACTGAATACAAGAGATGAACTAGGGTTTGAGATGAGATGGTGCTGGTGAAGATGTTGATGGAGATTGCCCTCCCAAGATGGGAGAGTTGTTGGTGATGATGATGACGATGATTTCCCCCTCCGGGAGGGAAGTTTCCCCGACGGAATCGCTCTGCCGGAGGGCAAAACTGCTCTTGTCCAAGTTCCGGCTCGAGACGGCGGCGCTTCGTCCCGAAAGCCTCCTCCTTATTTTTTCTAGGTCTAAACTACTTATATACCAAAAGATGGGCACCGGAGGTGGGCTGAGGAGGCCACAACCCACCAGGGCGCGCCAGGGGGGCCTGGCGCGCCCAGGTGGTTGTGCCCACCTGGTGGCTCCCCTCTGGTACTTATTGGCTCCAATATTTCTTATATATTCCATAAAAAATCTCCGTGAAGTTTCAGCCCATTTGGAGTTGTGCAGAATAGGTGGCCTGACATAGCTTTTTCAGGTCCAGAGATCTAGCTGCCGGAATTCTCCCTCTTGGTGTGTACCTTGCAAATTATGAGAGAAAAGGCATTAGAATTACTCCAAAAAGCATTATTATGGATAAAAACATTATAAACAAAAGTAAGAAAACATGATGCAAAATGGACGTATCAAAGATGAGCTTGTTTTGAATCATACCCGTGTGAATAATATTTGGAGGATCGTAAGAGGCGCGGCCATGCACATGTTGCACTTGATTCAAAGAAACAAGAGAGGATGTTCCTAGAAAAGAAAAGGCTGAGGCTATTCCCGTTATAACTAAAAATATTTCTACACACTAGGAGAACAAAGGGAAATCAGAAGTACCAACGAGTGGGTTGAATGTGCAATGCGTGAAGAGTGCATAGGCCCAAAAGTTCCCTCTCTGACCCACTTTTCTCTGTTTGGTAGACTGTATGAGCTCCTCGGGCATAGTCGAACCGATGCGAAAAAGGGCCTCAGCATAGCTGAGTCGAAGCACCCCACACAGGCCTACCGGGTTGGGCGAGGCTGAGACCGCACAGGGGAAACCCCCCCCGACCTGCTTTCTCTCGAACGACCCCCTCCCTACTCCCCTCGCGCGACCCCCTCACCCCTCCCCTCGCGCGACCCCATCTGACCTAGCCGCCAGCGCCCGCCCGCCGTCGGGCCCCTACTTCTTCAACCCCCCGCCACCGTGCTGAAGGAGTACCTCGCCGCTGCCCCACCCGTATGCCTGGCCAGTACTCCACTCGTCGCCAGCCCGCCCCTGCTCCTGGCCGGCCTCAACTCCCCGCCGCCACCATGCTGAAGGTAGCAGATCTGCCCGTTCCTTCCCTTCCCCCGCCTTCCTCCTCTGTTCCTTCCCCTACCCGTCCTTCCTGCCTTGGCTCCCGACCTTGAACAGGGAAGAGCTCTTGTTGATGTACATGGAAGAATAGGGAAGAGATCTGGTTGTTATACAGTGATTAAGCAATGCTTAATTGAAATATGACAAAATTTCTTATCATGCTTGTCATGGTGACAAAATTGCTTATCATAACAGGAATAGGAATTTATTGAACTATTTATCTTTTGTTCATTGCTTGTCATGCTGAAAAAATTATGGTGTGCTAAGTTTCCTTTTAATTGTTTTTATTGTCATAGATGGATGAATTGGCAAGAAAACGAAGGCAACTAATTGTGAGAGGAGCCGGTCTAGTGGCTGGATTGTATGCTTACATGATGGTCATGTTTAGAAGATCTAGGCAACAAACACCAAGGATAACCATGGGCAGCATGGTCGACCGTGACATATCGAGGGAGTCAAATTTGAGATACATTTATCACTCTAGTGACATAAATTGTTCAAATCAATTCAGAATGAGAAAAGCTCTATTTTTTGTTTGTGTACTATATTTAGAGAGAGAAATTTGTTGTTGGATAACATCCATACTTCTATCGAGGAACAAGTTGCCATGTTCCTTTACGTAGTTGGCCATAACCAAAGGTATAGGACACTACAACCTATCTTTAGAAGATCTATCGAAGTCATTAGTAGGCATTTTAAGGCAGTGCTTTATGCTATTGGGAAGTTGAGAGATGAGATGATTCGGCCTCCCTCCAACCATTGCCATCGTAAAATACAAGAAAGCACTCGCTTCAATCCATATTTCAAGGTAAATGTTTTATTCAAACAAAGACAAACAATTTATGGGACTTATGAATAATAACCATTTGTCTTTATTAATTAGGATTGTGTTGGAGCAATAGATGGGACTCATGTGCTTGCTAGAGTCCCAAAAGTATCTCAGCTGCCTTTAGGGTAGAAAGGAGGGGACTACCCAAAATGTGATGGCCGCGGTAGACTTTGATCTAAAGTTTACCTATGTACTTGCGGGTTGGGAGGGGTCAGCTCATGATGCCCTTATAGTTGCAAATGCATTGGAGAGGGAAGATGGGTTGAAAGTTCCTACAGGTAATAAATTAGAGCCTACTACCTAAGTATATTAATATTTCTTCTACCCATAGCTAATAGTTGCTTGTTCATAGGAAAATTCTTCCTTGTTGATGCGGGGTATGCTATGAGGCCGGGTTTTCTTCCACCATACCGTGGCACGAGGTACCACTTGAAAGAGTATGGCCGAGGGAACTGAAGGAAATATGCCCTAGAGGCAATAATAAAGTTGTTATTTATATTTCCTTATATCATGATAAATATTTATTATTCATGCTAGAATTGTATTAACCGGAAACTTAGTACATGTGTGAATACATAGACAAACAGAGTGTCCCTAGTATGCCTCTACTAGACTAGCTCGTTAATCATAGATGGTTAAAGTTTCCTAGCCATAGACATGTGTTGTCATTTGATGAACGGGATCACATCATTAGAGAATGATGTGATGGACAAGACCCATCCGTTAGCTTAGCACTATGATCGTTTAGTTTATTGCTATTGCTTTCTTCATGACTTATACATGTTCCTAAGACTATGAGATTATGCAACTCCCGAATACCAGAGGAACACTTAGTGTGCTATCAAACGTCACAATGTAACTGGGTGATTATAAAGATGCTCTACAGGTGTCTCCGAAGGTGTTTGTTGAGTTGGCATAGATCGAGATTAGGATTTGTCACTCCGATTGTCGGAGAGGTATCTCTGGGCCCTCTTGGTAATGCACATCACTATAAGCCTTGCTAGCAATGTGACTAATGAGTTAGTTGCGGCATGATGCATTATGAAACGAGTAAAGAGACTTGCCGGTAACGAGATTGAACTTGGTATGTTGATACCGACGATCGAATCTCGGGCAAGTAACACACCGATGACAAAGGGAACAACGTATGTTGTTATGCGGTTTGACCGATAAAGATCTTCGTAGAATATGTAGGAGCCAATATGAGCATCCAGGTTCCGCTATTGGTTATTGACCGGAGATGTGTCTCGCTCATGTCTACATAGTTCTCGAACCCGTAGGGTCTGCACGCTTAACGTTCGATGACGATTTGTATATGAGTTATGTGATTTGATGTACCGAAGTTCGTTCGGAGTCCCGGATGAGATCAGGGACATGACGAGAAATCTCGAAATGGTCGAGACATAAAAATTCATATATTGGAAGGCTACATTCGAACACCTGAATGGTTCGGGTCGTTTCGGATAAAGTTTCGGAGTACCGGGTGTCACCGGAACCCCCCGGGAAGTTATTGGGCCTCATGGGCCTTAGTGGAGAAGAGAGAGGGCCGGCCAGGAGGTGGCGCGCGCCCCCTTCCCCCAATCCGAATTGGACAAGGGGAGGGGGCGGTGCCCCCGTCCTTCCTTCTCTCCTCCTCCTCCTTCCCCCCTTCTCCCACTTGGAATAGGAAAGAGGGGGGGGGGGGGGCGAATCCTACTTGGAGTAGGACTCCCCCCCTTGGGCGCGCCACCCTTGGCCGGCCTCCTCCTCCCTCCCTCCTTTATATACGTGGGGAGGGGGGCACCCTAGGACACACAAGTTGATCTTTTAGCCGTGTGCGGTGCCCCCTCCACAGAAACACACCTCGGTCATATCGTCGTAGTGCTTAGGCGAAGCCCTGCGCCGGTAAATTCATCATCACCGTCGCCACGCCGTCGTGCTGGCGGAAATCTCCCTCGGCCTCAACTGGATCAAGAGTACGAGGGACGTCATCGAGCTGAACGTGTGCTGAACACAGAGGTGCCGTACGTTCGGTTCTAGGATCGGTCGGATCGTGAAGACGTACGACTACATCAACCGCGTTGATAAACGCTTCCGCTTTCGGTCTACGAGGGTACGTGGACACACTCTCCCTGCTCGTTTCTATGCTTCTCCTAGATAGATCTTGCGTGATCATAGGATTTTTTTGAAATACTACGTTCCCCAACAGTGGCATCCGAGTCAGGGCTATGCGTAGATGTTATATGCACGAGTAGAACACAAAGAGTTGTGGACGATAATAGTCATACTGCTTACCAGCATGTCATACTTTGATTCGGCGGTATTATTGGTTGAACCGTCCCAAACCTACATTACATGACCGCGTTCATGAGACTGGTTCTAGTAGATATGATCAACATAGTGATGTTCACCATCGAAAACTACTCCATCTCACGTGATGATCGGACATGGTTTAGTTGATATGGATCACGTGATCACTTAGATGATTTAAGGGATGTCTATCTAAGTGGGAGTTCTTAAGTAATATGATTGATTGGACTTTAATTTATCATGAACTTAAAACCTGATAGTATTTTGCATGTCTATGTTGTTGTAGATAAATGGCCCGTGCTACTATTCTGTTGAATTTTAATGCGTTCCTAGAGAAAGCTAAGTCGAAAGATGATGGTAGCAACTACACGGACTGGGTCCGTAACTTGAGGATTATCCTCATTGCTGCACAGATGAATTACGTCCTCGAAGCACCGCTAGGTGCCAAACCCGCCGCGGGAGCAACGCCGGACGTTATGAACGCCTGGTAGAGCAAAGCTGATGACTACTTGATAGTTCAGTGTGCCATGCTTTACGGCTTAGAACCGGGACTTCAACGATGTTTTGAATGTCATGGAGCATATGAGATGTTCCAGGAGTTGTAGTTAATATTTCAAGCAAATGCCTGGATTGAGAGATATGAAGTCTCCAATAAGTTCTACACCTGCAAAATGGAGGAGAATAGTTCTGTCAGTGAACATATACTGAGAATGTCTGGGTACCACAACCACTTGACTCAACTGGGAGTTAATCTTCCAGTTGATAGTGTCATTGACAGAGTTCTTCAATCACTGCCACCAAGCTACAAAATCTTCGTGATGAACTATAATACGCAATGGATGGATAAGGCAATTCCCGAGCTATTCGCAATGCTAAAGGCTGCGGAGGTAGAAATCAAGAAGGAGAACAAGACCACTAGTTTCAAGAAAAAGGGTAAAGGGAAGAAGGGGAACTTCAAAAAGAACGGCAAGCAAGTTGCTACTCAAGTGAAGAAGCCCAAGTCTGGACCTAAGCCTGAGACTGAGTGCTTCTACTGCAAAGGGACTGGTCACTGGAAGCGGAACTGCCCCAAGTATTTGGCGGATAAGAAGGATGGCAAAGTGAAAGGTATATTTGTTATACATGTTATTTATGTGTACCTTACTAATGCTTGTAGTAGCACCTTGGTATTTGATACTGGTTTTGTTGGTCATATTTGCAACTTGAAATAGGGGCTACGGATTAAGCGAAGATTGGCTAAGGACGAGGTGACGATGCGCGTGGGAAATGGTTCCAAAGTCGATGTGATCACCGTCCGCACGCTACCTCTACATCTACCTTCGGGATTAGTTTTAGACCTGAATAATTGTTATTTGGTGCCAGCGTTAATCATGAACATTATATCTGGATCTTGTTTGATGCGAGACGGTTATTCATTTAAATCCGAGAATAATGGTTGTTCTATTTATATGAGTAATATCTTTTATGGTCATGCACCCTTGATGAGTGGTCTATTTTTATTGAATCTCGATAGTAGTGATACACATATTCATAGTATCGAAGCCAAAAGATATAAGTTTAAATAATGATAGTGCAACTTATTTTTGGCACTGCCGCTTAGGTCATATTGGTGTAAAGCGCATGAAGAAACTCCATGCTGATGGGCTTTTGGAATCACTTGATTATGAATCACTTGATGCTTGTGAACCATGCCTCATGGGCAAGATGACTAAGACTCCGTTCTCCGGAACAATGGAGCGAGCAACGGACTTATTGGAAATTATACATACTGATGTATGCGGTTCGATGAGTGTTAATGCTCGGAGCGGGTATCGCTATTTTCTAACCTTCACAGATGATTTGAGCAGATATGGGTATATCTACTTGATGAAACATAAGTCTGAAACATTTGAAAAGTTCAAAGAATTTCAGAGTGAAGTGAAAAATCATCGTAACAAGAAAATAAAGTTTCTATGATCTGATCGTGGAGGTGAATATTTGAGTTATGAGTTTGGTCTTCATTTGAAACAATGTGGAATAGTTTCGCAACTCACGCCACCTGGAACACCACAGCGTAATGGTGTGTCCAAACGTTGTAACCGCACTTTATTAGATATGGTGCGATGTATGATGTCTCTTACCGATTTACCGCTATCGTTTTGGGGTTATGCTTTAGATACGGCTGCATTCACGTTAAATAGGGCACCATCTAAATCCGTTGAGACGACACCATATCAACTGTGGTTTGGCAAGAAACCCAAGTTGTCGTTTCTTAAAGTTTGGGGCTGCGATGCTTATGTGAAAAAGCTTCAACCTGATAAGCTCAAACCCAAATCAGACAAATGTGTCTTCATAGGATACCCAAAAGAAACTGTTGGGTACACCTTCTATCACAGATCCGAAGGCAAGCTATTCGTTGCTAAGAAGGGATCCTTTCTAGAGAAGGAGTTTCTCTCGAAAGAAGTGAGTGGGAGGAAAGTAGAACTTGATGAGGTAATTGTAACTTCTCTCGAATTGGAAAGTAGTTCATCACAGAAATCAGTTCCGGTGATTCCTACACCAATTAGTGAGGAAGCTAATGATGATGATCATGAAACTTCTGATCAAGTTACTACCGAACCTCGTAGGTCAACCAGAGTAAGATCCGCACCAGAGTGGTACGGTAATCCTGTTCTGGAGGTCATGTTACTTGACCATGACGTACCTACGAACTATGAGGAAGCGATGATGAGCCCAGATTCTGCAAAATGGCTTGAGGCCATGAAATCTGAGACGGGATCCATGTATGAGAACAAAGTATGGACTTTGGTTGACTTGCCCGATGATCGCCAAGCCATAGAGAATAAATGGATCTTCAAGAAGAAGACTGACGCTGACGGTAATGTTACTGTCTATAAAGCTCGACTTGTTGTGAAAGGTTTTCGACAAGTTCAAGGAGTTGACTACGATGAGACTTTCTCACCCATAGCGATGCTTAAGTCCGTCTAAATCATGTTAGCAATTGCTGCATTTTATGATTATGAAATTTGGCAAATGGATGTCAAAACTGCATTCCTTAATGGATATCTTAAAGAAGATTTGTATATGATGCAACCAGAAGGTTTTGTTGATCCAAAAGGTGCTAACAAAGTGTGCAAGCTCCAGCGATCCATTTATGTGCTGGTGCAAGCATCTCGGAGTTGGAACATATGCTTTGATAGTGTGATCAAAGCATATGGTTTTATATAGACTTTTGGAGAAGCCTGTATTTACAAGAAAGTGAGTGGGAGCTCTGTAGCATTTCTGATATTATATGTGGATGAAATATCATTGATCGGAAATGATACTGAATTTCTGAATGGAATAAAAGGATATTTGAATAAGAATTTTTCAATGAAAGACCTCGGTGAAGCTGCTTATATATTGGGCATCAAGATCTATATAGATAGATCAAGACGCTTAATTGGACTTTCACAAAGCACATACCTTGATAAAGTTTTGAAGAAGTTCAAAATGGATCAAGCAAAGAAAGGGTTCTTGCCTGTGTTACAAGGTGTGAAGTTGAGTCAGACTCAATGCCCGACCATTGCAGAAGATAGAGAGAAAATGAAAGTCATTCCCTATGCCTCCGCCATAGGTTCTATAATGTATGCAATGCTGTGTACCAGACCTGATGTGTGCCTTGCTATTAGTTTAGCAGGGAGGTACCAAAGTAGTCCAGGAGTGGATCACTGGACAGTGGCCAAGAACATCCTGAAATACCTGAAAATGACTAAGGATATGTTTCTCATTTATGGAGGTGACAAAGAGCTCATCGTAAATGGTTACGTCGATGCAAGCTTTGACACAAATCCAGATGAATCTAAGTCACAAACCGGATACGTATTTATATTGAATGGTGGAGCTGTAAGTTAGTGCAGTTCCAAGCAGAGCGTCGTGGCGGGATCTACGTGTGAAGCGGAGTACATAGCTGCTTCGGAAGCAGCAAATGAAGGAGTCTGGATGAAGGAGTTCATATCCGATCTAGGTGTCATACTAGTGTATCGGGTCCAATGAAAATCTTTTGTGACAATACTGGTGCAGTTGCCTTGGTAAAGGAATCCAGATTTCACAAGAGAACCAAGCACATCAAGAGACGCTTCAATTCCATCCGCGATCAAGTCAAGGAGGGAGACATAGAGATTTGCAAGATACATACGGATCTGAATGTTGCAGACCCGTTGACTAAGCCTCTCTCACGAGCAAAATATGATCAACACCAAGACTCCATGGGTGTTAGAATCATTATTGTGTAATCTAGATTATTGACTCTAGTGCAAGTGGGAGGCTGAAGGAAATATTCCCTAGAGGCAATAATAAAGTTGTTATTTATATTTCCTTATATCATGATAAATGTTTATTATTCATACTAGAATGGTATTAACCGGAAACTCAGTACATGTGTAAATACATAGACAAACAGAGTGTCCCTAGTATGCCTCTACTAGACTAGCTCGTTAATCAAAGATGGTTAAAGTTTCCTAGCCATAGACATGTGTTGTCATTTGATGAACGGGATCACATCATTAAAGAATGATGTGATGGACAAGACCCATCCGTTAGCTTAGCACTATGATCGTTTAGTTTATTGCTATTGCTTTCTTCATGACCTATACATGTTCCTATGACTATGAGATTATGCAACTCCCGAATACCATAGGAACACTTAGTGTGCTATAAAACGTCACAACGTAACTGGGTGATTATAAAGATGCTCTACAGGTGTCTCCGAAGGTGTTTGTTGATTTGGCATAGATCGAGAATAGGATTTGTCACTCTTATTGTCGGAGAGGTATCTTTGGGCCCTCTCGGTAATGCACATCACTATAAGCTTGCAAGCAATGTGACTAATGAGTTAGTTGCGGGATGATGCATTACGGAACGAGTA
This sequence comes from Aegilops tauschii subsp. strangulata, assembly GCF_002575655.3. NCBI lineage: Eukaryota > Viridiplantae > Streptophyta > Magnoliopsida > Poales > Poaceae > Aegilops > Aegilops tauschii. The sequence goes on from NC_053038.3 coordinate 356,550,423, forward strand.
AAGAGACTAGCCAGTAACGAGATTGAACTAGGTATGTTGATACCGACGATCGAATCTCACGCAAGTAACATACCGATGACAAAGGGAACAACGTATGTTGTTATGCGGTTTGACCGATAAAGATCTTCGTAGAATATGTAGGATCCAATATGAGCATCCAGGTTCCGCTATTGGTTATTGACCGGAGATGTGTCTCGGTCATGTCTACATAGTTCTCGAACCCATAGGGTCCGCACGCTTAACGTTTGATGACGATTTGTATTATGAGTTATGTGATTTGATGTACCAAAGTTCGTTCGGAGTCCCGGATGAGATCACGGACATAACGAGGAGTCTCAAAATAGTCGAGACATAAAGATTAATATATTGGAAGGCTACATTCGGACACCGGAATGCTTCGAGTCATTTCGGATAAAGTTTCGGAGTACCGGGGGTTACCGAAACCCCCCGGGAAGTTATTGGGCCTCATGGGCCTTAGTGGAGAAGAGAGAGGGCCGGCCAGGAGGTGGCGCACGCCCCCTTTCCCCAATCCGAATTGGAAAAGGGGAGGGGGCGACGCCCCCTCCTTCCTTCTTTCCTCCTCCTCCTTCCCCCCCTTCTCCCACTTGGAATAGGAAGGGGGGGGCGAATCCTACTTGGAGTAGGACTCCCCCCTTAGGCGAGCCACCCTTGGCTGGCCTCCTCCTCCCTCCCTCCTTTATATACGTGGGGAGGGGGCACCCTAGGACACACAAGTTGATCTTTTAGCCGTGTGCGGTGCCCCCCTCCACAGAAACACACCTCGGTCATATCGTCGTTGTACTTAGGCGAAGCCCTGCGCCGGTAACTTCATCATCACCGTCGCCACACCGTCGTGCTGACGGAACTCTCCCTCGGCCTCAACGGGATCAAGAGTACGTGGGACGTCATCGAGCTGAACGTGTGCTGAACACGGAGGTGCCGTACGTTCGGTGCTAGGATCGGTCGGATCATGAAGACGTACGACTACATCAACCGCGTTGATAAACGCTTCCGCTTTCGGTCTACGAGGGTACGTGGAGACACTCTCCCTGCTCGTTGCTATGCTTCTCCTAGATAGATCTTGCGTGATCGTAGGATTTTTTTGAAATACTACGTTCCCCAACAGGAACCATCCTCAAAATGCCAAAGAGTTGTTCAACTTAAGACACTCTTCTTTGAGGACATCGGTTGAGAGGGCTTTTGTTGCGTACAAGAACCGTTGGAAGTTTGTCTACAACAAGGCATTCCATGGTTACAACACCCGAGTAAAAGTAGTGCTAGCTTGTGCAATTCTTCACAATTGCGTACTTCAATATGGTGAGGATGAATATTGTTGGGGATCGTAGCAGAATTTTAAAATTTCCCTATGCTCACCAAGATCCATCTATGGAGTATACTAGCAACGAGGGGAAAGGAGTGCATCTACATACCCTTGTAGATCGCGAGCGGAAGCGTTCCAATGAACGTGGTTGATGGAGTCGTACTCGCTGTGATTCAAATCACCGATGACCGAGTGCCGAACGGATGGCACCTCCGCGTTCAACACACGTACGGTGCAGCAACGTCTCCTCCTTCTTGATCCAGCAAGGGGAAGGAGAGGTTGATGGAGATCCAGCAGCACGACGGCGTGGTGGTGGATGTAGCGGGATCTCGGCAGGGCTTCCCCGAGCTTCTGCGAGAGGGAGAGGTGTAGCAGGGGAGGAGGGAGGCGCCCAAGGCTGTAATGTTGCTGCCCTCCCTCCCCCCTTTATATAGGCCCCCTGGGAGGGGGGGGGGCACCGGCCAAGACCCATCTACATGGGGGGGGGCGGCCAAGGGAGGGGGGGTGGCTTCCCCCCCAAGTCAAGTGGGGCGCCCCCCGCCCTAGGGTTTCCAACCCTAGGCGCAGGGGGGAGGCCCATGGGGGCGCCCCAGCCCACTAAGGGCTGGTTCCCTTCCCCTTTCAGCCCATGGGTCCCTCTGGGATAGGTGGCCCCACCCGGTGGACCCCCGGGACCCTTCCGGTGGTCCCGGTACAATACCGATAACCCCCGAAACTTTCCCGGTGGCCGAAACTGGACTTCCTATATATAATTCTTCACCTCCGGACCATTCCGGAACTCCTCGTGACGTCCAGGATCTCATCCGAGACTCCGAACAACTTTCGGGTTTCCGCATACTCATATCTCTACAACCCTAGCGTCACCGAACCTTAAGTGTGTAGACCCTACGGGTTCGGGAGACATGCAGACATGACCGAGACGCCTCTCCGGTCAATAACCAACAGCGGGATCTGGATACCCATGTTGGCTCCCACATGTTCCACGATGATCTCATCGGATGAACCACGATGTCGAGGATTCAATCAATCCCGTATACAATTCCCTTTGTCAATCGGTATGTTACTTGCCCGAGATTCGATCGTCGGTATCCCAATACCTTGTTCAATCTCATTACCGACAAGTCTCTTTACTCGTACCACAATGCATGATCCCGTGACTAACTCCTTAGTCACATTGAGCTCATTATGATGATGCATTACCGAGTGGGCCCAGAGATACCTCTCCGTCATACGGAGTGACAAATCCCAGTCTCGATCCGTGCCAACCCAACAGACACTTTCAGATATACCCGTAGTGTACCTTTATAGTCACCCAGTTACGTTGTGACGTTTGGTGCACCCAAAGTACTCCTACGGCATCCGGGAGTTGCACGATCTCATGGTCTAAGGAATAGATACTTGACATTGGAAAAGCTCTAGCAAACGAAACTACACGATCTTTTATGCTATGCTTAGGATTGGGTCTTGTCCATCACATCATTCTCCTAATGATGTGATCCCGTTATCATTGACATCCAAGGTCCATAGTCAGGAAACCATGACTATCTGTTGATCAACGAGCTAGTCAACTAGAGGCTTACTAGGGACACATTGTGGTCTATGTATTCACACATGTATTACGATTTCCGGATAACACAATTATAGCATGAACAATAGACAATTACCATGAACAAAGAAATATAATAATAACCATTTATTATTGCCTCTAGGGCATATTTCCAACAGTCTCCCACTTGCACTAGAGTCAATAATCTAGTTACATTGTGATGAATCGAACACCCATTGCGTCCTGGTGTTGATCATGTTTTGCTCTAGGGAGAGGTTTAGTCAACGGATCTGCTACATTCAGGTCCGTATGTACTTTACAAATATCTCTGTCTCCATTTTGAACACTTTCACGAATGGAGTTGAAGCGACGCTTGATATGCCTGGTCTTCCTGTGAAACCTAGGCTCCTTCGTAAGGGCAATAGCTCCAGTGTTGTCACAGAAGAGAGTCATCGGGCCCGACGCATTGGTAATCACCCCTAGGTCGGTAATGAACTCCTTCATCCAGACTGCTTCCTGTGCTGCCTCCGAGGCTGCCATGTATTCCGCTTCACATGTAGATCCCGCCACGACGCTTTGCTTGCAACTGCACCAGCTTACTGCTCCTCCATTCAAAATATACACGTATCCGGTTTGTGACTTCAAGTCATCCAGATCTGTGTCGAAGCTAGCGTCGACGTAACCCTTTACGACGAGCTCTTCGTCACCTCCATAGACGAGAAACATATCCTTAGTCCTCTTCAGGTACTTCAGGATATTCTTAACCGCTGTCCAGTGTTCCATGCCGGGATTACTTTGGTACCTTCCTACCAAACTTACGACAAGGTTTACATCAGGTCTGGTACACAACATGGCATACATAATAGACCCTATGGCCGAGGCATAGGGGATGACACTCATCTTTTCTCTATCTTTTGCCGTGGTCGGGCATTGAGCCGTGCTCAACTGCACACCTTGCAATACAGGCAAGAACCCCTTTTTGGACTGATCCATATTGAACTTCTTCAATATCTTGTCAAGGTATGTACTCTGTGAAAGACCAATGAGGCGTCTCGATCTATCTCTATAGATCTTGATGCCTAATATATAAGCAGCTTCTCCAAGGTCCTTCGTTGAAAAACACTTATTCAAATAGGCCTTTATACTTTCCAAGAATTCTATATCATTTCCCATCAATAATATGTCATCCACATATAATAAGAGAAATGCTACAGAGCTCCCACTCACTTTCTTGTAAACACAGGCTTCTCCATAAGTCTGTGTAAACCCAAACGCTTTGATCATCTCATCAAAGCGAATGTTCCAACTCCGAGATGCTTGCACCAGCCCATAGATTGAGCGCTGGAGCTTGCATAATTTGTTAGCATTCTTAGGATCGACAAAACCTTCCGGCTGCATCATATACAACTCTTCCTTAAGGAAGCCGTTAAGGAACGCGGTTTTGACGTCCATCTGCCATATCTCATAATCATAGTATGCGGCAATTGCTAACATGATTCGGACGGACTTCAGCTTCGCTACGGGTGAGAAAGTCTCATCGTAGTCAACCCCTTGAACTTGTCGATAACCCTTAGCGACAAGTCGAGCTTTATAGATGGTCACATTACCATCCGCGTCTGTCTTCTTCTTAAAGATCCATTTGTTTTCTATGGCTCGCCAATCATCGGGCAAGTCAGTCAAAGTCCATACTTCGTTTTCATACATGGATCCTATCTCGGATTTCATGGCTTCTAGCCATTTGTCAGAATCCGGGCCCGCCATCGCTTCTTCATAGTTCGAAGGTTCACCGTTGTCTAACAAAATGATTTCCAGGACAGGGTTACCGTACCACTCTGGTGCGGAACGTGTCCTTGTGGACCTACGAAGTTCAGTAGTAACTTGGTCTGAAGTTTCATGATCATCATCATTAACTTCCTCCCCAGTCGGTGTAGGCACCACAGGAACATCTTCCCGCGCTGCGCTACTTTCCGGTTCGGAAGGGGTGACTATCACCTCATCAAGTTCCACTTTCCTCCCACTTAATTCTTTCGAGAGAAACTCTTTCTCCAGAAAGGACCCGTTCTTGGCAACGAAGATCTTGCCTTCGGATCTGAGGTAGAAGGTGTACCCAATAGTTTCCTTAGGGTATCCTAAGAAGACGCATTTCTCCGACTTGGGTTCGAGCTTTTTAGGTTGAAGTTTCTTGACATAAGCATCGCATCCCCAAACTTTTAGAAACGACAGCTTAGGTTTCTTCCCAAACCATAATTCATACGGTGCCGTCTCAACGGATTTCGACGGAGCCCTATTTAAAGTGAATGCGGCAGTCTCTAAAGCATAGCCCCAAAATGAGAGCGGTAAATCGGTAAGAGACATCATAGATCGCACCATATCCAATAGAGTGCGATTACGACGTTCGGACACACCGTTTCGCTGAGGTGTTCCAGGCGGCGTGAGCTGTGAAACGATTCCAGATTTCCTTAAGTGCGCACCAAATTCGTGACTTAAATATTCTCCACCACGATCTGATCGTAAGAATTTTATTTTCCTGTCACGTTGATTCTCAACCTCACTCTGAAATTCCTTGAACTTTTCAAAGGTTTCAGACTTGTGTTTCATTAGGTAGACATACCCATATCTACTTAAGTCATCAGTGAGAGTGAGAACATAACGATATCCTCCGCGAGCCTCAACACTCATTGGACCGCACACATCGGTATGTATGATTTCCAATAAGTTGGTTGCTCGCTCCATTGTTCCGGAGAACGGAGTCTTGGTCATCTTACCCATGAGGCATGGTTCGCACGTGTCAAATGATTCATAATCAAGAGACTCCAAAAGTCCATCTGCATGGAGCTTCTTCATGCGCTTTACACCAATGTGACCAAGGCGGCAGTGCCACAAGTATGTGGGACTATCATTATCAACTTTACATCTTTTGGTATTCACACTATGAATATGTGTAACATCACGTTCGAGATTCATCAAGAATAAACCATTGACCAGCGGGGCATGACCATAAAACATATCTCTCAAATAAATAGAACAACCATTATTCTCGGATTTAAATGAGTAGCCATGTCGAATTAAACGAGATCCAGATACAATGTTCATGCTCAAAGCTGGCACTAAATAACAATTATTGAGGTTTAAAACTAATCCCGTAGGTAGATGCAGAGGTAGCGTGCCGACGGCGATCACATCGACCTTGGAACCATTCCCGACGCGCATCGTCACCTCATCCTTTGCCAGTCTCCGTTTATTCCGCAGTTCCTGTTTTGAGTTACAAATATGAGCAACCGCACCGGTATCAAATACCCAGGAGCTACTACGAGTACTGGTAAGGTACACATCAATTACATGTATATCACATATACCTTTGGTGTTGCCGGCCTTCTTGTCCGCTAAGTATTTGGGGCAGTTCCGCTTCCAGTGACCACTTCCCTTGCAATAAAAGCACTCAGTCTCAGGCTTGGGTCCATTCCTCGACTTCTTACCGGCAACTGGCTTACCGGGCGCGGCAACTCCCTTGCCGTCCTTCTTGAAGTTCTTCTTACCCTTGCCCTTCTTGAACTTAGTGGTTTTATTCACCATCAACACTTGATGTTCTTTTCTGATCTCCACCTCCGCTGATTTCAGCATTGAATATACCTCAGGAATGGTCTTTTCCATCCCTTGCATATTGAAGTTCATCACAAAGCTCTTGTAGCTTTTTGTAAGCGATTGAAGGATTCTGTCAATGACCGCGTCATCCGGGAGATTAACTCCCAGCTGAGACAAGCGGTTGTGCAACCCAGACATTCTGAGTATGTGCTCACTAACAGAACTATTCTCCTCCATTTTACAGCTGAAGAACTTGTCGGAGACTTCATATCTCTCGACCCGGGCATGAGCTTGGAAAATCATTTTCAGCTCCTCGAACATCTCATATGCTCCATGTTTCTCAAAACGCTTTTGGAGACCCAGTTCTAAGCTGTAAAGCATACCGCACTGAACGAGGGAGTAATCATCAGCACGTGATTGCCAAGTGTTCACAACGTCTTGGTTCTCTGGGATCGGTGCTTCACCTAGCGGTGCTTCTAAGACATAATCTTTCTTGGCAGCTGTGAGGATGATCCTCAGGTTCCGGACCCAGTCCGTATAGTTACTGCCATCATCTTTCATCTTGGTTTTCTCTAGGAACGCGTTGAAGTTGAGGACAACGTGGGCCATTTGATCTACAAGACATAGTGTAAAGATTTTAGACTAAGTTCATGATAATTAAGTTCATCTAATCAAATTACTCAATGAACTCCCACTCTGATAGACATCCCTCTAGTCATCTATGTGAAACATGATCCGAGTTAACTAGGCCGTGTCCGATCATCACGTGAGACGGACTAGTCAAGATCGGTGAACATCTCCATGTTGATCGTATCTTCTATACGACTCATGCTCGACCTTTCGGTCCTCTGTGTTCCGAGGCCATGTCTGTACATGCTAGGCTCGTCAAGTCAACCTAAGTGTATTGCGTGTGTTCCGAGGCCATGTCTGTACATGCTAGGCTCGTCAACACCCGTTGTATGCGAACGTTAGAATCTATCACACCCGATCATCACGTGGTGCTTCGAAACAACGAACCTTCGCAACGGTGCACAGTTAGGGGCAACACTTTCTTGAAATTATTATAAGGGATCATCTTACTTACTACCGTCGTTCTAAGCAAATAAGATGCAAAACATGATAAACATCACATGCAATCAAATAGTGACATGATATGGCCAATATCATTTGCTCCTTTGATCTCCATCTTCGGGGCACCATGATCATCTTCGTCACCGGCATGACACCATGATCTCCATCATTGTGTCTTCATGAAGTTGTCACGCCAACGATTACTTCTACTTCTATGGCTAACGCGTTTAGCAACAAAGTAAAGTAATTTACATGGCGTTATTCAATGACACGCAGGTCATAAAAAATAATAAAGACAACTCCTATGGCTCCTGCCGGTTGTCATACTCATCGACATGCAAGTCGTGATTCCTATTACAAGAATATGATCAATCTCATACATCACATATATCATTCATCACATCTTCTGGCCATATCACATCACATAGCACTTGCTGCAAAAACAAGTTAGACGTCCTCTAATTGTTGTTGCAAGTTTTTACGTGGCTTGTATAGGTTTCTAGCAAGAACGTTTCTTACCTACGTAAAACCACAACGTGATTTGCCAATTTCTATTTACCCTTCATAAGGACCCTTTTCATCGAATCCGTTCCGACTAAAGTAGGAGAGACAGACACCCGCTAGCCACCTTATGCAACTAGTGCATGTCAGTCGGTGGAACCTGTCTCACGTAAGCGTACGTGTAAGGTCGGTCCGGGCCGCTTCATCCCACAATACCGCCAAAACAAGATAAGACTAGTAGCGGCAAGAAGAATTGGCAACATCAACGCCCACAACTACTTTGTGTTCTACTCGTGCATAGTAACTACGCATAGGCCTGGCTCATGATGCCACTGTTGGGGATCGTAGCAGAATTTTAAAATTTTCCTACGCTCACCAAGATCCATCTATGGAGTATACTAGCAACGAGGGGAAAGGAGTGCATCTACATACCCTTGTAGATCGCGAGCGGAAGCGTTCCAATGAACGTGGTTGATGGAGTCGTACTCGCCGTGATTCAAATCACCGATGACCGAGTGCCGAACGGACGGCACCTCCGCGTTCAACACACGTACGGTGCAGCGACGTCTCCTCCTTCTTGATACATCAAGGGGAAGGAGAGGTTGATGGAGATCCAGCAGCACGACGACGTGGTGGTGGATGTAGCGGGATCTCGGCAGGGCTTCGCCGAGCTTCTGCGAGAGGGAGAGGTGTAGCAGGGGAGGAGGGAGGCGCCCAAGGCTGTAATGTTGCAGCCCTCCCTCCCCCCTTTATATAGGCCCCCTGGGAGGGGGGGGGGGCGCCGGCCAAGACCCATCTACATGGGGGGGGGGGGGCGGCCAAGGGAAGGGGGGTGGCTTCCCCCCCAAGTCAAGTGGGGCGCCCCCACCCTAGGGTTTCCAACCCTAGGCGCAGGGGGGAGGCCCACGAGGGCGCCCCAGCCCACTAAGGGCTGGTTCCCTTCCCCTTTCAGCCCATGGGGCCCTCCGGGATAGGTGGCCCCACCCGGTGGACCCCGGGACCCTTCCGGTGGTCCCGATACAATACCGATAACCCCCGAAACTTTCCCGGTGGCCGAAACTGGACTTCCTATATATAATTCTTCACCTTCGGACCATTCCGGAACTCCTCGTGACGTCCAGGATCTCATCCGGGACTCCGAACAACTTTCGGGTTTCTGCATACTCATATCTCTACAACCCTAGCGTCACCGAACCTTAAGTGTGTAGACCCTACGGGTTCGGGAGACATGCAGACATGACCGAGACGCCTCTCCGGTCAATAACCAACAGCGGGATCTGGATACCCATGTTGGCTCCCACATGTTCCACGATGATCTCATCGGATGAACCACGATGTCGAGGATTCAATCAATCTCGTATACAATTCCCTTTGTCAATCGGTATGTTACTTGCCCGAGATTCGATCGTCGGTATCCCAATACCTTGTTCAATCTCGTTACCGGCAAGTCTCTTTACTCGTACCGCAATGCATGATCCCGTGACTAACTCCTTAGTCACATTGAGCTCATTATGATGATGCATTACCGAGTGGGCCCAGAGATACCTCTCCGTCATACGGAGTGGCAAATCCCAGTCTCGATCCATGCCAACCCAACAGACACTTTCAGAGATACCCGTAGTGTACCTTTATAGTCACCCAGTTATGTTGTGACGTTTGGTGCACCCAAAGTACTCCTACGGCATCCGGGAGTTGCACGATATCATGGTCTAAGGAATAGATACTTGACATTGGAAAAGCTCTAGCAAACGAAACTACACGATCTTTTATGCTATGCTTAGGATTGGGTCTTGTCCATCACATCATTCTCCTAATGATGTGATCCCGTTATCATTGACATCCAATGTCCATAGTCAGGAAACCATGACTATCTGTTGATCAACGAGCTAGTCAACTAGAGGCTTACTAGGGACACGTTGTGGTCTATGTATTCACACATGTATTACGATTTCCGGATAACACAATTATAGCATGAACAATAAACAATTACCATGAACAAAGAAATATAATAATAACCATTTATTATTGCCTCTAGGGCATATTTCCAACAAATATTTCCCGACCGAGGAAACATGGGATCCGGAACCCAATGATGAAGATCCCAATGATATTGCCTATGACAATCATTCTTGGGCTCAAAAGTGAGATGAATTTGCAAATCATATGTTGGCGAATAGAGGTCTAGCAAACATTTGATGTATCATGTGTCTTGTAGTTGTAAAAGAATTTATGTGTGACTTGGTATTGTAAAACACATGATGTGCTATTTTATTTATGTGCTGGAATTCATTTTTAAGTGCTGGAATATCATTTTTATGTGCTGGAATATCATATTTATGTGCTGGAATTAATTTTTAAGTGCTGGAATATCATTTTTATGTGCCGGAATATCATATTTATGTGTTGGAATTCATTTTTATGAGCTGGAATATCATTTTAGGTGCTGGAATGTGTTTTTTATGTGCTGAAGTATGTTTTTGAGCTGCTGAAATATGTTTTCGAGCTGCTGGAATATCATTTTTATGTGTTGCGATGTGTTATTAACTTCTGGAATTTTTATGTTGTAGATGGATGATGAGGTGCTGGAGGTTCCAAGTGTTGGTGCTCTGCCCAAGAAGGCCCCCAAGGTCATGAATTGGACTCCGCCTATGTCGGCAATGATGTTGAAAGGTCTTTCAGAGGTGGCGGAAAGAGGTGCCAAGACTAACAAAGGATTCAAAGAGGCTGCAAAACTGAAAGTTGCAAAGTGTATATGTGCTTTTGTTGGTTATGACATGTCTATTACTCAAGTGCACAATCATATTCGCAAGTGGCGGAATAGGTGGACAAGGATTGTTTAGTTGAAGAGTTTAAGTGGGGCACTTTGGGATGATGACAAGAAGATGGTAGTTCTAGAAGAACAACACTATTTGGGCCACACTCAGGTATGCATGCACATTTATCAACCCTTTTTGTCTGCTGAAATGAGTTGTCTTATTGCTGAAACGGTGTTGGAATGAATTAGTTTTGCCGAAATGAATAGATTTTATAGCAGAAATGATGTTGTAGTCAATTACTTTTGTTGAACTGATGTTGGAATGAGTTACTTTTGGTCATATGATGATGCTTCATTGCTGAAATGATGTCTTTGTTAATTACTTACGTTCAAACAATGGTGTTGTAGGATCATCCAACAGATGCTGAACTTCTCAATTCCCCACTTGAGAACTACAACTATATGGAAAATTGCTTTGCTAATAAGCAAGCCACCGGGAATTATGCAATGGCCACCGGTGTGGCACTGGGAAACGCCTATTGTTGTGGAAGACAAAGATAAACCCAATGTCATGGAGGGGCATGGAACAACTGATGAGGTATTACAACATCTTCCTGGGTCTAGCTCTGTACTTCCAACTGCTAGTGCCACTCAGGACCCTTCACCTACTTCAAATAAGAAGAGAAAGAGGGCATCAGGTTTGACTGAGAAGGACACAATCCAGTGCAGCAACATGACTGATGCTATGCGTGAGATTGCAAGTGCTATCAACAACACTTGCCATGCTGAAACACACCCTGACTTGTACAAGGCTGTCATGGACCTTATTGTGTTTGATCAAAATGATCGCTTGGCTATTCTAGATTATCTCACAAAACATAAGGCAAAAAGCCTCGACTTTGTGAAGATGAATGATGAAGTCCATAAAGCATCGTTCAAACGTACCTTGAAAGCCAATCCTTATCTTCTTTGAGTTCGTGTTAGTCGGTGCCTGTCGAGACTACCTGTCGGGGATATACCCCGCGGTATGACCCGGCCGGAAGTATGACCCGGACGGACTTGGCGCTTCACCGTGACCCGCCGGAGGACTGGAGACTCACGGGTCTGGCGGCTCACTGTCAGACGACTCACGAGCCTGACGACTCACGGATGACCCCGACGGCGGGTCAGATAGAAGACTAGGCCCAAGGCCCAGATGGCCGGCTCATGTGATGGTGGGCCGGCTTAAGAAGAAAGGGATGACGAATATTTCCTTTACAAGGAAGCAAGACCCGGACTTGTAATTAACTTGTAAGAGAAGATAGACTAGTCCTAGTCCTACTAGGACTCCACATGTAACCCGCCCCTCCAACTTATATAAGGAGGGGCAGGGCTCCCCAAAGAGGGAGAGGCAAGAAGAAACAATCTCTAGGGCTAGACACAAAGAGCCGGTTTACCGGCGACACTCTCGTGATGATAATGAGACCTAGCCTCAAACAACATGTAGGGTTGTTACCGGATGATGTTTCCCGGGGCCCGAAGCTGTCTAAATCCTTGTCTTATGCGTTGATCCGCCCTGCGTCTCTCATCCCAATCAGCCCCTCTCAAGCTACTACATAGATGCGCTGGCCTCACGACTAAGTCCTTACACCTAGGACATCTGACGTGTTAATTCCACGACAGTTGGCGCCCACCGTGGGGCGTGCACACGGTGGTGTTGAGTTCTTGGAGGGATTTTTTCAGGGATCGAGAAGCTCGCGATAAGCCGGATGAAAAAGAGCCGGCGCAGAAGGTAACATCATCAACGATCAGTCAAAGCAAGATATACAAGATCTTAGATCAAGAAAATTAGGGCAGCGTTTATGCGCCAACACACGAGACCAGATGCGTATCTGCAGAAGGAAAATACAAGTCATCGGTTCAATCCGATTTGCAACGAAACCGAGGGTTGGACCCAGGCCTGATCATCGTATCAATGAAAGACAGACGTGACGAAAAGAATAGCCAAAATAAAGTCAATGGGATCTGTCCATGTACAGAACTGTGGGGTCGATGGCATCCAACCACACGGGAATTATTTAGCTTGGCACGGATTTCGAGCAAGTTCAGTGAATCTACCATATGAAGCTACTAGTACGATACGGATCGGACTTTCCTCAGCTTACTATATTGAGCAAATCAACAAGTTATTCCGATTCAGACGGCTGGACGGTCATCAATGGGAAGTCAGATCGGTCTTTTTGGTGTGTCATGGAAGGAAACTGAGATATCTCGCAAGTTTTTTGTTTTGGTTTCGTCGAGCTCGCCGATGCAGCCTGAGCCGGCGTCGTCTCCGCTGGCCTCGACCGAGCCGCCACCTCGCACTGCTACAGCTGCTGCCTTGGGCTGGGCCGTTCTTATGGCCGCTACTAAACTGAATCGGTTCCCGCCACGGGTCGCGAGTGTCATCGCCTGCCGCGGCCACGAGCCGGCCCACCTTATCGCTACGGCCAAAAAAAACTCAGGACGCCAGACAAAAACTCCAGATTTGACCGGTCATTGACTCCTCTCAGGAAGACCAAAAACAAAGCATCAACTGGTACACCATTGTCCACTATGACGTACGGAGGCACTAGTACAGAGTGTTAGTCCAAACTTTATTTTTTACCATCAGATATCACGGCCGCCAAGGCATATCACTAGTTGCAAAAAGTTGCTACACAGCAGAATACACCGATCTAAGCCGGATTGCTAGCGCGTTAAAAAAAGGGAATGGTCAAACTAGCCACGACCCGAAGGGAGAGTTGGTTGTGGGGCACAGACTTGCACTGTCTCCGAGCCGCAGGAGCAGGCTTCGGATCGCCGCAGGCCTCTTCAGCCGCAGAATACATCAGACGACTCGCCCGTCCGCCCTCGCGGCCGGTTCATGCGTCCACACCGGCTTACAACACCACGGACGACTCGCCCGTCCGCTTTCGCGGCCGACTCACCCGTCCGCACCGGTTTACAAACGCCACGGCCAACTCGTCCGTCCAACAAAAATACCAGGTGCTATCCTTTCTATGTATTTTGTCAGCACATATTAAATCATCCGAGTAAAACTACTTTGCCCTGTTGTATTTTGTATGCAGGGAAATTACCCGTCGCAAAGTGGCATTATACCGTGGAGATGGGGACATGCCAAACGTTATTTGGCACATGTGGTTGTCCTTACTCAACGGATTCCCGCACCGGCTTACAATGCCGCGGCCGACTCTCCCGCCCGCACCGGTTTACAGTGCTGCGGTTGACTCACCTGTGATTAACTTCATGGCGGATTACTTCCGGCCTAGACACATCAGGTGTTATTTCTCCTATGCATTTTCTTAGTATGCTTTAATTACTATGAGCACAACTACTCTGCTCTACGGTATTTTTGTATGCAGGAGAATTATCCATTACAAAGTGGTGTTATGCCACGGAGGCACGTTCGGCGGTACCGCGTGGCTTCACGGACTGGTGTGTCAAGGTCCGGATTACGTCAACGCGCCGGCCGACTCGCCCGTCCGCGCCGCATTGCAGCACCACAAACGACTCGCCCGCTCGCCCTCGCGACCGGTTCACGCGTCCGCATCGGCTCACAACGAGGAGGACAATTTGCTCGTCCGCACCGGCTTACAATGCCGCGGCCGATTCATCTGTCTGCTCCTGCGGCCGATTCACCCCCCGCGGCCGACTCGCCCGTCCGCACCAGCTTACAGTGCCGTGGCCAGCTCATCTTTTGCCCGGGCGAATCAGGTGATATTCATCCAAGTTTGTTCTTAACACATAGTATTTTTTCAAAGAGCAGCTTATCTTTGCCTTGGTCTGAGCTATTGTTGTTGCAGGACATGTGTTCACTACGTCAAAACAAACATGGTTGACTCGCTCGCGCCGGTTTAGAGCACCGCAGCCGGTTCATCTGTTTAAGCTGCCTCTGACGCCTCGAGTCGTCTGTTCCATCTGTCTATTGCGGCCGGGTCTACATCGACACACCAGGACTGCACCTGTCTGCGTGAGCGGATTATTGAATATGAGCAAGTCACTACTTGGGAAGCCCGGTTTTTTCTTCCAATAGTTTGGAGGAAAATTGTCATGTGTTATCAGCCGCCGTCGGCATTGGACAGCTCAATGGGCATGCGCACAAATCGCCGCCACTACAGTTTGGTTAACTTCAAAACATCCAGTTGGAAGGAACCATTGGCCGAGTTGCTGACACGGCTCATACGGGATCATTTATAACCCGCCGCAGTCACCTCAACCTTCTGTGGATACACATCGTGTTATCAACACCAATGATATACAAGTTATGCCGGTTTATATCACGGTCAAATATGAAGAATCTCAAGCCAACTCCTCGAGTCATCTTGAGACTCGGGGGCTACAATGACATGACTCGGGAACCCCGGGTCGTTGGAGGGAATGATAACCCGGTTCCGGAGGCTGCTACCATATTGATGAAACTTTAAAGGCCGTCAGAAAATTGCTGGTTCAAATAAAGATTCCGGTTTAAAATCCGGTTCAAGAGATATTTTTCTCCCGCAAAGTTTTGAAGCTCTCAAATCCGGTTCAAACATCCGGCTCAAGGTAAATTTGTATCTTATAAAGCTTTGAAGCTCTCAATATCCGGTTTACAAATTTCCGGTTCAAAAAGAGGTTATCTGTCGCAAAGTTCGAGTTCTCAGGAAAAATTAAAGGGACCAAAGAGAGTCTGTTACAAAGCACAACTCAAATATAGGTACCCTGCTTTAATGACCATTGGGAGCTGATCGTATTCGAATTTAGCTTAACCCTTTTTGGTGTGACCCTGATTGTATTCGAATCAGAGTCGTTAAATATTCTCATGATCACTAGGGGGCTTCCTGTTCAAACATAGGTCGTATTCGAACCAAAGAGAACATAGTTGTCGGTACCCTTTTGATTGACACACTGCCGAGCTCACTAGGGGGCTTCTTGATCGTATTCGAATCATAGCTCAACCCCTTTTGGGAACCGACGTGGATCATATTCGAATCAGCGTCGTTAAACAACTCTCAAGGTCATTTGGGGGCTTCCTGTTCAAACATAGGTCGTATTCGAACCAAAGAGAACATAGCTGTCGGTACCCTCTTGATCGGCAACGCCAAAGCCACCGGGGGCTATATGATCGTATTCGAATCTTAGCTTAACCCCTGTGGGACGGTTTTCTGATCGTATTCGAATCAGAAGCCTCAAAATTTTTGAAGTCTCTTTTTGCAAACAATTTTTGGATTTTATTTGAAGTTTTTTGCTCATATCTGAAGCATATATATATGTGGTTTCTATTTAAACCCGGCTTGATTTTCGATGATAAGTCGCCGGCTTATGACAATCATCATCTATGTGGAAGCATTGGCTTCTAAGGATTGGGTTATCACACTTATTACACAGGTATCATAAGCCGGCAGTACAATTTAATATCACAGGTATGATATTGTTTATACATGATTATGTTTAAACTGGCCCTGGCTATGGACTTTAAGCCGCCGGTATGTTTTGAATTGCGCCATTGGAATCATGCGCGTATCAAAGATTGGGTTATCAACCTTATTGTGCAGGTCATATAAACCGACAACGCAAATTCAATATCACAAGTATGATATTATAGTTATATTTCAAAGTTATGATTCATAACAGGTTTATCTGTGACTCCTTTTTTACACATCAGTGGTCATATGTAAGATATTATGACCCGCCCTGCGGTAAACCGCCAAGGGTTCTTGTGATCTACTTGTGTGCAGGATAAGACTACATTTGGGTAGTTACCCGCCCGGGCGTTTGACATTAAGTCGCCAGGGCATATGTTGTTTAAACTCTGTGCAGGATTTGCAGAACTATGACTTATATAAATATTTAAGTCCAAGCTCATCATTAAAATTGATGCTTCAAAATGATTATGCGTTCTGGATTTTCTCAAGGGATATAGGCCACCGGATTACAAAAATTCCGGCTTATAAGGGAATGCGCATTAAGTCGTCATCGGCCAAGAGCCGCCAGGTATTTAAACTCTGGATTTACTTGTCAACCGATGAGGTATTCAAATCTTTAATAGCCAAAACTGGCTGGATTTTCATAATGATATTGAATGATTGAGGTTTTTATACCGGATTATATTATTCAAATCTTGAATAGCCGTCATGGCTGGATTTCTATTGTGATTATCAATAACCAGTGTTATGATTGAGGTTTTCAAAGTTGCTTTAGCGCAACGGCTATTATTTTTATCAATGGATATGATTTATTCTACAATGAAAGGAATAGTCCCGAGTCGCTGCAGGCTTACAACCCGGCACTTGGGGGCTACATTATTCAAATTGATATTACATCAAATATGCAAGTCCCATGTCACGGCCAGCATGCACCATGGCACTTGGGGGCTAATGCAAAGTCATTTTTTGCTCACCTCATTGAAGACCCGACTCATCACATCGTAATGAGCCGGCCCTTGGGGGCTACACGTTACTGCTCAAATTTACATCATCATATTTACAAAGTCCCTGCTCATTATTACATAATGACCCGACACTTGGGGGCTAATGTATATTGCTCTCTGCTGAAGACAATTCTAGGATGACCCGGCTACACTACTATGACTATAGCCGACTCATGGGGGCTACACAACTGGATTTTATTTAAAGCCATGGTGATAAGTTCCGGATTATTCATGCTGATTAAACCGGCTCTTGGGGGCTACAGGTAATATGGATATAAGGGAGAAATATCTTCAAATTCTCAGTTTTGAGTAAATCAGATTGAACTGGTGTCTGCAAAAATCATAAACCGGCGTTGGCGACAATTATGACTTGGCATCATCTATTTATAACCCGGCAATTTTGGTACTCATAAACCGGCAAGTTTTATATCTTTAAGCCGGCTGAATATAAGTTGAATATTTGAAGACCATATTTTTGTCAAGTCAGAGTATTGAAAGCCGACTCAAGTGGATTATCTTTTACAATATTTCTCAACAAGAGACCAATGTCAGCAAATTGACTCTGAAGCTGGCCTGTTGACCCGGATTTTCAAAGGAAGTATCTAGATTTTTTGCATTGGTAAAATTTGAACATATCTGCTAAAGAGATTTGCTATGAGATTATGGACACATATCAAGAAGGAAGATGACAAGGACTTAAGGATGATCAAGTGCCGGCTTACAAAGAATATTTAACCCGGAACACAACCTGTCAAATTTGTTCTTGTGTTTATATTGCAGATTAGTTTAACATGTATAAATCCAAATTAAACTGGGGGCTAATGTCGGGGATATACCCCGCGGTATGACCCGGCCGGACTTGGCACTTCACCGTGACCCGCCGGAGGACTGGAGACTCACGGGTCTGGCGGCTCACTGTCAGACGACTCACGAGCCTGACGACTCGCGGATGACCCCGACGGCGGGTCAGATAGAAGACTAGGCCCAAGGCCCAGATGGCCGGCTCATGTGATGGTGGGCCGGCTTAAGAAGAAAGGGATGACGAATATTTCCTTTACAAGGAAGCAAGACCCGGACTTGTAATTAACTTGTAAGAGAAGATAGACTAGTCCTAGTCCTACTAGGACTCCACATGTAACCCGCCCCTCCAACTTATATAAGGAGGGGCAGGGCTCCCCAAAGAGGGAGAGATAAGAAGAAACAATCTCTAGGGCTAGACACAAAGAGCCGGTTTACCGGCGACACTCTCGTGATGATAATCAGACCTAGCCTCAAATAGCATGTAGGGTTGTTACCAGATGATGTTTCCCGGCGCCCGAAGCTGTCTAAATCCTTGTCTTGTGCGTTGATCTGCCCTGCGTCTCTCATCTCAATCAACCCCTCTCAAACTACCACATAGATGCGCCGGCCTCACGACTAAGTCCTTACACCTAGGACATCTGACGTGTTAATTCCACGACACTACCCCTTTTTGTAGTGACTATTATATAGTGTATTTCGAATGAGGTTATGTAATGTGAATCTACTGATGCAGTACTAGAAATTATGGTTATTATGGCTAATTAATATGAACCTAGTGATGCACTGCTACAATTCAGGCTTACTATGTCTTATGTTAATTGTTAAAAAAAATTCTTCACATTATCATCATTCAGATTATGTTGGCATAGTAATGTTTTATTCTTGAATTGTTTAAATTATCTCATCAAACATATGGCAAAATATTCGTTCATGCAACATACCTCATGCAATCTACCAAACACTATCTCAGCACACCATGTCTTCTCTGATGCAGGCTACCAAACACAGTTGTAGGATCGAAAGTATGTCTAGAGGGGGGGTGATTAGACTACTTGACCAAATAAAAATCTAGCCTTTTCCCAATTTTAAGTCTTGGAAGATTTTAGCAACTTAGAACAAGTCAAGCAATCAACCCATACATGCAAGTCTAAGAGCATAGCAGTGGAATGTAAAACATTGCATATGAAGGTACAGGGAGGAGTTTGGACGGAGCAAACGCAATGTAGACGCGGAGATTTTTTCCCATGGTTCCGATAGGTGGTGCTATTGTACATGCACATTGATGGAGACTTCAACCCACGAAGGGTAACGGTTGCGCGAGTCCACGGAGGGCTCCACCCACGAAGGGTCCACGAGGAAGCAACCTTGTCTATCCTACCATGGCCATCGCCCACGTAGGACTTGCCTCGCTAGGGTAGATCTTCATGAAGTAGGCGATCTCCTTGCCCGTACAAACTCCTTGGTTCAACTCCACAATCTTGACGGAGGCTCCCAAGTAACACCTAACCAATCTAGGAGACACCACTCTCCAAAAGGTAATAGATGGTGTGTTGATGATGAACTCCTTGCTCTTGTGCTTCAAATGATAGTCTCTCCAACACTCAACTCTCTCTCAAAGATTTGGATTTGGTGGAAAGATGATTTGAGTGGAAAGCAACTTGGGGAAGGCTAGAGATCAAGATTCTTGTGGTTGGAATGGAATATCTTGGTCTCAACACATGAGTAGGTGGTTCTCTCTCAGAAAATGTATGCTGGAAGTGTAGGCACATTCTGATGGCTCTCTCCACGTATGAAGAGGGAGTGGAGGGGCATATATAGCCTCCACACAAAATCTAACCGTTACACACAATTTACCAAACTCGGTGGAACCGAATAAGAAAACTCGGTTAGACCGATTCAGTTCATAATGTGACCGTTAGGATTTTCGGTGGGACCGACATGTCAACTCAGTAGGAACAATTTCATTAGGGTTAGGGCATAACATAATCTCGGTGAGACCGATCACATAAACTCGGGGGGACTGATTTCTGTAATAGGCAAACAGAGAGTTGGTCAGGCAAACTCGGTGGGACGGAATCGCTCATTTCGGTGAGACCAAAACGTTACGAAAAGGAAACAGAGAGTTTGCATTGCGAACTCAGTGGGACCGATCGCTCATCTCGGTTGGACCAAAACGTTACGAAGGGAAACAAAGAGTTTGCAATCCCATCTCGGTGAGACCGAGATCCCTATCGGTGAGACCGAAGTGACTAGGGTTTCTGGCAATGGCTATGTCAAGTGAACTCGGTGGCGCCGGATAGATCAAATCGGTAGGGCCGAGTTTGACTTCTGGTTTGGGACAGATGTGGATATGAGAAAGTGGTTGAGGGCTTTGGAGCATATCACTAAGCATTTTGAGCAAGCAAGCCATTAAGCAACACCCCATCCCCTTTTAATAGTATTGGATTTTCCTATGGACTCAATGTGATCTTAGATCACTAAAATAAAAATGTAGAGTCTTGAGCTTGAGCCAATTTGTATCCTTAGCATTTTGAGGGGTCCACGTTCCTAATCCATGCCATGCCAAACATTGAACTTTCTGAAATGATCATCTCGAAATAGCATTAGTTCAATGAGCTATATGTTGTTAGTAACTACCAAAACCACCCAGGGATAGTTGCGTTTTCAAGCTCCCCCTTTTTGGTAATTGATGACAACATATAGATAAAAGCTTGGACAAATGATAATAAGATTGAAATACATCGTCACTTTGAGAAGTATGTGATAAGCAAGAGCTCCCCCTAAATTTGTGCATTATTTAAAATTTGCTTGTGAATGCAAATGCACAATCGATTAGGATCATGGGTTACTCTTCCATGTCACATACATCTTGGTGGAGCGCTCAAAATGATAGAAATTAAAAACATGCACTCATCACCAAGCAAAGTGAATGATCATATATGAGATATAAAGATAATATCATCCAAGCAAACATTAAAGTTGAATATGATCAAACACGTGATCATACAAGTATCTTACACAGACACAAAGAGTATCAAACGATCACACATAGAAGTGTCAAGCAAATAGCAAAAGAGACAAAGAAGCAAAACACTCTCTCTCGAAGCCTATGATCTATACATTTCTCCCCCTTTGGAAACAAGTTACCAAAAAGTTTGAAAATTCATAGTGCTATGCGCCTCTCTAGGATTGGTCTTCGGGAGGTGGTGTTGAGAGGACTCCAAGGACGAAGTCATCAGTGGATGTTTTTGGAGCCGGTGGAGTGGCAACTGGAGGTGGCACTGAAGCTGTTGCTGCTGGTGCTGAAGTAGTTGCTCTAGTGTCAGCCATTGGCACTGCAGCAGACCTCCGACCTCTAGGCACTCTTTGAGAAGCATCTGTGGTAGCCTGCCCTTGCTTCTCCTCTGCTTCCTCCTGGAGCTGCTCAACAACTGTCTGCATCTCTGTTACTTTAAGATCAAGATCGTAGAACTTGGTCTCAATGATCCTCTCCAAGCTCTCCTGATTTTGAGTCAGGGTGGCCAAGCCCTTCTCAATCCTCAAAGTTTCTTGAATCAGATATGCAAGCTGATCTTGTTTTGACTTCAGAAGTACTTGAGATGCCTCCTCAACACTTGGCATCTTTGCAGCCTTCTCAGCCTTTGCCTTATCTCTCTTCTCTTGTGCTTGCACATATGTGGGATCATCCTCATTCATCACCACAGTGTTATCCTCAAATTCTGGTCTCAAAGGTAAATGCTCCTTGTCCAACAAATAGGTGTCTGTGCCCATCTTGGAGTTGATGAGCACCTAAATATGTGGAGCATACCCACAAGATCTCTTCTGATCTGCAGATATCCTCTTGATTCTTTCAACAATCAGGCTCATGACCTTGAATTTCTGAGGTACATCAAATATTTGCAGCAAGCTGATTGAATGACCTCTGATCATCTTGTGATCTCCAGATTTGGGCAACAATGTATGCCTCAAGATTGTGTTGATTTTTGCTAGACCAGACAACAAGTAATGTACAGATCCAAATCTATGTGTATCCAATGCTTTGTCTGGGATCTCTTTGTACATGTTTGCCATAGAGTTGTGGTCTTTCTTCTTCTTGGAATAGACATCCAAATCATCTTCATGCTCTTCAGGGACCTTTATCAGCTTTTCCCACTCATCAACAGTTGACTGGTACCTTGTACCCTCAGACATCCATACAATTCTACCATCTGGATAAAAATGAGCAGTGGAGTAGAATTGCATGATGAGTTCATCATTCCATTTTGTCAGCTTCTGACCTACAAACTTGTCAACACCACATGCTTTGAAACTTTCATGTACACCTGGAAAATAGTCTTCATTCTCATCAATGTAATCCCAGTCAGCCCACTTCATATCACAGACTATAGGCTTCTTGTCAAGCAGAATGGTTTCATAGAAATCTTGTTGTTCTTTGGTGTGGAACCTATAGTCCACAGTAGTCATCCTTCTCACAGCATAGGGGTCACTTTGTCTCCAAAGTCTAAGACCTGCATCTTTCCTGATCTTCATATCTTCTGCCACTGGATGGCTGTCATTGTGATCTGGAATCTTTGGTTTGAGTTTCCTTAGCACTTGGGCTTCAGCATCTTCTTCTTCCATTTCAGGCACTAGGGCCTTGTTCTTCTCTTCAGCTGGAATGTTCCTAGTGCTCCTCTTGGGTTTAGATGTCTTTTGAGATGGAACAATAGCTTTGGGGCAGTCTTGGGCTTTGAAGGGGCAGCCCTTGACTTAATAGTATCCCCATCAGTTTTTGGGACTTGGGTGCTGGTGCAGCATCCTATTCCTCCTCCTCCTCTTCTTCTTCTTCTTCTTTAGAATCTCTCACCATGGTTGATTTTCGAAGTACTTTTGCAGTTGTGGTTCTTGCCCTTTTCTTCTTCTTGTCAGCAGCCACATCATCATCTCACTGTTCTATAATGAACTGCATGGTTTCTCCTATTGGACTTTCCTTGGCTTGGATGTTGGCACTCTTTTGGCAGGAACCTTCTTGTGCATACCAGGTTTAGTTGCAGCAGCAGTTCCATATTCCTTCTTCATGAATTTGTTCTTGGAGCTAACTTCCTCCTCTGTAGCCACATAGTCCTCATCCTCAGAATCTGAGGTTCTCTTCTTCCTTGATCTAGTGGCTTCCTTGGGAAAATTGCTTGGAGTGCTCCTGCTGCCCTCATCATAGCTGCTTGAGGGACTAGTGCCCTCACTCATGTGCACTTGCTCTTCTGATTTGTTTTGGCTATCACTCTGGTCAGACATTCTGGCAAGCAAACTAACAGCAGACCTTGTGAATAGATATAGATGAGATAGAGTGGATGAGCATCACAAAGTGTAGAGTTTTTGCAAAACAGATGAGTCAAAAACTTAGATTTAGTTCTCCACAGAAAGCATTTCGGAGCTACCGATTTGTTAAACTCGATGACACTGAAGCAACTTTTGGAGTCTAAACTAGTGAACTCGGTCAGACTGAGACACAGTTCGGTGACTCCGAGATTGCTAAGGTTTCACTGAGAGTTGAATTCGGTCGCACCGATTTGCAACTTTCGGTCAGACCGAAAAGTGCAAGTGCAATGGCCTAAGCCAAATTGGTGAGACCGATTTCCACAACTCGGTCGGTCCGAGATGGGTCCAGCGGAAACCTAACCCTAAATTTTCGAATCAAACCTAACCTGAAGGAAGTTTTCTCTCAATAGATTGATCTCATACGTGGTAAAGAACATGGCATTGCACTGTGCTAAGAATCGGAGTAAGGAATTAGCACAAAAGATCGAACTCATAACCTAGTTCGGCGGTGAGTTCGCTGCGGTGACAACGGTGGGGTTGAATCCTGTTGACGGCGATGGAAACCAGTGGCGGGAGGTCGCTGGCGATGAGAAGACGATCTGGAGACTCGAGGCGGCAGAGCAGGACACGCGCGGGCTGAGAGTTTTTGAAGAAATTTCCAAAATCTCACCCGTGAGTATATATATCCTGACCCTGTCGGTGTGACCGAGTGGAACAACTCGGCGGCACCGAGATCCAGAATCGCAAGCGGTTACTGCAACTTGGTGTGACCGAAAAGTTCAAATCGGTTGCACCGAGATTGAAAACCTAGATCAACTCAGTGAACTCGGTTTGACCGAAAAGGATGAATCGGTCAGACCGAAATGCATAGAGAGGTTTTGGAAGTTTAAGTCTATGACAAACCGGGGAATCCGAGTGCTCCTCACACAGAGTGGTTCAAATCTGACTCGACCAAACTTTGTGATGTAGCATGAATAGAGTTTGAGATGAGAAAAGCATAGATAGCTAGAGGAAGTTCTTAGGCATTCTTGTCCATCCACTTGGCAAAAGAGAAAAAGCCAAACAATCAAAGCAACAAGTGGATGTCCTCGAATGAGTAAAATATGCAATCAACATGCTCACACAATAAAATGGCAAATGAAATATGTGAAAAAGCATGCACAAACACTCTAGCATCTATCAAGCAATTGGCGATGACTAGGTCGTCTATATATGAGTATATTGACTTAGGAGTCAAATGAGAACACTTGATCATAGGTCATACTCATCGTTTAAGCTCAAGTGGGGTTACCACTTTTACATAAAGCATTGTTGTGTTCACACCATTAGAGTTGCTTTAGCTCAATTGATTAGAGTAAAGCTCCCCCTAGATGTGATATCCCCCCTAAGAGGGATGAACTAACCTTGGGTTTTGTCGATGATGACTTCATGTAGATGTTGAAGATGTGGATTCTCAATGTTAATGTAGATCATTCAGAGCAATCCACTGGAGTGAGTTCCACTTTCAATACCTACACGGGTTAGTCCCACAAGGAACAAACAAGGATATCCATAGACATAGAGTGATGTTCACACAAAATGATGTCCATGAAAGCATTAGGTTACCTTGTCCCTTGTCTTACCAACAAGAGGGTTTGTGACTCCTTGAACTAGTGCAAGATGTGGAAGTTGTTTGCACTTGTCCTCGCCAAGATGACATGAGTGAAGTATGTTGGCGGAGTCACCCTCAAGAACTCTCTAGTTCTTCTTCTTCGGGATCCACATCATCTTGATGGGAATCCTTGGAGTGGTAGTCATACTTGATGAAGTAGAGCTTGAAGTAGTCTTGGGAACCCACTTGACCAAGGCCTTAGTAGCTTCTTCAAATGCATCAATCTCCTCTTAAAGCTCGTCCTTGCCTTTTTGCTTGTGGTCTTGTGGTGGGAGATCATCTTGAGCTTGTGTCCCTTGGAAAGAAGTAGGATCGTACTTCTCTTGTTGAGGAACAAACTTCATCTTGGGGTATTGATCTTCTTCCCACTCAACTCCATTCGCATTGAAGTTTCATTCAAAACCAATACCTTGATTCTTCCGGTTCCTTTCCTTGCTTGCGTACAATTTCCTCAAATTGCTTACTCCCGGCAAGGCTCTTGTAAACACCTTTCTCTATAATTCCCTTCAATAAGCTATTTTCTTGCTCAAGTGTAACTTGGCTAAGAGAATCATCAGTGGAATCAAGAGAACTACTAGAAGCAAAAACATTAGATTTAACATGATTATTGTTACTACTAGAAGAAGAATCTTTCTTACTCTTGTTGCTAGATTTAACTTGTGGCATGTAAGTTGACAAGATTAAACGCTTGGCAATGTAATAAGAACTTTTCTTGCAAAGATCATCATTAATTGCTTTTAAGAACCCATGCTCTTGCTCAAGGTTGAGCTTTTCAAAGTGTAGCTTCTCATGAGTCTTTAAAAGTTCTTGATGATCTTCCAAGGTAGTTTCATGAGCTAACTTAGGAGCGTTTAATTCTTTAGTTAGACGCTCAATATCCTTCTTATCATCATCATTCGTTTTATCTTGATTAGCATGATTAACAGCAAGTTCATCATAGTTTTCATAACTAGAGTTGTCAACAAGTAAATCATCATCACCTAGCAAATCATCTTCATCACTATTGAAATCAACATACTCGGGGTGTGATACCTTTGGGCCTTTAGCCATGAAGCATCTCCCAATTCCTTCATTTGGTGAGTCAAAAATGTCGTAGGAGTTGGTTGACACAAGTGCTAGACCGGCAACACCTTCATCTTGAGTATATTCGGAGTCGGAGTGATGGTCGGAGTCGGAGCCGGATACCCATTCACCAAAATGAGCTTGATGTCTTCGTTTTGTGTAGCTCCTTGATGACTTGTCCTTCCTTTTCGAATCCTTGCTTCTCCGAGAGGTTCTTCGTTCATAACGATCATCTCTACCCCTCCTTTCTCTTGGTGGTGATTCTTCTCTTCTACTTCTCCTTTTGGGTGAATCTTCTCTTCTTTTGTAGGGGGGCGTACACTCATTGGAGTAGTGTCCGGGTCTTCCACAATAGTAGAAATTACGCTCACGACTCCAAGATCTTTTGTCATTGTAGGACCTTGACTTGGAACTTCTTTCCTTGCTTCTACTCTTGTAGAACTTGTTGAAGTTCTTCAGCATTAGGCTCAATTCCTCATTGAAGGTTTGTTTCTCACTTGATGATGTAGGATCATCACATGAGGCTTTGTAAGGACCGGTTGACTTGTTGTGAAGCTCTTCCTTATCCTTGAGTGACATCTCATGAGCAACAATTCTTCCAATGACTTCCGTTGGCTTGAGATCTTTGTAATTGGGCATCATTTGGATAAATGTGCACACGGTATCATATTTTCCATCCAAGGCTCTTAGGATCTTCTTGATGATGAATCTATCGGTCATCTCCTCACTTCCTAAGCCGACAATCTCATTTGTGATGAGAGCAAGCCTAGAGTACATTTCAGCGACACCTACACCATCCTTCATTTTGAACTTGTCAAGTTGACTTTGAAGAACATCCAATTTGGATTCCTTGATGGAGTCGGTACCCTCGTGCATATCAATCAAAGTATCCCAAATTTCCTTGGCATTCTCAAGACGGCTGATTTTGTTGAATTCTTCGGGGCACAATCCGTTGAAGATGATATCGCAAGCTTGAGCATTGTATTGCAGCATCTTCAACTCTTCCGCGGTAGCTTCACGGTTCAGTTCTCTCCCATCAAAGAATTCACCTTGCAAGCCAATACACACAATAGCCCAAACGGCGGGGTTATGTCCAAGAATATGCATTTTCATCTTATGCTTCCAACTAGCAAATTAGTACCATCAAAGTAAGGACCTCTACGGTGGTAATTTCCCTTGCTAGACGCCATACTCTCCTAGGTTGTGAAACCAAGGCAATGATCACCAAAAACTATGGAATCAAGGTAAATGGAGAACAAAGCTCTGATACCACTTGTAGGATCGAAATTATGTCTAGAGGGGGGGGTGATTAGACTACTTGACCAAATAAAAATCTAGCCTTTTCCAAATTTTAAGTCTTGGCAGATTTTAGCAACTTAGAACAAGTCAAGCAATCAACCTACACATGCAAGTCTAAGACTATAGCAGCGGAATGTAAAACATTGCATATGAAGGTAAAGGGAGGAGTTTGGAGGGAGCAAACGCAATGTAGACGCGGAGATTTTTTTTCCGTGGTTTCGATACGTGGTGCTATCGTACATCCACATTGATGGAGACTTCAACCCACGAAGGGTAATGGTTGCGCGAGTCCACAGAGGGCTCCGTCCATGAAGGGTCCACGAAGAAGCAACCTTGTCTATCCCACCATGGCCATCGCCCATGAAGGACTTGCCTCACTAGGGTAGATCTTCATAAAGTAGGTGATCTCCTTGCCCATACAAACTCCTTGGTTCAACTCCACAATCTTGACGGAGGCTCCCAAGTAACACCTAACCAATCTAGGAGACACCACTCTCCAAAAGGTAATAGATGGTTAGTTGATGATGAACTCCTTGCTCTTGTGCTTCAAATGATAGTCTCCCCAACACTCAACTCTCTCTCTCACAGATTTGGATTTGGTGGAAAGATGATTTGAGTGGAAAGCAACTTGGGGAAGGCTGGAGATCAAGATTCTTATGGTTGGAATGGAATATCTTGGTCTCAACACATGAGTAGGTGGTTCTCTCTCAGAAAATGTATGCTGGAAGTGTAGGCACGTTCTGATGGCTCTCTCCACAAATGAAGAGGGAGTGGAGGGGTATATATAGCCTCCACACAAAATCTAACTGTTACACACAATTTACCAAACTTGGTGGGACCGAATAAGAAAACTCGGTCAGACCGATTCAGTTCATAATGTGACCGTTAGGCTTTTCGGTGGGACCAACATATCAACTCGGTGGGAACAGTTTCATTAGGGTTAGGGCATAACGTAATCTCGGTGAGACCGATCACATAAACTCGGTGGGACCGATTTCTGTAATAGGCAAACAGAGAGTTGGTCAGGCAAACTCGGTGGGACTGAATCGCTCATTTCGGTGAAACCGAAAC
The DNA here is from genome assembly GCF_002575655.3 of Aegilops tauschii subsp. strangulata. NCBI lineage: Eukaryota > Viridiplantae > Streptophyta > Magnoliopsida > Poales > Poaceae > Aegilops > Aegilops tauschii. Next base: position 356,578,805 of record NC_053038.3, read on the forward strand.
ATTACGAAAAGGAAACAGAGAGTTTGCATTGCGAACTCGGTGGGACCGATCGCTCATCTCGGTTGGACCGAAACGTTACGAAGGGAAACAGAGAGTTTGCAATCCCATCTCGGTGAGACCGAGATCCCTATCGGTGAGACCGAAGTGACTAGGGTTTCTGGCAGTGGCTATGTCAAGTGAACTCGGTGGCGCCGGATAGATCAAATCAGTTGGGCCGAGTTTGACTTTTGGTTTGGGACATATGTGGATATGAGAAAGTGGTTGAGGGCTTTGGAGCATATCACTAAGCATTTTGAGCAAGCAAGCCATTAAGCAACACCTAATCCCCTTTTAATAATATTGGCTTTTCCTATGGACTCAATGTGATCTTAGATCACTAAAATGAAAATGTAGAGTCTTGAGCTTGAGCCTATTTGTGTCCTTAGCATTTTGAGGGGTCCATGTTCCTAACCCATGCCATGCCAAACATTGAACTTTCCGAAATGATCATCTCGAAATAGCATTAGTTCAATGAGCTATATGTTGTTAGTAATTACCAAAACCACCCAGGAATAGTTGCACTTTCAACAGTCTCTACTCAGCATGCATCAGTACATACATTGCTGCCAAACAGCTGCAGTTGCATGTACTCAGCATTTCTAGACTAAGCATGTCTCAACGGGGAACAACTATGCTAGGGTGGGAATAGCTACCAAACACACCCTTAAGAGGGTATATGGTGGAGTTGGCATGATAGTGGACAAAGGTCAGCGCACGAGTTTATTTCAAACTCAGTGTGACATTAAGGGTACCACATGCAAGATAATAATTGATGGGGTTAGCTACACTAATGGCATCAACAAGACGTTGGTGGACAAGCTTGGTTTGTACACATGGCGATATGATGAACCATATTATTTGGAGTGGTTGAACAATTCTAGGCAACTCAAAATTATGCGTAAGGTATGTGTACCATTTTTGGTTGCACAATATATTGATGAGGTGGGATTTGATGTTTTGCCGTTGGAAGTTTGCAGTTTTCTACTAGGACAACCTTGGCAGTATGACCGCAGTGTGTGTAAGTGCATCTAGTGCCATGTAACGCCCACGATGCGGCTATATCTCCCACGTGTCGAGGCACGACTTAGAGGCATAATCACATTGCGGTTTTGTCGCAAGAAGGGTCATCTTCACACAATCCCATGTAATGAACAAGAATGGGATAACGAGAGTTGGCTTACAATCGCCACTTCACACAATACATAAATATAATTCATACATCATCCAAAATTACACACATAGACCGACTACGGTCAAGATCCAAATGAAAAATAAGATAACCCCAAATGCTAGATCCCCGATCGTCCCAACTGGGCTCCACTACTGATCATCAGGAAAAGACACATAGTAAGGACCACGTTCCTCATCGAACTCCCACTTGAGGTCGATCCCATCATCTGCACTGGCATCGTCGGCACCTGTCACTGTTTTGGTAGATTCTGTGAGTCACGGGGACTCAGCAATCTCACACCCGCGAGATCAAGACTATTTAAGCTTATAGGAAAGGATGGTGTAAAGAGGTGGAGCTGCAGCAGGCACTAAGCATATATAGTGGCTAACATACGCAAAAGAGAGCGAGAAGAGAAGCAACGGAACGGTCGTCATCTAGTAATGACCAAGAAGTGATCCCGAACTCCTACTTACGTCATGCATAACTCGAACCGTGTTCACTTCCCGGACTCCGCCGAGAAGAGACCATCACGGATACACACCCGGTTGATGTATTTTAATTAAGTCAAGTGACAAGTTCTCTACAACCGGACATTAACAAATTCCCATCTGCCTCATAACCGCGGGCATGGCTTTCAAAAGATAATACCCTGCAGGGGTGTCCCAACTTAGCCCATCATAAGCTCTCACGGTCAACGAAGGATAAACCTTCTCCCGGAAAGACCCGACCAGTCTCGGAATCCCGGTTTACAAGACATTTCGACAATGGTAAAACAAGACCAGCAAAGCCGCCCGATGTGCCGACAAATCCCGATAGGAGCTGCACATATCTCGTTCTCAAGGCACAACAGATGAGCCAGACGTCGGGTTAGCATAGACCCTGGTTGCCCAGGGGGCGCCGGACATCGCTCGGTTTGGGCCAGCACTCGAAGGAGCACTGGTCCGGGGGTTTAAAATAAAGATGACCCTCGGGCTCGCGAAAACCCGGGGGAAAAGGGCTTAGGTGGCAAATGGTAAAACCAAAGTTGGGCCTTGCTGGAGGAGTTTTATTCAAAGCGAACTGTCAAGGGGGTCCCATAAATCACCCAACCGCGTAAGGAACGCAAACTCAAGGAACATAATACCGGTATGACGGAAACTAGGGCGGCAAGAGTGGAACAAAACACCAAGCAGAAGGCCGAGCCTTCCACCCTTTACCAAAAATATATATATATATATATATATATATATATATATATATATATATAAATGCATTAATATAATAAGAGATATTGTGATATCCCAACATATCTGTCGTGGAATTGTCACGGCAGATGTCCTCAAGCTAGGACTTAGTCGTGGAACCATCGCCGCTAGGAAGCTTGAAGGGGTTTAACGGGACAAGGAACACGAGGGTTTATACTGGTTCGGCCCCTTACGGTGAAGGTAAAAGCCTACGTCCAGTTGAGGTGATATTGATTAGGGTTTCGATGACCAGGGAGCTTAATTGCTATGCCTGGCTCTCGATGAGATCTTTCTTGTCCCTAAACCGCTGCCGGGTCGTCCCTTTATATAGGGAGGCTGACGCCCAGCAGCTCTCAGAGTCCTGACCGGCTCATAAGAGTGTCCGGCTCGGATTCTCAATTATTCTTGCCTTACACTACAAGTTCTACCATAATAATGATTGTAACTACGGGCCTTAAGCCATATCCGGGTCTTAAGCCCATCTTTGGCCCACCGTCTTCAAGCTTGGTGCCGGGCTTCTGGTGGTGACCATTATGAATAACCCGGCCCCTTCTGGCGGGTGACTCTAAGGTCTATATCCTCAACATTAGGCCCCAGATTGATTTGAGCCGGCTCATGTCAATCTTCAATCCTTTTGACAGAAAAATCTCCGGCTTACACTTGTGTGAAGGCCATAACCCGACGTGACGTCATCCTCTGGACTCCGGGTAATCCGCCGTGACGTCATCTTCCATTAAATCCGTTTTTACTCCACCAGATCCGCAACGGATCTTATCTTTACTGCCATCCCGAAAATCGAGGCGTTTCATGGGGAGATAACCACGCCGTGGTCTCCTCATTTCTCGCGCCTACTTATGAGCTCGCCCTTATAAATAGCCCGGCCCGTCGGTCCTTCAGCCACTCGTCTTCCTCCTCACGCCACTGTTCCTCCGCTCGAGCTCCGTTGCTGTCGCCGCCGCGGGTCTCCTTGTCCTCACCAACTCCGGCCGCTGCATCAACCTGTTGTGTCCAGAGAAAACGGCAGCGACCTCCGCAACTCACCAGCACCTGTAAGTCCTGGCTACCCCGTAGAACAGATCTGCAGTAGGGTTCGTCCTGTTCGTCCGTGTTCGTCGCCGTCGCCCACAAGCTCTGGTAGTTTTCATTTTTACTACCCTTTTTTGATCTTAGCCTTGTATAGAACCACTGCGGTAGCTGTTTAGCACCCATTTCACATGCAAGTAGCCCTCTTTTTACTGCATAAGAGCCTTGTTCGAGCCCAAGAACTTCTCCTGCGTCTGTTTTTAGGTCTAGAAACTTTCCTTTTGACCGATCATTTTGATCCAAATTATTTACTGGCATGTGTGAAACCTGTTTTCACCACACTTAGTAAAAAACTGCACTTGTTGAGTCATGGCGGTTTACAATTCCGGTTTAAAGAAACCACGCGCCGTAGGACCTCCCAGCTCAAAAGAGATCATGCGCCATAGAATTTTCCGGCTCATCTGTGATAAGGCCGTAGACAATCGAATTACTCTCAATACCTCGGGCAGCTTAAATAACCTGATGCACCTAGATATATGTCATTAGTCCCCTCCATAAGCCGCCACTTTAACATTGAACTGTAAATTTCCTCCGGCTTATAATTAAACCGGCCATTTCCTTTTATCATAGGCTGCCGACTTTCACCATGCCTCCCAAAGCTCCTAAAGCCTCCATCACTTGCAATTGGATGAAGTCCAATGTCACCAACGAGACTTTAGCGGATTTTGTCAAGTCAGGCTACCTGCCTAAGAAAGATGTCATGTCCTACCGTGCCCCTGACCCGTCAGAAGAGAGACCACAGCCAAAGGACGGGGAGGTAGTGATTTTTGCGGATCATATGAGCCGGGGCTTCGCACCGCCTGGCTCAAAGTTCTTCAGGGATGTACTGAATTTCTTTGACTTGCGGCCACAAGATATAGGACCCAACTCGGTGTCCAACATATGCAATTTCCAAGTGTTCTGCGAGGTTTATCTTGGAGAAGAGCCCAGCCTGCTACTCTTCAGAGAGCTCTTCTACCTGAACCGCCAGAACGAGAGCGCCAACGGGCCAAGTTTGGAACTTGGCGGAATCTCCATTCAGCGACGGAGAGACTGCCTTTTCCCTTATGCCGAGCCGCCGAGTCACCCCAAGGACTGGAACCAGACGTGGTTCTATTGCCAAGACACGTCGCCGGCTGACGAGAGCCCGCTGCCCTGCTTTCGCCCTTCACGTCTGGAGCCAATTCACCCTCTGTCTGACAAGTTAACTCAGGCGGAGCGCCAACCTCTGCTCCCCACCATCAACAAGATCAAGGCTCTCCTGGGCAATGGTCTCAATGGAATTGACCTAGTCCGAGTCTGGATCTCCTGGCGGGTGATCCCATTGAGCCGCCGCCCCGGCTTAATGTGCGAGTACACGGGCCGCAAGGATGACCCCCAGAGACACAGCCGCAACGATCTTCCTGAAGATGTTGCTGAGGACATGATCAAGGCTCTTTTGAACGAGAGCCTGGCAGACTGCGGGAGGACCGGGTTAGCCCCCTTCTGCAAGACTAACCTAGCCCCAGTGGTAAGCCGCTGATCTGAACATCTTATCTTCTTCTGTAGATAACTTTCATCTGAATCTTTTAAGAAATCATCATTGTATTTTTTAGGCTGATGACAAATTCTGGAGGGTCAAATATGACCATGAGGCGGACAAGAAGGCCAGGAAGGCGAAGAAAGCCGCCAAGAAAGCCGCTCCCCGTAAGAAGGAAAGTAGGCCTACTGCTTCAGAGCTGATGCAATTAAGCGACAGCTCCGAGTCAGAGGTAACCCCTGAACCTGTAGACTCTGTTTATATCTGTTATTTATTTCTGTCCACCTTATCAATACTATGCATCAACAGGATGACACCGGCGCAAGTCACCCGGTGGTTGAAGAGGTAATGTCACTTTCCTCCGACTCAGAGCCCTTGCCAAGGCTGAAAGTCCGAAGGGTAACCCGGAAAGTAAGCTTTTCACATCCTTTAGCTTATCAAGATCCTCAATTTATTTTGAAGCGGCAGGTTCATGAAAGCCGGCGGCACACCCGGACCAACAAAGATACTGACCTCTCCTCCGGGTTACCTGACGCATCGAGGAAACGCCGGACCGAGGTGATCTCAAAGTTGTACCCTTTTCATCCTTTGGCAGGTGTTATACGTCAACCGCTCAACTCTTCTGACTCAAATTATCAGGAAACTTCCCCCTCTTCTGGCGACTCTATGCAGTCGAACCTGCCGGCTTTCAAGACCGTGCCCGGGTAATGATGATCATCTCATGTTGTACTTTGTCTTTACTTACACTTTTGTGCTTAACCTTTCTGTCCTTTCAGTGCCCAAGCAAAACTCAGCAAAAGGGCGAAGAAGAACAAGCCGGTCGATGAGCCGGACTTGCCTAAGCCGGAGGTAGCCGCTCAAGAACCGCCAGCTGCCTCTGCTCCTGAGGCCGCTGCTCCAACCAACAAGCCCATAGCAGAAGCTTCTGCTAACCCGGAGGCCTCCAGCTCGGCTCAACCAACAGATGACCCGGATGTGGTAATCACCCGGACGGAATTTGTTGAGCCGGGGAGACCTACTGCGCTGGCCAAGTGTTCTGCTAAGGGGGAGTTGCTACAGCCCCGCCGGGTTAATCTGGACCTCACCGACTACGCCAACCTGAGCATCGGAGAGCTCGTCTCCGGCTACGTCAGCCAAGTGCACAAGAGCCGGGATGCAGAGATCGGCATGGTGAACCAGATTCAGCAGAAGTCAGAGGTACCACTCTTCTTTCTTCTTGTTTACTGTATAGCTATCTTATTATTCTTACCATGCTCTAGCCCCCAAGTCTACGACTTATGATAGAATATGCTGTAGACTTAAGTTCCGGCTTACTCAATTGAACCGGCAATTTGTAGATAGAAACGTTCAATATGCATTAGCCCCCAAGTGCCAAGTGTCTTTGCTTGGAAAGCGCTTGGGACTTTTTAAAATTGTATAATAACTGTTCATCCTATAACCCGGAAATTATGTAGGCTGCTGGCAAGAAGTTTGAAGCTGACATCTCTGATCTCAAGACCCGTCTGAAGACGCAAGAAACTGAGACCCGGAAAGCAAATGCCAAATTTGTGTCCAGTATTGCTGCGCAAGAAAAGCTGAAGACGGACTTTGATGCTGAATGGAGAGCCTGGGCTGAAGAGAAGGCCACTCTGGTGAACCGGGCCGAACAGGCGGAGAAGGCTCTCTCAGAGAAGACCGCCGAACTCTCCGGCTTAAAGCGCCAAGTGTCCCAGATGGTTGCCGCAATCTTCAGTAAGTCATTTCACCGGCTTTCATCAAGTTTAGAATCTTTATATCTCATAACTCATCCTGGTCGGCGGCTTATCTTTATTCTGTTAAACAGGTCCCAGAAGCGCCAACCTCAACCAAAGCGTGGTAACCAAGCTGAAGGCCGTGTGCACCCTGGTGGAGCAACTCTACACCGGGTCACAGCGTGCTCTGGCTGTGGTAGCCCTATCCAACGAGGTGCCGACTCACCTGGCGGAAGTTCTTCGCCGGCTCGCCGTTCTTCCTCAACGCATCCAAGAGCTGCGACGGGCCTCTGCAAGAGCCGGAGCCATAGCGGCTCTAAGTCGGGCTAAGGCGTTCCTTCCAGAGCTAGACCCGGCGGACATCGCTCTGGGCTACCCCAGTTTGAAGGAAGACGGCACCGCCTTCGACCAGAAGGACTTCGCAGCTTGCGTGAAGATCGTACGCCCGGTGGCCACTCTGATTGGCAATGATATAGATCTTACTAAGTATCAGCCGGGTTACGATGCAGAGAATCAGATGATCCCCACTCCGCGCTATGAAGCCCTCAGCTTAATCCCGCCGACTCGCAAGCACACCTTCGCCCCGGAGATTGACCCGGCGGGGTTGATTGACGAGGAAGCTCAATTTGAAGCTCTGAGCGGCATCGACTGGAAGTCATCAACTTTCCAGGTCTTGGGAACAGCCGGAGGAGAAGAGAGGGATGAGCCGGAGACTTCAACCCAGCAAGCATCGTAACTCTGCTGGCGACTTATCAAACAATGCCTCCCCCTTTTGGACTCGATGAGTCTTGTAATAGAGTAGGACCAACACTTTGAGGGTGTTTGTTTCAAGGGACTTATTGGTTTAGGGACTTAAAAAAGTCCCTATAAGTCCCATCTAAACCAAACAGGAGGGACTTATAGGAACTTATTGGGGTCATTTGGGACTTATCAAAAAAGACTCTCAAGGAGGAACTTATTGGGACTTATCGATCTGGACGCACCTACCCCGCATCGCCCCGCACGAACCCCGCCCCGCTCGTTCCCCTCCTCCTCGCCTCGCTCCTTCCCTGCCTCGCCCCAATCGCCGCTGCTGCTCGTTCCCCTCCTCCTCGCCTCGCTCCTTCCCTGCCTCGCCCCAATCGCCGCCGCCGCCGGCACCCTCAATCGCCGTCGCCATGGCCGATGAGGAGGACGAGATCCCCTTCTTCTCTCAATTCCCCTCGTCTCAACAGACATCCGAAGGCTCATCCGCCGGTGCAAATCTCGGAAGGGGAATGGGTTTCTTGGATCTCAACAGCAACGTCGACGGCTTCCCGGAGTTGGGCTCGTACCAGCAACTCCTCTTCGACCAGTGTTTTATCAACTTATAAGTCCCTGTAAACAAACAGGCAGGGACTCGGGACTTATAAGTCGATGTAAACAAACAGGTAGGGACTTATGACTTATAAGTTAGGACTTAAAAAAGTCCTATGACTTATTAAACAAACAGGGCCTTTATCTTTGCCGTGCCATCGTGCACGCATAGAGTGCTGAACTCTATTGAAGTTGTCTCCTTTATATTTCTCCGGGTCGTAATCAATCATTTATTTTTCTTAAGCTCAAAATAGTTGCCTTCGACTATCCTGCATAGAAGGACAAATCACAAGTCTCTAGGCGGCTTACCACACTGAGAATCATAGGTTTTAGATATATAACCCGGAATATGAATCAAAAAAGACTGGTCCTCAATTATGTCCTTAATACAGCCGTAATAACACACTTAGCGGCCTGCAAGCATACTTCCGGTTTAGATAACCCGGGTAATAAGGTTGGTACCTCAATTCCGGTTTACCTGTCTTAATAACGCCCATTGTGTTCAACTAACACTGTAAATCAAAGTTAAACCGGCAAAGTGAGACCCGGCCGTACACACTTTGAAATAATCAGAAGAAACTTGCTATAAAGCAAAAGAACTTAGGGGCTTCCGGTTCGAATACGACCAGAGACCCGGCCCAAAGGGGTTATGCTAGGATTCGAATACGATCATATAGCCCCCAGTGGGTGTGGCGACGCCAATCAAGAGGGTACCGACAGCTATGTTCTCTTTGGTTCGAATACGACCCATGTTTGAACAGGAAGCCCCCAAGTGATTTTAAGAATTGTTTAACGACGCTGATTCGAATACGATCCACGTCGGTTCCCAAAGGGGTTAAACTAAGATTCAAATATGATCAAAGAAAACTCCCCAATGAGCTCGGCACTTTGCCAATCAAATGGGTATCGACAGCTATGTTCTCTTTGGTTCGAATACGACCTATGTTTGAACAGGAAGCCCCCAAGTGACCTTATTGCTTACGGCTAGATTCGAATACGATCATAAGCCGGATCCTCCTTCAAGTTATCATGTAATCTTGCAATGAAAACAACACGTGCACATTTGGAGGAGAAAAAAGGACATAAGTCCTGCTTTATTGCTTATCATAATATATACATGGCTTAGAGAAATATGTACATTATGAGAGCCGGTGGCTCAAGTGTAGTAAGGCCAAAGCTGAGCTATGTTCCACGGCCGACGGGTCTCTTCCTCCGACTTACGTGAATCTTTGTGCTCCCGAATGTCAATGAGGTAATATGACCCGTTGTGCAAATTCTTGCTGACCACAAATGGCCCTTCCCAAGGCGGGGATAGCTTGTGCGCATCTGTTTGATCTTGGATGAGCCGGAGCACCAGATCGCCTTCCTGGAAGACCCAGGATTTAACCTGGCGACTATGATAACGACGCAGGTCCTGTTGGTAAATTGCTGAGCGAGCTGCTGCCACATCACGCTGTTCGTCCAACAAGTCAAGAGCATCTTGGCGCGCCTGTTCATTATCCGCCTCAACGTAAGCCGCCACTCGAGGCGAGTCATGACGGACGTCACTGGGAGGACTGCTTCTGCCCCATAAACCATGAAGAAAGGCGTGAAACCTGTAGACCTGTTAGGAGTAGTGTTGATGCTCCATAACACGGAGGGCAACTCCTCCACCCAACAACCCGGCGTCCGTTGCAAAGGGACCAGAAGCCGGGGCTTGATACCCTTCAGAATCTCCTGATTAGCTCTCTCAGCTTGACCATGGGATTGAGGATGAGCCACTGAGGAGACATCAAGTCGGATATGCTCTCGTTGACAAAATTCTTCCATGGCGCCTTTGGAGAGATTGGTGCCATTGTCAGTTATAATGCTATGCGGAAAGCCAAAGCGAAAAATCACCTTTTTCATAAATTGAACCGCCGTGGCTGCATCACATTTGCTAACTGGCTCCGCTTCAACCCACTTGGTAAATTTGTCAACTGCCACCAAGAGGTGGGTCTTCTTATCTTTGGACCTTTTAAAAGGCCCAACCATATCAAGCCCCCAGACCGCAAAGGGCCAAGTAATTGGGATCATCCTCAGCTCCTGAGCCGGCACATGAGCCCGTCGCGAGAACCTTTGGCAACCATCACATTTACTGACCAAATCCTCCGCATCAGCATGAGCCATCAGCCAATAAAAATCATGACGAAAAGCCTTGGCCACAAGAGACTTTGAGCCGACATGATGGCCACAATCCCCTTCATGAATCTCGCGCAAGATCTCTTGACCCTCCTCAGGAGAGACACAACGCTGGAACGCTCCCGTAACACTGCGGTGATGCAACTCACCATTGATGACCACCATTGACTTAGACCGCCGGGTTATTTGTCTGGCCAACGTTTCATCCTCAGGCAACTCTCCCCGGGTCATGTAAGCCAAATAGGGCGCTGTCCAGTCCGGTATGATATGGAGAGCCGCCACCAGTCGTGCCTCCGGGTCAGGGACAGCCAAATCTTCTTCTGTAGGCAACTTAACAGAAGGGTTATACAGGACGTCCAGGAAAGTATTAGGCGGCACCGGTTTTCGCTGAGAGCCCAGCCGGCTTAAAGCATCAGCCGCCTCGTTCTTCCTGCGATCGATGTGCTCTACTTGGTAACCCTGAAAGTGCCCGGCAATGGCATCAATTTTGCGGCGATAAGCCGCCATGAGAGGGTCCTTGGAATCCCACTTTCCTGATACTTGTTGAGCCACCAAGTCTGAGTCGCCGAAGCACCTTACCCGGCTCAAGCTCATCTCTTTAGCCATCCGAAGACCATGGAGCAAGGCCTCGTACTCAGCCGCGTTGTTAGTGCAAGGGAACATCAACCGTAGCACATAATGGAACTTGTCAGCTTTATGGGAAGCCAACACGACTCCAGCCCCTGAGCCCTCCAATTGCCTGGACCCATCGAAGTGAATAGTCTAGTATGTGTTATCCGGCTTTTGCTCGGGCACTTGTGACTCTGTCCAATCGTTGATGAAATCCACCAAGGCCTGAGATTTAACAGCAGTGCGTGGCATGTATTTCAGACCATGAGGTCCAAGCTCTATAGCCCACTTAGCCACTCTCCCTGTGGCCTCTCTGTTTTGAATGATATCACCAAGAGGGGCAGAACTGACCACAGTGATAGGATGACCCTGGAAATAATGCTTAAGCTTCCGGCTCGCCATGAACACACCATAAACAAGCTTCTGCCAATGTGGATACCGCTGTTTGGATTCAATGAGCACTTCGCTGACATAATAAACCGGCCGCTGAACCGGATGCTCCTTACCCTCCTCCTTGCGCTCCACCACCATAGCCACACTGACGGCTCGTGTGTTCGCCGCCACATATAGTAATAAGGGCTCTTTATCAACCGGAGCAGCAAGGACTGGGGGCTCTGCCAGCTGCCTCTTCAAATCCTCAAAAGCAGTATTAGCTGCATCATTCCAGACAAAGTTATCAGTTTTCTTCATCAACTGATATAATGGCATGGCCTTCTCACCCAAACGGCTTATAAACCAGCTCAAAGCAGCGATGCGACCCGCCAAGCGCTGAACGTCATTTATACACGCCGGCTTAGACAGGGAGGTGATGGCCTTGATCTTTTCCGGGTTAGCTTCAATGCCTCTGTCAGAAACCAAGAAACCCAAGAGTTTGCCTGCAGGAACACCAAAAACACACTTGGCCGGGTTAAGCATCATCTTGTAAACCCAGAGATTATCAAAGGTTTCCCTTAAATCACCTATCAGGGTTTCCTCCTTTATGGACTTAACCACAATATCGTCCACATAAGCATGAACATTGCGCCCAATCTGGTTATGAAGACAGTTCTGCACACAACGCTGATAAGTCGCCTGTGCACACTTGAGTCCAAAGGGCATAGACACATATCAGAAGGCTCCAAAGGGAGTGATGAATGCCGTCTTCTCCTGGTCCTTAACTGCCATTTTAATCTGATGATATCTGGAATAAGCATCCAAGAAACTTAAGCGCGCACAACCTGCCGTAGCATGAATAATTTGATCAATACGGGGAAGGGCAAAAGGATCAGCCGGACACGCCTTGTTTAAGTCCGTGTAGTCCACACACATCCGCCAAGTGCCGTTCTTCTTGAGTACGAGCACCGGGTTAGCTAACCATTCTGGGTGAAAAACTTCAACAATAAACCCGGTCGCCAAGAGCCGGGCCACCTCTTCGCCAATAGCCTTCCGTCTCTCTTCATTAAACCGCCTAAGGAACTGCCTGACCGGCTTAAATTTCGGATCAACATTGAGAGTGTGCTCAGCGAGTTCTCTAGGTACACCTGGCATGTCTGACGGCTTCCATGCAAAAATGTCCCTATTCTCACGGATGAACTCGATGAGCGCGCTTTCCTATTTTGGATCCAAATTGGCACTGATGCTAAACTGCTGAGATGAATCTCCTGGAACGAAATCAACAAGTTTAGTCTCATCAGCCGACTTAAATTTCATTGCCGGCTCATGCTCCGTAGTCGGCTTTTTCAGAGAGGTCATATCTGTTGGGTCGACGTTGTCTTTGTAAAACTTGAACTCCTCTGTTGCACAAACAGATTATGCATAAGCTGCATCGCCTTCCTCACACTCCAGAGCCACCTTCCGGCTGCCGTGAACCGTAATGGTCCCATTGTGACCCGGCATCTTGAGCTGTAAGTACACATAACACGGCCGTGCCATGAACTTGGAGTAAGCCGGCCGCCCAAATATGGCATGGTACGGACTTCTTATCTTAACCACCTCAAAGGTCAATTTTTCCACCCTGTAGTTGTGCTCATCTCCAAAGGCCACTTCCAACTTGATCTTGCCGACTGGATAAGCCGACTTACCAGGTACCACACCGTGGAAAATAGTGTTGGACTGGCTGAGGTTCTTATCAATCAACCCCATACGACGGAACGTCTCATAATAGAGGATGTTGATGCTGCTGCCTCCATCCATGAGCACCTTAGTGAACTTATATCCTCCCACCTGAGGAGCCACCACTAAGGCCAAGTGGCCCGGGTTATCCACCCGGGGAGGGTGATCCTCCCTACTCCACACTATAGGCTGCTCAGACCACCCCAAGTAGCGTGGAACCGCCGGCTCAACAGCATTCACAGCCCTCTTATGAAGCTTCTGATCTCGCTTACACAGACTGGTGGTAAACACATGATACTGTCCATCGCTAAGCTGCTTTGGATTGGTCTGATAACCCCCCTGCTGCTGTTGATGACCCTGGCCAGACTGCTGATTAAAGCCCCCTTGACCGTTCTGAGGATTAGAATTTGAGCCGCCGCCCGGGCCATGAAAGCCGCCGGCGCCTGAGCCGCCGCCTGGGCCATTGTAATTCTTAAAGGCCTTCATGATTGCACAATCCTTCCATAGATGGGTAGCTGGCTTCTCTCTAGAGCCATGACTTGGACAAGGCTCATTCAACAGCTGCTCCAGCGTCGGGCCTGACCCGCCGGCTCGGGGAGGGGGCCTCCCCTTACGTCGCTGGTTATTACCTTGTGAGCTGGCGTTGGCTACAAACTCTAGGCTGCCATCGGTCTTGCGCTTGCCTCCTCCTTGGTTTCCCGGGTTATGCTGAGGACCCTTGCCATTGCCGTTCTTCTTTCCCTTCCCTGTCCTTTCATCATCTGAAGCGGGGTCCTTGGTACCATCAGAATCGGCGTACTTGACAAGAGCCACCATCAGTGTACCCATATCATTGCAGTCGCGCTTAAGCCGCCCGAGTTTCATCTTCAGGGGCACAAAACAACAATTCTGCTCCAACATTAAGACTGCAGAGCCGGCATCCATCTTATCCGAGGAATGTTTTATCTCCTTAACCCGGCGAACCCAATGTGTCGTAGACTCACCCTCCTGCTGCTTGCAGTTAGTCAAATCCACAATTGACATAGACTGCCTACAGGTATCCTTGAAGTTTTGGATGAACCGGGCCTTCAGCTCAGCCCAAGACCCAATGGAATTCGGTGGTAGCCCTTTCAACCAAGTGCGGGCAGTCCCATCTAACATCATGGTGAAGTACTTAGCCATGGCCGCTTCACTGACCTCTAGCAGTTCCATGGCCATCTCATAACTCTCGATCCAGGCTGCGGGTTGTAAGTCTGCCGTGTAATTAGGCACCTTCCTAGGGCCTTTGAAGTCCTTGGGTAGACGTTCATTGCGGATAGCTGGCACTAAACAAGGGACACCCCCAGTCCTGGTAGGGATACCCACGTCGACGGAAGTCGTCGGATAAGCCGGGGGAGTCTGGTAAGCCGTCAATTGAGGCACCTGCTCCGCCTCTTGCCGCGCTCTGTCTTGGTCTGCTGCGTGAAAGGCTCCGTTATGAGCCGGGCCATGGCCAGGGGGCGGGTCATGGCGTCGGACGTTACTTGAGCCGGTCGCTGAGACCATGTGTCTACTGTAATTCGGGCTCCGGCCTGGATGAGGGGTCGAGTGGATCCTGTCCCGGCTGTAGGAGTACGCCTCTTGCTGCGCCAGTGCTGTCTGAAGGAGTTCCCTGACCCGGCGGGTTTCAATAGCCGTCGGAGAGTCACCGTCAATTGGGAGAGCCGCCAGCCGTGCTGCCGCGGCGACCATGTTCTCCAGCGGGTTAGCATAATGACCCGGTGGTATTGGCACGTACTGAGGCGGGGCAGGGTGCACCTGGGGAGGCCCCATTACTTGCGGCTGAATAGGGGTCCCAGACCCGGGCACTATGATCCCTGGCGGGTTACTAGACCCTGCACCTGACGTGTTGAAGAGGTTTCGTGGGTCGTAAACCAGAGGGAGTCGAGATTGGGCCTTTTGATGCCTCCTTCTCAGGACCTCATTGGACGAGTTTTGATCCATCGTGAGCCGGAAGGACTGCGCCTGAATCAACTGGGTTTGGGCGTCGAGAGCCGCCCTCTCCGCCGCCATCCTGATCCCTTCCGCTGCCAGATCCTCCTTAGCTTTCACTAGATCTAACTTTAACTGTGCCACCTCCGCATCATGCTGAGCTTGATCCGCCGGGTCAACCGCGGCGGTTAACAGGGCCGTCATCTTGTCCGTGAGATCCATTAGCACCTGAGCTGGCGAGGGCACCGGGTTTCCCGCTCCAGCAGCAGGGTTCTCAACAGGCTGCGCACCGGCCATGAAGATTCCAACCCGGCTTGGCGGCTCAAACGGGTCCGGAATACTGTCACCATCGGAACAACCCATGAGCCTGCCATCTTGAATATGATACAACGAGTTTGACTCATCGGTGGACGACTCGCCGTCAGAGCCGGCGGCCGTCTTATCACCAGATCCAGATCGATCAGAGAGCTCTCCATGAATACATCCCACAAAAGCATGCTTTAAGGCGGGCCGGGCCCGGGCGGGTTGTGCACGCTGAGCTGTCTCGATGAGATCGGCGCAGAGATCCGGCTCAGGGCCCGGCTCACCAATCTTGCCAATGAAAACATGAATTCCGCCGAAGGGGACCCGGTACCCGTACTCAATTGAGCCGGCGTCGGGGCCCCAGTTTGTATCGTCGATGTAGAGGCTGCCGCGACGACTCTTGGTCATCCGGCCCACAGCGTATCCCTTGAGCCCTTCGAAGCTGCCCTTCAAGAACTCAAATCCACCGTGCGCTGGCCCCACGGTGGGCTCCAACTGTCGTGGAATTGTCACGGCAGATGTCCTCAAGCTAGGACTTAGTCGTGGAACCATCGCCGCTAGGAAGCTTGAAGGGGTTTAACGGGACAAGGAACACGAGGGTTTATACTGGTTCGGCCCCTTACGGTGAAGGTAAAAGCCTACGTCCAGTTGAGGTGATATTGATTAGGGTTTCGATGACCAGGGAGCTTAATTTCTATGCCTGGCTCTCGATGAGATCTTTCTTGTCCCTAAACCGCTGCCGGGTCGTCCCTTTATATAGGGAGGCTGACGCCCAGCAGCTCTCAGAGTCCCGACCGGCTCATAAGAGTGTCCGGCTCGGACTCTCAATTATTCTTGCCTTACACTACAAGTTCTACCATAATAATGATTGTAACTACGGGCCTTAACCCATATCCGGGTCTTAAGCCCATCTTTGGCCCACCGTCTTCAAGCTTGGCGCCGGGCTTCTGGTGGTGACCATTATGAATAACCCGGCCCCTTCTGGCGGGTGACTCTAAGGTTTATATCCTCAACAATATCCATATTCCAACATGGAACCAACTTCAACTTCACCTGCAACTAGCAACGCTATAAGAAGGGCTGAGCAAAAGCGGTAACTTAGCCAAACAACGGTTTGCTAGGAAAGGATGGTTAGGGGCTGACATGGCAAAATGGGAGGCATGATATAGCAAGTGGTAGGTAGCGCGGCAAGGCAATAGAACGAACAACTAGCAAAGCAAAGATAGAAGTGATTTCGAGGGGTGGTCATCTTGCCTGCAAGGTTCTCAGAGTTGTCGAAAGCTTGATCCTCGTAAGCGTACTCAATAGGTTCCTCGTCCATGAACTCGTCTCCTGGCTCTACCCAAAACAAGAACACAAGCAACGGAACCACAATCAATCACGGGGAATGCACAAGCAACATGATGCAAAACATGAATGATATGCAAGATATGATATGCGATGCATATGCGTGCTCCGGAAGGAAAATGATGAACAAGGCAGTAACTTGGCAAACCAAGCATGCCACTGGAAAGATGAGATAATTTCGGTCAAAATCGATATAAAGATCACCGGAAACGGATGCACGGTTTGCAAATGGCAAGCAAAACGAGAATGACACGAATCTGCGATTAACAGCATGATAGCACTTAGAATGCAACAAGTAACAATGCTACAGTACTCCAACATAGCAACAAAGCATATGACAGTAATCTACAGGAGATGCTTGAGAAAAGATGAACACTGAGCTACGGCTAGATCACACCACAACAGGTTCAAACAAGCATGGCAAAAGTGCAAAAGATAACAGGTTCACAGACTTGGTACGGAGACCGGAGGCGGGCGGCGACCGGAGGGAGGAGAGGTGGAGGAGGCGACGGCGTGGAGCGGAGAAGGCGCCGGCGGGCGGCGGAGGGCGGCTCCGGCGCGGCGGGCACGCCGGCGGCGGCGGCGGCGGCGGAGAGGCGCGGCGGCGCCGGCGCCGGAGGGGACGGGCGCGGGCTCCCGCGCTGGAGGAGGACGGCGGCGGCGCGCGGGCGGGCGCCGTGGGCTCGGGGGCCGGATGCGGGCTCGTGGGCCGCGGCGTACGGCGGCGGCGGGCTGCCACATGGCGGCCCCTGGTTGGTCGCGGGCGGCGGCGGAGAAACATCCGGCGCCGGGCGGACGTGTCCGGCACGCGGAGGGAGATGGCTAGGGTTTGGACTGCGGGAGGATTTCGGGAGAGACACTAATTTATAGGTAGAGGGAGCTAGGAGAGTCCAAATGAGGTGCGGTTTTCGCCCACATGATCGTGATCAAACGACCTACAGCATGGAAGAGAGTTTGGTGGGTTTTGGGCTGTTTAGAGAGGGGGTTTTGCTGCACACACAAAAGGCATCTGCGGTTACCCGGTTAACCGTTGGAGTACCAAGCGACCTCCAAATGGAACGAAACTTGACCGGTGGCCTACCAGTGGTATACCCAAGGCCACTTGACAAGCCTCGGTCCATTCCGAGAACGTTCAACACCCGCTCACAAAAAGAAAACAAGAGGGGTGCGCCGGAGGAGATGGGAGCGCCGGATTGCAAAACGGACAACGGGGAAAATGCTCGGATGCATGAGACGAACACGTATGCAAAGGCAATGCACATGATGACATGATAGAGATGCATGACAAAAATAAAATGCAAAACAAAAGACAAAACCCGACCACGAAGGGAATATCATAACACATAGCCGAAAATGGCAAGAGTTGGAGTTACAAATATGGAAAGTTACATCCGGGGTGTTACAACACTCCACCACTACGAGAGGATCTCGTCCCGAGATCTAGGACTGAAAGAACTCCGGATATTCGGAACGGAGGTTGTCCTCGCGTTCCCAGGTGGCTTCTCGGTCGGAATGGTGCGACCACTTCACTTTTAGGAATTTGATTGACTTGTTGCGAGTCTTGCGCTCAGTTTCTTCAAGAATAGCAACGGGGTGCTCATGATAAGACAGATCTTCTTGGAGGTCAATCTCTTCGAAGTTGATAGTGCGCTCAGGCGTCTTGAAGCACTTGCGGAGCTGTGACACATGGAACACGTCATGCACGTTCGCGAAGTTGGATGGAAGCTCAAGTTGATAGGTGAAAGATCGTGGATGTCGCCTAGAGGGGGGGGGGTGAATAGGCGCTTTAAAATAATTATGATTTAGGCTTGAACAAATGCGGAATAAACCTAGCGGTTAATTTGACAAGCACAAAACCTACAACAACTAGGCTCACCTATGTGCACCAGCAACTTATGCTAAGCAAGATAAACAACTAAGTGATAGCAAGATATATGACAAGAAACAATATGGCTATCACAAAGTAAAGTGCATAAGTAAAGGGTTCGGGTAAGAGATAACCGAGACACGCGGAGACGCCGATGTATCCCGAAGTTCACACCCTTGCGGATGCTAATCTCCGTTTGGAGCGGTGTGGAGGCACAATGCTCCCCAAGAAGCCACTAGGGCCACCGTAATCTCCTCACGCCCTCGCACAATGCAAGATGCCGTGATTCCACTAAGGGACCCTTAAGGGCGGTCACCGAACCCGTACAAATGGCAACCCTTGGGGGCGGTCACCGAACCCGTACACTTTGGCAACCCTTGGGGGCGGTCATCGGAACCCGTCAAATTGCTCGGGGCGATCTCCACAACCTAATTGGAGACCCTGACGCTTGCCCGGAGCTTTACACCACAATGATTGAGCTCCGAACACCACCAACCGTCTAGGGCGCCCAAGCACCCAAGAGGAACAAGCTCAAGGGCACCAAGCACCCAAGAGTAATAAGCTTCTCAACTTGTAACTTCCACGTATCACCGTGAACTCAAACCGATGCACCAAATGCAATGGCAAGGGCACACGGAGTGCCCAAGTCCTTCTCTCTCAAATCCCACCGAAGCAACTAATGCTAGGGAGGAAAATGAGAGGAAGAACAAGAAGGAGAACACCAAGAACTCCAAGATCTAGATCCAATGGGTTCCCCTCACATAGAGGAGAAAGTGATTGGTGGAAATGTGGATCTAGATCTCCTCTCTCTTTTCCCTCGAAAACTAGCAAGAATCCATGGAGGGATTGAGAGTTAGCAAGCTCGAAGAAGGTCAACAATGGGGGAAGAACACGAGCTCAAGAGATAAGGTTCATTGGGGAAGAAGACCCCCTTTTATAGAAGGGGAAAAATCCAACCGTTATGTGCTCAGCCCGCACACGAGCGGTACGACCGCTCTGGCGGAAGAAGCAGGGAAAAGGAGCAACCAAACATGAACCTTGGGGTGGTAGTACCGCTTATAAGCGGTACTACCGCGCACCCCAGCGGTACTACCGCTGGAGGAGCAGAACACGGGACCAAAAATGCAGTAGCGGTACTACCGCCCGACCGGAGCGGTACTACCGCTTACAGGCGGTACTACCGCCCATCGGGGCGGTACTACCGCTTATAGGCGGAACTGCCGTGCCTTACTGCCGTGCAACTACTGCAAAACTCGACACGAAAAATGCAAGACCCAAAATCGAGGCAGTACCAGCGCGGAACCGTAGCCGTACTACCGCTTATGGCCATAGGCGGTACTACCGCTTTGGACAGCGGTACTACCGCTTGGGGCGATAAGCGGTACTGCCGCTCTGGCCGCGGTACTACCGCAGGGAGAAAACCAGAACTGCCATAACTTCTTCATATGAGCTCCGAATTGAGCAAACTCAAGCTTGTTGGATACAAGACGATGAGCAAACTCGCGAAGTTGGATGGAAGCTCAAGTTGATAGTAAGAAGAGGCAGGGGAGGTATGCCAACAAATAGAGGAGTGAAACCTCCAACCGAGAAGAACCGGCATAACCTCCAACATCGAAAACATCATAGAAGATGCGAGTGAACTCCGTTTTCGATGAACTCGAGCTTGTCATCAAGATGACCATAAGCTCCAAAACTCACAAAGAGAAGAACCAAACAAGAACCAACAAAGATGATGCAATGATGCAATGGTTTGAGCTCTCTATGAACGATACGATCAAGCTACTCATCGAGAGCCCCCCTTGATAGTACGGCAATCGATCCTATAACCCGGTCTCCCAACTACCATCATGAGACCGGTAAAATAGAAAACCTATCAAGAGCAAACCTTTGCCTTGCACATGGTCCACTTGAGCTAGATGATGACGATCTTGACTCCCTCAAGTTGGACCACCTTTCTTGGTTGTGTTGGCTCGATGAAGACTAGTTGATTGCTCCCCCATACTCCACTATGGGTGAGCCACTCTTCCGCACATCTTCACCAGTCCATTGTCACCACAATGGACGGCAAGCTTCAAGCAGTTGATCTCGTCATGATGCTTCACTTGAACTAGCACACCGCAACATCTTCACAAGTCCATTGTCGCCACAATGGACGGCAAGCTTCAAGCATTTGATCTCTTCATGATGCTTCACTTGAACTTGCACACCGCAACCTAACCCCACAAAGAACTCTCACGAAGATCATGGGTTAGTACACAAAGCGTAATTGACAATGCTTACCACACCATGGGATCGCTTGATCCCTCTCGGTACATCTTGTGCGCTTTGTGTGTTGATCAACTTGATTCACTCTTGACTTAGTCTTGATCAACCTTGACTCTTTCCAACTCTCTTCATTTGGATGATGTCTTGAAGGTAAACATGAATGATCACACAATCTTCTTCTTCAAGACATGCTTGCAATAAGCTCTACTCTCACATGACCAATCTTTGGATAATTCCTTAATAACACCTTGGTCACCACATAAACTCCTTGAAACCAACACATGGACTTCAAGAAAAGCCTATGGACAAATCCTTCAAATATAACTCAAGGCAACCATTAGTCTATAGAGATTGTCATCAATTACAAAAACCAAACATGGGGGCACCGCATGTTCTTTCACTTTGATACCGAAGCGACGAGTGCCTTTCATTGGAGAGACGCGGAGGTAGACATGGTCTCCGATCTTGAAAGCCACATCACGGTGCTTACTATCATAGTATCTCTTCTGGCGCGATTGCGCGACTTTGAGATTATCACGGATGACTTTACACATTTCTTCAGCCTCTGTGATTAAGTCATTGCCAAGAAGTTGGCGTTCACCAGTCTCTGACAAATTGAGAGGAGTACGGCACTTTCTGCCATAGAGAATCTCGAATGGGGCCTTGCCCGAACTTGCTTGGAAGCTGTTGTTGTAGGAGAATTCGGCATATGGAAGACAATCTTCCCATTTCATGCCAAAGGAAATGACACAAGCCCTGAGCATATCTTCAAGAATTTGATTGACTCGCTCGACTTGACCACTAGTTTGAGGATGGAAAGCTGTGCTGAAACGAATGTTGGTGCCCATGGCCTTCTGGAAGGAGTCCCAAAACTTAGAAGTGAAGATGCTTCCACGATCTGAAGAAATCAATTGTGGAATGCCGTGCAAGGAGACAATTCTGGAGGTGTATAGCTTTGCCAACTGAGCTGTTGTGATAGATTCTTTGATTGGAAGGAAATGAACCACTTTAGAAAGCTTGTCGATGACAACGAAGGTAGCATCATTTCCGCGCTTGGACTTGGGAAAACCAGTCACGAAGTCCATTTCGATTTGATCAAACTTCCACTCTGGGATAGCAAGAGGTTGGAGGAGACTAGCTGGTCGTTGGTGTTCTGCTTTCACTCTTCGACAGACATCACATTCATTCACGAATTGCGCGATTTCTCGCTTCATTCGAGTCCACCAATACGACTGCTTGAGGTCATGGTACATCTTCGTACTTCCAGGATGAATGGAAAGGAGATAATTGTGTGCCTCGTTCATAATGACTTTCCTTAGATCACCTTTAGGAACCAGAATCCGGTCCTCGAAGAATAAAGTGTCTCTGTCATCAATGCGATAGCACTTGTATTTGGAAAGACCCTTGTCGATACCACGTTTCACCTTCTTCACCATGGCATCAAGAAGTTGTGCCTCACGAATTTGATTTTCCAAAGTAGGAGAGACTATGAGGTTGGCAAGAAAGCCTTGAGGAACAACTTGGAGATTCAGCTTGCGGAAAGCTTCACAAAGATCCGGTTGGAATGGCTTGAGAATTAAGCTGTTGCAATAAGCCTTCCTGCTCAAAGCATCTGCAATGACATTGGCTTTGCCTGGAGTATATTCAATACTCGGATTGTACTCTTGAATCATTTTGACCCATCGAGTCTGCCTGAGGTTGAGGTTGGGCTGAGTGAAGATGTACTTGAGACTCTTGTGATCGGTGAATATGTCCACTTGTCTTCCCAACAAGAGATGTCTCCATGTTATCAATGCATGGACAACTGCCGCCAACTCAAGATCGTGAGTGGGGTAGTTCTTTTCATTGGGCTTCAACTGGCAAGAGGTATAGGCCACAACTTTCTTCTCTTGCATTAACACAGCACCGAGACCTTGAAGAGAAGCATCACAGAAAACTTCAAATGGCTTGGATTCATCAGGAGGAGTTAAGACAGGAGCTGTGACGAGTTTCTCTTTGAGAGTGTTGAAAGCAATGTCACACTCAGGAGACCAGACATACTTCACATGCTTCTGGAGGAGGTTGGAAAGAGGCTTTGCAATCTTAGAGAAATTCTCAACGAATCTTCAGCAATAGCTTGCAAGACCAAGAAAACTGCGGAGCTGCTTGACATTCTGAGGAGGTTCCCAATTCACAATTGCGGACACCTTCTCGGGGTTAACAGTGATGCCCTTGGCAGAGATGATGTGACCAAGGTAAAGAACTTCATCGAGCCAAAACTCACATTTGGAGAACTTCGCATAGAATTGATACTCTCTGAGCTTGTCGAGCACCAATCGCAAATGTTTGGCATGATCCTTCTTATTCTTGGAGAAGACCAAGACATCATCGAGATACACCAGGACGAATTCATTGGTATAGGGGTTGAAGATGAAATTCATCATCCGAGAGAAAGTTGGAGGAGCATTGACAAGGCCGAAAGACATGACAGTATATTCATAAGAACCAAAGCTTGTTCTGAATGCTGTCTTGGGAATATCTTCTTCACGAATACGAATCTGATGATAACCCATACGAAGGTCAAGCTTGGAGAATACTTTAGCACCTTTGAGTTGCTCGAATAGCTCATTGATGTTGGGAAGTGGATACTTGTTCTTGATTGTCTTCTTGTTCAATGGACGGTAGTCGACACAAAGTCGGTCTGTGCCATCCTTCTTCTGGACAAAAAGAACACCACAACCCCATGGAGATGAACTCGGTCTGATCAAACCCAGACGCTCTTGTTCATCGAGCTGTTTCTTCAATTCCTTCAGCTCCTTGGGTCCAAGCTTGTATGGACGCTTGCAAACGGGTTCAATGCCCGGTTCAAGATCGATAACGAACTCAACTGGCCGGTGAGGAGGCATACCCGGAAGCTCTTCTGGAAAGACATCTTGGTACTCACAAACGACTGGAATCTGAGAGATGGCATTCAATTCGCCCTTCTCATTGAGAGAAAACAACCGAATGGTTTCATCACGAGCGGCATAGATGATAACATCCTCAGAAGAGTGTATCAATTGAATTTCCCTGGCAGCACAATCAAGTTGAGCCTTGTGCTTAGGAAGCCAGTCCATCCCGAGAATAAGATCAATATCTGAGTCACCAAGAACAACTGGAGAAGACAGAAATTTATAGTTTCCCATCTTGATGGAAACATCCGGAACCATGGAGCTTGCATTCATGAATTTACCCGGAGAGACAACTGATAACGGTCTAGGCAAATCTTGAAAAACCAACTCATGCTTGGATGCAAAAGGTCTTGATATGAAAGAAAGCGATGCACCAGTATCAAAAAGAACTTTTGCAGGAATATCATTAACAGGAAGATTACCCATTATCACATCAGTAGATTCCTCCGCTTGAGCTGCATTCATCATGTTCACCTTTGCAGACTTGGGATTATGCTTGACCACTGCATTGCTGGAAGATCTGACAGGAGGAGGAGGCGGAAGACGCCTTTGGTTGAAGCACTTGTTAGCATAGTGACCTTTCTGCTGACACTTGTTGCAAGTCACCTCTGAGAGTGGACGATGATAAGGAGCATTGGACTTTGGAGCTTGATTCTGAGACTTGTTCTGATAGCCAGAGTTGGAAGAGTGGGAAGATCCATGGCCACCTTTGTTCTTCTGCTGGTAAGACTGACGAAACGGAGGAGGAGGAGGCAACCAGAAGATCTGTTGCTTAGCAGCCACAAGTGAGGAAGAAGAAGACTGAACTGCGTCTCTGACTCTCTTCTTAGAAGCCTCACACTTGAGCTGAGCAGCCTCTTGCTTTAGTGCCATATTATAGAATTGATCAAACTGAGTAGGCTCAACAAGAACGAGAGCTAACTGCAGATCCTCTCTAAGGCCACCTCTGAAGTGATAGATCATGCTCTTTTCATCAGGAACGTCTTGTTTAGCGAAGCGAGCAAGTTTCTGAAACTGGATGTTGAATTGATACACAGACATGTTGCCTTGCTTGAGATTGCGGAACTCCTCACGCTTGCTCTCAACAACACTGTGGAATGTGGTGAGCTTTGAAGCCCGACAGAAGTCAGTCCAAGTGATCACACGACCTCCTCTGGAATCTTTGTATTGTTGATACCAATCAGCAGCTTGATCCTTGAGTTGAAAGAAGCGAACTTGACATAGTCCTCAGGCCTGACATTGCTACATTCAAAATGCTTGTTGATGTCCACGAGCCAATCATCGGCATCCGTGGCCTCGGCACAGTAGCTGAAAGACTTGGGCTGATTTGCGAGAAACTGGTTGAGGGTAGCGAAGTGAGGCTGATTGTTGCCTTGACCTTGATTTCCTTGATTGCCTTGCCCTTGGGTGCGTTCTTGCAAGAGTTGCAGAATCATCTGAGCATTGGCGTTGGTTGCTGCCATGATAGCTTGCCATGCCTCCGGAGGCGGAGGTGGTGGCGGAGGGTTCGCCTGACTCCCTTCATTGCGTTCCGGATTCTGACGCGTTGGCGGAGCCATCCTGAAGAGGGTGACATCCGTTAGCATCTTGATAGATAAATAGGCAAGTCGAATCAACGGATAGAAATTGCAACATATAGTCTTCACAATAAACATTCGAACGAGGATGAACGAATGAATTCCATAGTAAATCATCACACTTCCATAAGTTGAGAAGCCACTTAGAAAAAGATATGGAATCAACATTTGATTCGAAGCAACTCGAATACCACAATTCAAAACAAAACAAAGTATTGGCTTGCAGAATAAGCCGAAACAAACATATGATAGAGATTTCGTCTGAAGTTTTTGTGGTGGGGCCCACACGGGCTCGATCGTATAACACCATCATGTACAAGGCTGTGCACATGACATACGAAGCGTCCCCGAGTCGGCAAAGCCAAGGACTCTTTAAGACACTACGAGACCACTGTAAAACCAACCGTGGAAAGGCGGACCACTAGACGTCGAACCCCAATCTCATATCATGCGTCTGTCGGAAAGATATCCTAAGAGCTACTTGAATTCCCACTTATAAACTCCCGAAACTTTCTAGTTATGCAATCTGGTGTTGGGGATACAGGGGACACAAAATATATCACCCAAACTAACAATACCTAGATCCAGCTGTATCCATCTGTCAACACATAACCAAGAAACCTTCGAAAATCGTGTACCTCAACCTTCAAAAAACATCCGTTATACGAGTTATGGCAATACTCCCGAACTCCCGCCCCAGTACTGGGTGGCGTCGAGGTGATCTCACCAACAACTGCATAAAAGAGATTTCGATGTCGGCGAAACTCAGGTATTCCAGAACTGCAACGATAAAATTGTGACGACAACACCTCGGAGCTCAACTCCCCGGGACACTGCCACAACCCCTAAATGTCAGGAGGCACCAAGAACAATGTTCTCGTCACAGAACCATCAGAACGATTCTAAGATACCCGCGTGATCCTAAATTTTTTTTAGTGAAATTTGAGGAGAGAAGAGTCAAAACTTCTACGTCAGGAGACCTCACCAGAGCGACGAAGGGACTGAGGAGTAAAAAGAATCCTACTCTCCGATATATATAATCCTAAGACTCAAAACATTTTTGTTCTAGACTCAACAACGCCAACGATTCGATCAAGCAGGGGGCTCCTAAGTCGGGGATGGCTCTGATTACCAACTTGTAACGCCCACGATGCGGCTATATCTCCCACGTGTCGAGGCACGACTTAGAGGCATAATCGCATTGTGGTTTTGTCGCAAGAAGGGTCATCTTCACACAATCCCATGTAATGAACAAGAATGGGATAACGAGAGTTGGCTTACAATTGCCACTTCACACAATACATAAATATACTTCATACATCATCCAAAATTACACACATAGACCGACTACGGTCAAGATCCAAATGAAAATAAGATAACCCTAAATGCTAGATCCCCGATCGTCCTGTGACACCCAAGTTTTTATTTGGATTTTTTTTCAAAGGATTTTTTTATTTTGACTTGAGGGGAGTGATTTAAATTTTTCTTCAAGAGAACTCTCACTCTCAAATATTTTTCTTTATGGCAAAAGTTTTATTTGGATTCAACCAAGATCTGTCATTGGTCTTGGAGGTTCTTGCTTTTCACTTGGACTCAAGACAAAATATTTTCACTTGGGAAATGACTTTTGAAAATCTCCTTGAAATTTGCACTATGGCTTTTGGAAAGTCCTTTGCCACTTTCAACAAATTCCTTCTTGCCATGTCCCTAGTGCAAATCCTCTCCCCTAACCCTTCCCTCACCTTTGGATCATGTTTTACACCTAATCCAGCAAGTTGAACCTCCCCATGTATCTATTTCCATTTAAATCTTATTCAAACAAATTTCTGCCTTCTCTTCTAGCACTTGGAGAGTTACAAAGGAACTCCATTTTTCGGTTTTGATTTTTGCCACCAAACCAACTCTCCTCCCTAGTCCTTTGAACCCTCAACCAAGATCCATGAAGATCCACTGGTCTTCAGTTCAAAATTTTCAAACTACACCTGCTGCAAGTTTGGACCAGATTTGTCAAATTTGGTGAAATTCATTCAAAACCTTCTCCAAAAATTCCAAGTAAAATCAGGCAGCCTCTGGGTGCATTGAGTGGTCACCTCACCAAGTTACAGCTCCAGAAAAATTTATCTCATTACAAAATCCTCCTGTCGAACACCTGCAGTGCACTGTCTATGTCAAGTTCAGAAAGTTCAGAGAACACTGCAGTGGCCTGCTATCGTTTTCTTCAGAGAAGGACGTCGATCTCGCCAGTACCACCGCGTCGCCTTGCTCCTCGTCCCTGCCCTCTTGTTCCTGCACCGCACAAACGCCTGGCGCCTTGCGGGCGTCGGCGACGAGCAGCAGAAGGTGCGCCGCCCCGTGACCGACGCCGGCGGCGGCTTTGCGGACGCCAGCGGGAGACACGGCGCCGACGACGCCACCCAGCGCCGCCCAAACCACCGGAGCTCGCCGCGTGGCCTTCCACTCCCCCGAATGCGCTGCCGCTCTCGTCGTGAACCGCAGGGCGTGGAGCGCGCTCTCTGCCGCCGTTGAGCCCGTACGGTCACCTCACCGTGGACCGACGCCATTACGCCAAGACCGACCCCGTTTAGCTGTGAAACGACTCCAGTAACCTCCACTGATGCTGCCTGGCCACTCAAACCACCTGCCAATCCACTGCTCCGCCGTAATCGCTCGCTGGAGATTCTCCGTTCACGGCCACCCCGTCGATCTGCCTATAAATAGAGGCCCCGAGCTTCAACTCGAGCACCCACCATCCCTACACTACCCCTAGAGCAAGCCTAGCCACTGGAAGAGCCCCGAGGAGGTCTCCTTCCTCGACTCCGGCCACCGCGACCCGCCACGGGATCCAGCCCGATTCGCCCCCGTGTGTGCTCCTCCGCCCCCATTCTCTTGCCAGTAGCTTCACCTTGCATCCCTCGTTCTGACCCGCGCCTCAATTCGTAGTTTGCAGCCCTCCACCGGAGTTCCCCATCCTCACCCGAGCCGCCGTCCGCCGGAGATAGTGTCGCCGTCGACGTGGTGCTCCCCGTTGGACGAGTCCACCACCCACCGACGCGGAAGAAGACGCTGAAGCTCTTGGTACCCTCCGTTTCTCCTAACTCGCCGTAGTTCGACGCCGGCGTCCACCGCAGTCTTCGGGCGCCGGTGAGCTTTTTAAACCTGACAGGTGGACCCCGCCTGTCAGCCTCTATTCTATTCTCCTCCGAACCATTTTCTGTTGGCGCCTTCGGGCAAATACATTTTCTCCTTTGCGCTTACGCATTCCCAACCGAAGCGTTTTCTGTTTTCTCAGTAAAAACCCTGGAACTTTTCTGTTTCATTACAGATAAGTCCCTGGACAGAAACCTTTATAACTTTTTAATAAAAAGGAATTTTTGAGTGATTCTTTTTCTGACAATCTTCAAATTTTGTCTAGTTTTTTATGGGATTTATTTGAAAATTATTTTGAAAAGTTTCTGTGCAAGTGTTGGTTTTCACGTTAGTACCCGTTTCGTGATTGCCGTAGGTTCCGGAAGAGGTGAAGGAGCCGCGAACTTCGCCGAGCTAGACTCCGACTTCTCCGAACCAGGCAAGCATGTTTTGAACATTTGATATGACAGGTGTTTTGCATGTTCGCGTGAAAGTTTGTGCGTGGCATATGAGTGTCGGTAAATACCTCGTTGCTTGTAAGGCAACGACCCGGTTGTTCCAAAGTCGCAATGATCTCTGATGAGAGATGGCCTAACCACGTGGTGACATGAAGGGCAGCAAGGTGGCACTGTTGTAGCATACCAGCCTTGCGTCATCCGACTTTCTCTGACGTTAACGTGGTTGGAGCCACGTTATCGTTCCCTTCCCGCATGTTCCAAAGTTGCGATGATCTCTGATGAGAGATGGCCTAATCATGTGGTGACATGAAGGGCAGCAAGGTGGTACTGTTGTAGCATACCAGCCTTGCGTCATCCGACTTTCTCCGACGTTAACGTGGTTGGAGCCACGTTATCGTTCCCTTCCCGCATGTTCCAAAGTTGCGATGATCTCTGATGAGAGATGGCCTAATCATGTGGTGACATGAAGGGCAGCAAGGTGGTACTATTGTAGCATACCAGCCTTGCGTCATCCGACTTTCTCCGACGTTAACGTGGTTGGAGCCACGTTACCGTTCTTTCCCCTTTCCGTGCTACCACATGTCTCATTGCCAGGATGCGGTTTAGTAAGTTGGTAACCTCTTTCCGTGTACACACCAAACAGAGAGGCCGGGATGATGGTACCTTGGCCCAGGATTAAAGCCAGTCATCCGGTCAGGGGGCATGGGTGTTTCCGGTTGGGACCGAGAGGGGGGGGCACCCCCTTAGAGCGCGCGTATAGAAATTTGATCCCATGCTACGCGAGGTTGTAGCCTCCCCGTCTCAAGGTTTTTCTTGAATGTTGCCGAGGGTGATCCCTGGCTTCGAATGGTTGAATTGGGTGTGTACTGGTTAGACGTGTTTCTTCCAAAACACCGTAGACGGAACTAGTCCCCGTGACTACTGAAATCCGTTGGCTGTGGTTAAGTACAAACTCTGCAGAGTCAATTCTTTCCAAATCATCGTATCCATGATCAAGTAGTGTAAACACTATATCCATATCTATCCGTGTGAAAAACTTGTCCCCGGTGAACAAGCTCAAGTGGTAAATCCAGTTTTATTGTCATTCCTATGGATGGACTAACTTTATATTTGTCGCATGCTTGTGATAATTTATGTTCCCGAACGATTGTATTATTGAGCTGTGATATAAGCCCTTTATGTGACGTCGCGCAGACGTCCGACTGTGGCGTGTACTTGTTTCTTGCTTTAAATATAAGCCCTTTATGTGATGTCGCACAGACGTCCGACTGTGGCATGCACTGTCTTTATTTTCTGTTGCAAGCCCTTTATGTGGTGTCGCCTCGAGGCCCGACTGTGGCATTATTATTCTGCATTTTTCTCTCGAGGAGTCTTTCAGACACTCGTTTGGCACCCGCATTATTATTCCGCATTTTCCGCTCGAGGAGTCTTTCAGACACTCGTTTGGCACCTGTATTATTATACCGCATTTTCCGCTCGAGGAGTCTTTCAGACACTCGTTTGGCACCTGTATTATTATTCCGCATTTTCCGCTCGAGGAGTCTTTCAGACACTCGTTTGGCACCTGTATTATTATTCCGCATTTTCCGCTCGAGGAGTCTTTCAGACACTCGTTTGGCACCTGTATTATTATTCCGCATTTTCCGCTCGAGGAGTCTTTCAGACACTCGTTTGGCACCAGTATTACTATTCTGCAGTTTCCGCTCGAGGCGTCATTCAGACCCTCGCTTGGCACCCAGTATTTATTATCTCTATGTCTGATCGCACTGGTTAACTTGTTCATGTGCTTCATGTTTACATTTGTTATACCTTATGTCCGAACTGTCTTGCGAGTACTTTCATAGTACTCACCTGGCTTGTTGATTTGGCCAGATGTTGACGAAGGCGATCTCTTGGATGAAGAGTTTGATAGCGCGTCCGATGCCTAGAGGAGTCCCAGTCAGTCCTGCGCGATCCCGGATATTGGTCACTTGTATTGTATACGCTTCCGCCACCCGCAATAGGTCTTCTCGAGCCTCACTCCGACGCTCGATGAGCTGTAGTCTTCTGGAATCATATCACTCGCTTCGCGATGATATTTCCACCACCGTTATTATCGTGAGTTAGTAGTTTGCCACCCTACCCGCCATCTTGTTTTATCGGCATGCATGTA
Source organism: Aegilops tauschii subsp. strangulata (assembly GCF_002575655.3). NCBI lineage: Eukaryota > Viridiplantae > Streptophyta > Magnoliopsida > Poales > Poaceae > Aegilops > Aegilops tauschii. Next base: position 356,609,719 of record NC_053038.3, read on the forward strand.
ATAAATTGTTGGGCAGTCTCTGCTCAACCTTGTATTATATTTAGTAATCCTGGTATTTTTCTTCTGTGACCAAGATATTGTCTACCAGTGAGAAGGAATTCTTCCTCGCTGGTCCGTGAAAGGGATTGGTCTCTCAATAATTATTTTATTGAAAAACCGGTCGTGACAAGCTTGGTATCAGAGCCAGGCTGACTGTAGGAAGCCACTAGGTGCGATCGCTAATCGGTTATTAGCGTCTTTTGTGCTTTTTCAGCATTTTGCAATTGTAGCTATTTTCTGTTGGTCATCATAAATTTATGACATGACTACTCAGAATTTTTGCCTACTTTTGTAGATGGCTGGCAGCAGCTGAGAGCACTGAGTAGCCGCGTGTTATGTCTGCCTGTATGATGTGCTGTTTATTCCTGTATGATAGTTTGTATTGGTGTGTTTGCTGCCTTCCGGAGTAGTACGCTAGTTTTTAATAACATGTCAGGATTGTGTACGCGCATCCTGAGTGCTGTATCTTGTGTTGCTTTTCGCATGTAAGTTTTATGATAAGCACTTCTTCTCCATAAAAAAATCATTTGTGTTTCTTTGAAAACCTTGAGGTCTTTTAAATTTGTTGCCTTTGCAAGATTTCTTTTCTTGTGCTACACAGTTTTTCTCATGGGTTTTGCAAATAAATACCCCAGACTGGAAAAATGTCTCGCCCGTGGACTCACTCCATGCCCAATCAGCCAGAAGAGGTTTACGGGACACAGACCAGCAACAATTTCACTCAGGGTCAGTCCAGCCAACAAGACAGCGAAGCAGCACTATCTCAAGTATGCCGTCTCTTCGAGCAAAGCCAGCAACAGCACCAAGAGATGATGAACCATGTCATCAATATGGGAAACCACCGTGAACCCTATCAACCACATTCCAAGTTATCCGAGTTACAGAAGACTCGCCCCTCAACTTTTGCTCACACCGATAGGCCGCTGGAAGCCGATGATTGGCTTCGTGAGATTGAAAGGAAACTGATTATTGCTCAGTGTTCAGATCATGAGAAGGTGCTTTATGCACCACACTACCTTACTGGAGCAGCCGCAGCATGGTGGGAAAACTTCCTACACATGCATCCCAGGGAACACAACATCACCTGGGAAGAGTTCAAGGAAGGCTTCCGTGGGGCACACATCCCCAGAAGCATCCTAAAGATCAAGAAGAGAGAGTTTGATGACCTGAAGCAAAGGGGCATGTCAGTGACAGAGTATAATGGTCAGTTCACCCAGCTGTCTCGTTATGCCTACGACGAGCACATGACAGAAAGCAAGAAGATGGAAAAATTCCTGGACGGCCTGGCACCAGCACTGAGATGCCAACTGATTGTGCACACCTTTCCGGATTTTAAGACGCTGGTGGACAAGGCCATCACCTTGGAGAATGAGCGCCGTAGTCTGGAAGATATCCGTAAGCGGAAGAGGGACAAGACGAATCTTGCCCGCAGCAACCGAGGCAAGACTGAGGTCCCAAGGACAGACGCAAGGAAATCCACGACTACTGAGCCAAGGCCCGTCGGACAGTTTCATGCCAGGGACAAGGAGTTCACATACCGTCCAGGGGTCACCTGCTATGCTTGTGGTCAACAAGGGCATTATGCTAAACAGTGCCCGAAGCCAAGAGACTCGGCACCCAAGCCGAACAATGGTGGAAACAATCCAGCCCCCAAGCGCAACAACTTCAACCCTAGCAACAACCACAGGAAGGGTCACCTGAACCATGTGACCAGGGAAGAAGCGCAGAATGCCCCATACATCGTGCTCGGTACGTTCCCTGTCAACACAGTACCTGCCATGGTTTTGTTTGATTCTGGAGCTTCCCATTCGTTCGTTTCGAAGAGTTTTGTTTCGCAACACGGTTTTCCGATACTTCCCTTGGAAAAATCTATGATCATCAAGTCCCCCGGAAATAAGCAAATCGCTCAAGGTTACTGCCAAGGAGTGGTCATTGAGTTCGAATGACTACAATTCCACGCGAATCTCATCGTGTTGGAAAGTAAAGACTTGGATGTCATTTTAGGGATGGACTGGTTGACCACCAACAAAGGATTCATCGACTGTTTCAATCGGACAGTGATTCTCACTCACCATCACGGCAAGACTATAAGAGTTTCCGCTCAAGAAAGGCCACGATCACAAAAACCAAAACTGAACAAAATGGACGTTGCAGAATTGAGAAAAGTTCCAGTGGTATGCGAGTTTCCTGATGTGTTCCCGGAAGAACTGCCAGGCATGCCACCAGACCGAGAGATAGAATTCAGCATTGAACTAGCACCTGGCACCGCTCCCATCTATAAGAAGCCGTATAGAATGGCACCCTCAGAATTGGTGGAGTTGAAGAAGCAGATAAAGGAATTGTTGGACAAAGGATTTATTCGAGCCAGCTCCTCACCTTGGGGTTCGCCTGTGTTGTTCGCCAAAAAGAAAGATGGGACACTGAGGCTGTGCGTAGACTATCGAGCCCTCAATATGGTCACCATCAAAAACAAATATCCGATGCCACGAATAAATGATTTGTTTGACCAGCTCGCACAGGCCAAGGTATTCTCAAAAATTGATTTGAGATCGAGATATCACCAATTGAAGGTACGGACGGAAGATATCCCCAAGACAGCTTTCACTTCCAGATATGGGTTATACGAGTTCACAGTGATGCCTTTTGGACTAACGAACGCCCCCGCATATTTCATCCACCTCATGAACAAAGTGTTCATGAAATTCATGGACAAATTTGTGGTGGTATTCATTGACGACATTCTGGTTTACTCGAGGACACCAGAAGAGCATGCTGAGCACCTCAGAATTGTTTTGGGAGAATCGAGGAAACATCAGTTGTACGCCAAATTTAGCAAGTGCGAATTTTGGCTAAGACAACTTGGCTTCTTGGGCCATATACTAAACTAAGAAGGCGTGGCCGTAGACCCAGAAAACGTCAAGGCCATACTGGACTGGAAGCCACCCACCAATGTTACTGATGTGCGGAGTTTCCTGGGAATGGCCGGATATTACAGAAGATTTATTGAAGGTTTCTCCACTGTGGCAAAACCTATAACACAGTTACTCAAGAAGGACAAGAAATTCGTATGGACGGAAGCATGCGAGCAGAGCTTCCAAGAACTCAAGAAGAAGCTGACAACCGCACCAGTCTTAACTGTGCCAGACATACACAAGAGCTTTGATGTGTATTGTGACGCGTCCCGAAAAGGTCTCGGATGCGTGCTAATGCAGGATGGAAAAGTTGTCGCATATGCCTCCAGGCAGCTGCGAAAACATGAGGAAAATTACCCAACACATGACTTGGAGCTAGCAGCAGTCATACATGCACTCAAGGAGTGGAGGCACTTTCTGTTGGGAAATCGCTGTGAAATATATACGGACCATAAGAGCCTCAAATATATTTTCACACAGCCAGAGCTGAATTTACGCCAACGACGCTGGTTGGAACTGGTCAAGGACTATGACGTCGGTATTCACTACCATCCAGGGAAAGCTAATGTAGTGGCCGATGCCCTTAGTCGAAACCCCAGCCCGGACAATGACGGTCCGCAAAACTTGAGGCCTGAGTTTCAGCGAGAGTCCGCTAGGCTCAACATGATGTTAGTCTCCAAGGGCACCGTATCGAACCTGGAGATACAACCCACCCTGGTGGAACAAATTAAGAAGGCTCAACAGGGACATCCCAGCATCGAAGGCATAAAGAAGAAAATGAATCTTCGTAAGACTTCTGAGTTCGTCACCGACAGTGAAGGAACATTATGGTACCGAGACAGACTTTGCGTGCCTAACATTGAGGAACTCAAGCAACAGATCTTGACGGAAAGCCACACCGCTCCATACTCGATTCATCCTGGAGGAACCAAAATGTACAAGGACATTCAGGAAAGATTTTGGTGGCACGGTATGAAAAGAGATATAGCCACATTTATTGCTTGTTGCGATTCATGTCAGCGCATCAAGGCCGAGCATCAAAAGCCAGCAGGGCTACTCCAACCAAACAGAATACCGGAGTGGAAATGGGATGAAATAGGAATGGATTTCATCGTCGGACTACCCCGATCACAGCGTGGGAATGACGCCATATGGGTCATCACAGACCGACTAACCAAAGTTGCTCATTTCATTCCCGTGAAGACTACCTACTCCACACAAAGACTGGCAAAACTTTATCTCTCCCGTATAGTTTGTTTGCACGGAGTCCCAAAGACTATAATATCAGACCGAGGCACCCAATTCGTCTCCAAATTTTGGGATCACCTACAACAAGCTCTGGGCACGCAACTAGCCTTCAGTACAGCATACCACCCTCAGACTGATGGAAAAACGGAACGTGTGAACCAAATCCTAGAGGATATGCTAAGAGCCAGTGTGCTCACCTATGGATCTAGTTGGGAAGAGAGTTTGCCGTATGCCGAATTTGCTTACAACAACAGTTACCAAGCCAGCTTGCAAATGGCACCCTTTGAAGCATTGTACGGACGGAGGTGTCGTACCCCACTGAATTGGTCAGAAACAGGTGACAGCCGTATCTTCGGCCCAGACATGCTTAAAGAGGCCGAGGAGAAAGTTAAACAAATCCGGGACAGACTCAAGACAGCACAGAGCCGCCAAAAGAGCTACTATGATCAGGAGCACCGTGAGGTCAGCTTTGAACCCGGTGATTCCGTATACCTTCGAGTATCTCCTATGAGGGGTCTGCAATGGTTCAAAATAAAGGGGAAGCTAGCCCCAAGATTCATTGGACCATTTTGTGTAAAGGCACGAAGAGGCACGGTAGCCTACCAACTAGACCTCCCCAAGGAGCTGTCAGACGTCCATGACGTGTTCCACGTCTCACAGTTAAGAAAATGTGTGAGTAACCCAGAAAAGCATGTACCTCATGAGGACATTGATATGCAACCAGATCTCACCTATAGAGAAAGGCCAGTAAAGATTTTAGAAGAGTCTGAACGGAGGACCCGTCAGAAAACGACAAAGTTTTTCAGGGTTCAGTGGAGCAACCACACTGAGGATGAAGCTACATGGGAAAGGGAAGATTTCCTTCGGGCAGAACATCCATATCTATTTGAGGATCAGCAGAAATCTCGAGGACGAGATTTTTCCTAAGGGGGTAGGTGTTGTGACACCCAAGTTTTTATTTGGATTTTTTTTCAAAGGATTTTTTTATTTTGACTTGAGGGGAGTGATTTAAATTTTTCTTCAAGAGAACTCTCACTCTCAAATATTTTTCTTTATGGCAAAAGTTTTATTTGGATTCAACCAAGATCTGTCATTGGTCTTGGAGGTTCTTGCTTTTCACTTGGACTCAAGACAAAATATTTTCACTTGGGAAATGACTTTTGAAAATCTCCTTGAAATTTGCACTATGGCTTTTGGAAAGTCCTTTGCCACTTTCAACAAATTCATTCTTGCCATGGCCCTAGTGCAAATCCTCTCCCCTAACCCTTCCCTCACCTTTGGATCATGTTTTACACCTAATCCAGCAAGTTGAACCTCCCCATGTATCTATTTCCATTTAAATCTTATTCAAACAAATTTCTGCCTTCTCTTCTAGCACTTGGAGAGTTACAAAGGAACTCCATTTTCTGTTTTGATTTTTGCCACCAAACCAACTCTCCTCCCTAGTCCTTTGAACCCTCAACCAAGATCCATGAAGATCCACTGGTCTTCAGTTGAAAATTTTCAAACTACACCTGCTGCAAGTTTGGACTAGATTTGTCAAATTTGGTGAAATTCATTCAAAACCTTCTCCAAAAATTCCAAGTAAAATCAGGCAGCCTCTGGGTGCATTGAGTGGTCACCTCACCAAGTTACAGCTCCAGAAAAATTTATCTCATTGCAAAATCCTCCTGTCGAACACCTGCAGTGCACTGTCTATGTCAAGTTCAGAAAGTTCAGAGAACACTGCAGTGGCCTGCTGTCGTTTTCTTCAGAGAAGGACGTCGATCTCGCCAGTACCACCGCATCACCTTGCTCCTCGTCCCCGCCCTCTTGTTCCTGCACCGCACGAACGCCTGGCGCCTTGCGGGCGTCGGCGACGAGCAGCAGAAGGTGCGCAGCCCCGTGACCGACGCCGGCGGCGGCTTTGCGGACGCCAGCGGGAGACACGGCGCCGACGACGCCACCCAGCGCCGCCCAAACCACCGGAGCTCGCCGCGTGGCCTTCCACTCCCCCGAACACGCTGCCGCTCTCGTCGTGAACCGCAGGGCGCAGAGCGCGCTCTCTGCCGCCGTTGAGCCCGTACGGTCACCTCACCGTGGATCGACGCCATTACGCCAAGACCGACCCTGTTTAGCTGTGAAACAACTCCAGTAACCTCCACTGATGCTGCCTGGCCACTCAAACCACCTGCCAATCCACTGCTCCGCCGTAATCGCTCGCCGGAGATTCTTCGTTCACGGCCACCCCGTCGATCTGCCTATAAATAGAGGCCCCGAGCTTTAACTCGAGCACCCACCATCCCTGCACTCCCCCTACAGCAAGCCTAGCCACTGGAAGAGCCCCGAGGAGGTCTCCTTCCTCGACTCCGGCCGCCGCGACCCGCCACGGGATCCAGCCCGATTCGCCCCCGTGTGTGCTCCTCCGCCCCCATTCTCTTGCCAGTATCTTCACCTTGCATCCCTCGTTCTGACCCGTGCCTCAATTCGAAGTTTGCAGCCCTCCACCGGAGTTCCCCATCCTCACCCGAGCCGCCGTCCGCCGGAGATAGTGTCGCCGTCGACGTGGTGCTCCCCGTTGGACGAGTCCACCACCCACCGACGCGGAAGAAGACGCTGAAGCTCTTGGTACCCTCCGTTTCTCCTAACTCGCCGTGGTTCGACGCCGGCGTCCACCGCAGTCTTCGGGCGCCAGCGAGCTTTTTAAACCTGACAGGTGGACCCCGCCTGTCAGCCTCTATTCTATTCTCCTCCGAACCATTTTCTGTTGGCGCCTTCGGGCAAATATGAGTGTCGGTAAATACCTCGTTGCTTGTAAGGCAACGACCCGGTTGTTCCAAAGTCGCGATGATCTCTGATGAGAGATGGCCTAATCATGTGGTGACATGAAGGGCAGCAAGGTGGCACTGTTGTAGCATACCAGCCTTGCGTCATCCGACTTTCTCCGACGTTAGCGTGGTTGGAGCCACGTTATCGTTCCCTTCCCGCATGTTCCAAAGTTGCGATGATCTCTGATGAGAGATGGCCTAATCATGTGGTGACATGAAGGGCAGCAAGGTGGTACTGTTGTAGCATACCAGCCTTGCATCATCCGACTTTCTCCGACGTTAACGTGGTTGGAGCCACGTTATCGTTCCCTTCCCGCATGTTCCAAAGTTGCGATGATCTCTGATGAGAGATGGCCTAATCATGTGGTGACATGAAGGGCAGCAAGGTGGTACTGTTGTAGCATACCAGCCTTGCGTCATCCGACTTTCTCCGACGTTAACGTGGTTGGAGCTACGTTACCGTTCTTTCCCCTTTCCGTGCTACCACATGTCTCATTGCCAGGATGCGGTTTAGTAAGTTGGTAACCTCTTTCCGTGTACACACCAAACAGAGAGGCCGGGATGATGGTACCTTGGCCCAGGATTAAAGCCAGTCATTCGGTCAGGGGGCATGGGTGTTTCCGGTTGGGACCGAGAGGGGGGCACCCCCTTAGAGCGCGCGTATAGAAATTTGATCCCATGCTACGCGAGGTTGTAGCCTCCCCGTCTCAAGGTTTTTCTTGAATGTTGCCGAGGGTGATCCCTGGCTTCGGATGGTTGAATTGGGTGTGTACTGGTTAGACGTGTTTCTTCCAAAACACCGTAGACGGAACTAGTCCCCGTGACTACTGAAATCCGTTGGCTGTGGTTAAGTACAAACTCTGCAGAGTCAATTCTTTCCAAATCATCGTATCCATGATCAAGTAGTGTAAACACTATATCCATATCTATCCGTGTGAAAAACTTGTCCCCGGTGAACAAGCTCAAGTGGTAAATCCAGTTTTATTGTTATTCCTGTGGATGGACTAACTTTATATTTGTCGCATGCTTGTGATAATTTATGTTCCCGAACGATTGTATTATTGAGCTGTGATATAAGCCCTTTATGTGACGTCGCGCAGACGTCCGACTGTGGCGTGTACTTGTTTCTTGCTTTAAATATAAGCCCTTTTATGTTGTGTCGCACAGACATCCGACTGTGGCATGCACTGTCTTTATTTTCTGTTGCAAGCCCTTTATGTGGTGTCGCCTCGACGCCCGACTGTGGCATTATTATTCTGCATTTTTCTCTCGAGGAGTCTTTCAGACACTCGTTTGGCACCCGCATTATTATTCCGCATTTTCCGCTCGAGGAGTCTTTCAGACACTCGTTTGGCACCTGTATTATTATTCCGCATTTTCCGCTCGAGGAGTCTTTCAGACACTCGTTTGGCACCTGTATTAATATTCCGCATTTTCCGCTCGAGGAGTCTTTCAGACACTCGTTTGGCACCTGTATTATTATTCTACATTTTCCGCTCGAGGAGTCTTTCAGACACTCGTTTGGCACCTGTATTATTATTCCGCATTTTCCGCTCGAGGAGTCTTTCAGACACTCGTTTGGCACCAGTATTACTATTCTGCAGTTTCCGCTCAAGGCGTCATTCAGACCCTCGCTTGGCACCCAGTATTTATTATCTCTATGTCTGATCGCACTGGTTAACTTGTTCATGTGCTTCATGTTTACATTTGTTATACCTTATGTCCGAACTATCTTGCGAGTACTTTCATAGTACTCACCTGGCTTGTTGATTTGGCCAGATGTTGACGAAGGCGATCTCTTGAATGAAGAGTTTGATAGCGCGTCCGATGCCTAGAGGAGTCCCAGTCAGTCCTGCGCGATCCCGGATATTGGTCACTTGTATTGTATACGCTTCCGCCACCCGCAATAAGTCTTCTCGAGCCTCACTCCGACGCTCGATGAGCTGTAGTCTTCTGGAATCATATCACTCGCTTCGCGATGATATTTCCACCACCGTTATTATCGTGAGTTAGTAGTTTGCCACCCTACCCGCCGTCTTGTTTTATCGGTATGCATGTAATAAATTGTTGGGCAGTCTCTGCTCAACCTTGTATTATATTTAGTACTCCTGGTATTTTTCTTCTGTGACCAAGATATTGTCTACCAGTGAGAAGGAATTCTTCCTCGCTGGTCCGTGAAAGGGATTGGTCTCTCAATAATTATTTTATTGAAAAACCGGTCGTGACACGTCCCAACTGGGCTCCACTACTGATCATCAGGAAAAGACACATAGTAACGACCACGTTCCTCATCGAACTCCCACTTGAGGTCGATCCCATCATCTGCACTGGCATCGTCGGCACCTGCGACTGTTTTGGTAGATTCTGTGAGTCACGGGGACTCAACAATCTCACACCCGCGAGATCAAGACTATTTAAGCTTATAGGAAAGGATGGTGTAAAGAGGTGGAGCTGCAGCAGGCACTAAGCATATATAGTGGCTAACATACGCAAAAGAGAGCGAGAAGAGAAGCAACGGAACGGTCGTCATCTAGTAATGACCAAGAAGTGATCCTGAACTCCTACTTACGTCATGCATAACTCGAACCGTGTTCACTTCCCGGACTCCGCCGAGAAGAGACCATCACGGCTACACACCCGGTTGATGTATTTTAATTAAGTGAAGTGACAAGTTCTCTACAACCGGACATTAACAAATTCCCATCTGCCTCATAACCGCGGGCATGTCTTTCGAAAGATAATACCCTGCAGGGGTGTCCCAACTTAGATCATCATAAGCTCCCACGGTCAACGAAGGATAAACCTTCTCCCGGAAAGACCCGATCAGTCTCGGAATCCCGGTTTACAAGACATTTCGACAATGGTAAAACAAGACCAGCAAAGCCGCCCGATGTGCCGACAAATCCCGATAGGAGCTGCACATATCTCGTTCTCAGGGCACAACGGATGAGCCAGACGTCGGGTTAGCATAGACCCTGGTTGCCCAGGGGGCGCCGGACATCGCTCGGTTTGGGCCAGCACTCGAAGGAGCACTGGTCCGGGGGTTTAAAATAAAGATGACCCTCGGGCTCGCGAAAACCCGGGGGAAAAAGGCTTAGGTGACAAATGGTAAAACCAAAGTTGGGCATTGCTGGAGGAGTTTTATTCAAAGCGAACTGTCAAGGGGGTCCCATAAATCACCCAACCGCGTAAGGAACGCAAACTCAAGGAACATAATACCGGTATGACGGAAACTAGGGCAGCAAGAGTGGAACAAAACACCAGGCATAAGGCCGAGCCTTCCACCCTTTACCAAATATATATATAGATGCATTAATATAATAAGAGATATTGTGATATCCCAACATATCCATATTCCAACATGGAACCAACTTCAACTTCACCTGCAACTAGCAACGCTATAAGAAGGGCTGAGCAAAAGCGGTAACTTAGCCAAACAACGGTTTGCTAGGAATGGATGGTTAGGGGCTGACATGGCAAAATGGGAGGCATGATATAGCAAGTGGTAGGTAGCGCAGCAAGGCAATAGAACGAACAACTAGCAAAGCAAAGATAGAAGTGATTTCGAGGGGTGGTCATTTTGCCTGCAAGGTTCTCAGAGTTGTTGTCGAAAGCTTGATCCTCGTAAGCGTACTCAACAGGTTCCTCATTCACGAACTCGTCTCCCGGCTCTACCAAAAACAAGAACACAAGCAACAGAACCACAATCAATCACGGGGAATGCACAAGCAACATGATGCAAAACATGAATGATATGCAAGATATGATATGCGATGCATATGCGTGCTCCGGAAGGAAAATGATGAACAAGGCAGTAACTTGGCAAACCAAGCATGCCACTGGAAAGATGAGATGATTTCGGTCGAAATCGATATAAAGATCACCGGAAACGGATGCACGGTTTGCAAATGGCAAGCAAAACGAGAATGACACGAATCTGCGATTAACAGCATGATAACACTTAGAATGCAACAAGTAACAATGCTACAACACTCCAACATAGCAACAAAGCATATGATAGTAATCTACAGGAGATGCTTGACAAAAGATGAACACTGAGCTACGGCTAGATCTCACCACAACAGGTTCAAACAGGCATGGCAAAAGTGCAAAAGATAACAGGTTCACAGACTTGGTGAAATTACTGGGCATGCCCGAAACAACATCAGGTAGCAATGTTCAGAGCACGAAATCAACATGCTACAGGAACTTAACATCTCAAAACAATGCATGGTATATTCTACTAAATGCATATGACAAAAACCCCATACTGACCATAAGCCAAAAAGGACCAGAAGATATGATGGCACCCATGTAAACATAGCAAGTTTCGTTAACAGGTTTCAGACCTGGAAGAAAACAGAGCATGGCAGAAACAACAATATGAAGGCCTCTTGGTGAGCTTGATGCACTCACCACAAAGCAATGCATGACAACCCAATCATACCTACAGCAAGATGGCATGTTTATGAAGCTATCCATGGCAAGAGCAAGTACATAGCATGTATGGATCAACTACAACAAGCTTGGCAAAATTGAATAACACGTAAACAATCTGCCAGAAATATTTTATAGCAAAAGTAGAGCAAGAAAGAGTCATGCTATGGCACTCTATAATTGCAAACAAGGGCAGGAATGGATCAATTACAACAATATCTACAAAACATCCTTACTGAACATCCTCAAAATATGCATGGATCTCTCTGTAGCCACATGGATACATAGCCACAAAATAACAGCAGACAGACTTAGTAAATTTACCAAGTCCCAGAAATCAGAAACATTACGAAGCCTAGTTTGCATGCTTGTGCTAGTCACCACAGAGATCACAAAAATACATGGCATACACCTCTGTAAAGATGGCATGGCATACAACAAAACACATGTAGAGCTCATGCCCATAAGATGCACAGATTAAATGCAACAAAAGTAACAAATCCTCAAGTTCTGATAAGTAACAACAGATAAAAGCAACTAGCACTCTTGCACCAGAGATTTGGGCATCAAGATGGACTCAACTGAATATGGTGCAATGGAACAAAATGTAGAGCATCACGAGATGAACATTTCGATATATTACACGCACGAAACGGAGCTATATGCAGAGAGTTATGATGCGATGAACATGTGCAAATATTGTAAAATCTCGGGACTTGGAAATATTTCGGAGAGGAGAAGAAAGAAGTCACCCTCCACTGCATCGGGATCTGGCCGGATCCGAGCTCGAGCTCGCCGGAGCTCGGCCGGAGGGAGAGGGAGGAGGAGGAGGCGGGCGGCGACCGGAGGGAGGAGAGGCGGAGGAGGCGACGGCGTGGAGCGGAGAAGGCGCCGGCGGGCGGCGGAGGGCGGCTTTGGCGCGGCGGGCACGCCGGCGGCGGCGGCGGCAGAGAGGCCGGCGCCGGAGGGGACGGGCGCGGGCTCCCGCGCTGGAGGAGGACGGCGGCGGCGCGTGGGCGGGCGCCGTGGGCTCGGGGGCCGGATGCGGGCTCGCGGGCCGCGGCGTACGGCGGCGGCGGGCTGCCACGTGGCGGCCCCTGGTTGGTCGCGGGCGGCGGCAGAGAAACGTCCGGCGCCGGGCGGACGTGTCCGGCGCGCGGAGGGAGATGGCTAGGGTTTGGACTGCGGGAGGATTTCGGGAGAGACACTAATTTATAGGTAGAGGGAGCTAGGAGAGTCCAAATGAGGTGCGGTTTTCGCCCACACGATCGTGATCGAACGACCTACAGCATGGAAGAGTGTTTGGTGGGTTTTGGGCTGTTTAGATAGGGGTTTTTGCTGCACACACAAAAGGCATCTGCGGTTACCCGGTTAACCGTTGGAGTACCAAACGACCTCCAAATGGAACGAAACTTGACCGGTGGCCTACCAGTGGTATACCAAGGCCACTTGACAAGCCTCGGTCCATTCCGAGAACGTTCAACACCCGCTCACGAAAAGAAAACAAGAGGGGTGCACCGGAGAAGATGGGAGCGCCGGATTGCAAAACGGACAACGGGGAAAATGCTCGGATGCATGAGACGAACACGTATGCAAAGGCAATGCACATGATGACATGATACAGATGCATGACAAAAATAAAATGCAAAACGAAAGACAAAACCCGACCACGAAGGGAATATCATAACACATAGCCGAAAATGGCAAGAGTTGGAGTTACAAATATGGAAAGTTACATCTGGGGTGTTACATGCCACCCCTAGTTGGTTTTGGAGTATTGACGACAAACTTGGTTGAGGGACTAATGTGTTTGTCAGAATTGCAGGATAACACAAGTAGTAGTCCCTCATTGATTCGGTTTACCTATCGGAGATGACCCCTAAAAATGTGTGTAGAAGACATTGAAGACAATGTTGGTATGTGAAGATATTCACAACGAAGATTATGACTCGAGAAGACATTCACGTGAAGACTATGGAGTGCGAAGACATAGTTGTTTCGTAGTTTCCTTTTCTTCTTTGTTGAGTCATAGGAACCACCGCACTGTTAAGGGGGTTCCAAGTGAACAAAGTCAGAGTGACTGAAGTGATGCTCAACCTAATCCTATGTCTTCGAGTGAAGACAATGAGAGCAAAACTTATCCAGAGCTGGATGAGCCAGCTTTACTTGCAGCCCAAGTCAAGCTGCCGTGTGTGTTTGAAATCTGACCATTGGACACGTGTCAGTTCCTGAGTGACCCAGGGTCATTTCGAACAAATCAGGTCGGGTTGCCTCCTGGCTATAAATAGCCCACCCCCTACACCATAAATTGGTGGCTGCTCAGAGTTAGTGCACGGTTTTGTCGTTTGAGAGTAACCCACCTCCGAAGCATTTGAGAGAGATATCCTTGCGAGGACAAAGCCCAAAACACCCAGAGCCAAAGAGTGTTAGGCATCACTGAAGTCTTTCTGTCCACGTGATTTGAAGACTTATTACACTTGAGGACTGTGTATCCTCCAGCCGGTTAGGCGTCGCGTTCTGAGCATCCAAGAGTCATTGTGGATTGCCCGTGAACGAAGTCTGTGAAGGTTTGGAAGTCTACCTTGAAGACTTACCTGGGTATTTGGGCGAGGACTAAGTGTTCTAAGCTCAAGGGGAATAAGGTGAAGACACGGTCTTCTGAGTTGAATCTCAGCCTCCCTAACCAGACGTACAGTTGTCACAACAACTGGAACTGGTCCAACAAATCCTTGTCCTCTCCAAGCAACTGGTTCTATCACTTCCCTCTCTTTACTTACATTTTTTCTTCATGAAGTCATTGCCTATGGCTTGTCTAGTGTAGTCTACCTTCCGCTGCATGTCAATAGGTTCAATTCTATTGTCTGTCTTCGAAACCCCCATGTTTTGAAGACTTTCATAAAATTCGCCTATTCACCCCCCTCTAGTCGATAACTAGCACTTTCAATTGGTATCAGAGCAAGGTGCTCCCTTGTTCTGTGTGATTCGGTTTAACCACCTGGAGTTTTAGCTATGTTGACTGCAGGGATAATCAAAGTCTCCGCTGCGTGCGCTGTCTTCGATGGCACTGATTACCCCTATTGGAAGAATAAGATGTGCATGCATCTTGAAGGCATTGATGTCGACCTCTGGTATGTCGTCAAGAACGACGTTCCCAAGACCGGTGAAGGTGTCACCCCTACTGATGTCAAGAAGTTCATTTAACTGGATTCTACTGCCAAGAACATCATCTGTGGTCATCTGACCAAAGGACAGTATGGCCATGTGAGTGCTCTGGAAACTTGTAAGCTAGTTTGGGACTGGCTCTCCAAGGTCAACGAAGGCGTCTCAACCCAGAGAGACTCAAGGATCAGTGTTCTTCGCAACCTCTTCAACCGCTTCAAGAGAAATGACAATGAGAATGTCCAGCTCACATTTGATCGCCTCACTGACATCACAAATGAGCTTCGCACACTCGGCGCCACTGAGATCACCAAGCATGAAATCGTCAAAACACTTCTGAGATCGCTTGACAGCTCATTCGACACCCTGGCCCTGATGATTCAAGAACGCCCTGACTTCAAGACTCTCGATCCGTCTGACATACTTGAGAGACTCAACACACATGAGTTCCAACAATCTGAGAAAAGAGATATCTATGGTCCCAACTATGGCCGAACTCGCGCTTTGAAGGCAAAGGTTGTTTCCTCTTCTGAAGAAGAATCTGACAGATGCTCTGAGGATCATGAAGACATTGGAAAGGAGCTTGCCATGCTTGTGAAGAAGTTTCATAAGTTCACCAAGAAGAAAGGCTTCAGAAAGTCTTCAAGATCCAGCTCAAGAAATGATGAAGCTTCCACTTGTGATCACAAGAAGAGAACATGCCACAAGTGCAAGAAACCTGGTCACTACATCTCTGAGTGTCCACAGTGGGACAATGAGACCAAGAAGAAGAAGAAAAGCAAGGAATATGATTTTGATGACAAGAAGAAGAAGAAATCCTCAAAGTCTTCTTCCAAGTCTTCGTCCAAGTCTTCATCATACAAGAAGAGCTCATCTAGCAAGGCTCATGCTTTTGTTGGCAAGGAGATGGATTCAGAGGAGGAGTATGCTTCTGAGGAGGCAGAGGTGGAGTCTGAGGAGGAGTCCGACTCTGGCGTTGCAAGTCTGGCTCTAGCTACATCCTACGTTGCCAAGTCCATCTTCAACACTGAAGACAGTGGCTCCGTCACCAACGCTAATGCTAATGACAAGGACGACTCTGCTCCCACCTACTGCTTCATGGCACGCGGTGCCAAGGTAAACTCACGCGATGCTTACTTTCAAACATCTAGTGAAGACAACTCTGAATGCGAATCTAAACCTAGCTACAAAACACTTGCTAAAATTGCAACTGAACAACAGAATGCCATGGAACATATTCAAAAATTTCTAGACAAAAGCAATGACCTGTTGGACTCGGAAATGATCCGATCTCAGTCCTTAATTGAAGACATCAAAAATCTTCATGTTAAGTACGAGGAACTTGAAAGTCGTCATGAAATGCTCTCAACAACTCATGAAAAGCTTTCCTATGATTATCTTCAAAGGAAGCAAGAACTTGAGAATTTGAGAACGGCTCATGAAGATCTTCAAAAAGAGAATGAGTCACTCCGCGCTCAACAGTTCAGTTCCGCTCATGAAGGACTTGAACCACCATGTCTAAAATGCCTTGAGTGTGATAACGCTACTTCTGTTGTTGAATGTTCCACTACTGCTACTGTTGCAATATCTTCAGCTGCTAATGTGGTAACTAACCCCTCTGCTGAGGATGCCACTACTATTGCTGATTAAAATGCCAGGCTGAAGACATTGCTTGAGACAGGAATGTACAAAAGTCTCAAGGGGCATCAAACACTATGTGATGTCCTCAAAAAGCAGATTCTGAACCGAAACCCTAGGAAAGAGGGTGTTGGGTTCGAGAGGAAAATGAATGTTGATGGTTCCTACTAGAAGCCTGAGTAGTACCCCAAAACCACATGGGTTGCTGCAAAAGGACCTTCAGTGGATCCATCCACCTTATCTGGCTTCACTTGTGCTAACCCGATTATCATTGATGAATCCTTTGATGCAAACTATAAATTCTTTAAGAATCAGAATGGTGAAGTGTTTGCCAGATATATTGGTACTAACTGCAGGAATGGACCACCTTTGAAGAGGATCTAGGTGCCCAAGAGTTGTGTTGAGAATCTTCATGTGAATGTCATCATGACACCACCTCGGAAGAAGACAAACCCCAGACCAAAGGCTTCATATGGTCCAAAGGCTTCATACAGACAGAGGACTCACTAGAGTCACCCTAACACCAATGTTTTGCAGGGAAATCATACTCAGACTTATGAATATGAGCATGTTTCCTCAAACCGCTATGTTCATAAGACCAAGAACTATTCTGCTTATTCTTATGAGTATTATTCACCTCCTGCAAGGCTATTTGCTAGGGCTCCAAAGCCGAAGTTCTCAGATGCTGAACTTAGGCTCATTGCTTCAAAGCCACCCCTGAAAATGTGGGTGGTTAAGAAAACTTAACTCTCTTTTGCAGGGAAAGGTCTCCAGCTGAGGGAGTCCTGGACTAAGGGGTCCTCGGGCGTCCAGCCTGTCATCCATGGGCCGGACTGATGGGCTGTGAAGACATGAAGACCGAAGACCATACTCGTGTTCGGATTGGACTCTCCTTGGCGTGGAAGGCAAGCTAGGCGACCAGCTATGAAGATTCCTTCTTATGTAACCGACTCCATGTAATCCTAGATCTCTCCGGTGTCTATATAAACCGGAGAGCATAGTCTAGATAGGGGACATTCATTACCATATACACATAGGCTAGAATTCTAGGGTTTAGCCATTACGATCTCGTGGTAGATCAACTCTTGTAATAATCATATTCATCAAGATCAATCAAGCAGGAAGTAGGGTATTACCTCCATAGAGAGGGCCCGAACCTAGGTAAACATCGTGTTCCCCGTCTCCTGTTACCATCGATCCTTGACGCACAGTTCGGGACCCCCTACCCGAGATCCGCCGGTTTTGACACCGACATTGGTGCTTGATAACCCACAAGTATAGGGGATCAATTGTAGCCTCTTTTGATAAGTAAGAGTGTTGAACCCAACGAGGAGCTAAAGGTAGAACAAATATTCCCTCAAGTTCTATCGACCACCGATACAACTCTGCGCACGCTTGACGTTCGCTTTACCTAGAACAAGTATGAAACTAGAAGTACATTGTAGGTGTTTTTGGATAGGTTTGCAAGATAGTAAAGAGCACGTAAATAAAAAGTAGGGGCTGTTTAGATAAAGACACAACTAAATTAGTTTTAGTAAAGAGTTTGTTGTCACGAGAAAGTTATTTGTCCCTAGGCAATCGATAACTAGACCGGTAATCATTATTGCAATTTTATTTGAGGGAGAGGCATAAGCTAACATACTTTCTCTACTTGGATCATATGCACTTATGATTGGAACTCTAGCAAGCATCCGCAACTACTAAAGACCATTAAGGTAAAACCCAACCATAGCATTAAAGCATCAAGTCCTCTTTATCCCATACGCAAACAACCTACTTACTCGGGTCTGTGCTTCTGTCACTCATGCCACCCACCATAAGCAAATCATGAACATATTGCAAACCCTACAGCGGGGATCCCTCACGCTTGCGCGACACGGAGAGCACCATAGGATAGCACCAATAATAAAACATGCAACTCAAACTATCTTGATCATCAGATAACCCATAGGACAAAACGGATCTACTCAAACATCATAGGATAGCCATACATCATTGGGAAATAATATATAGCGTTGAGCACCATGTTTAAGTAGAGATTACAGCGGGTAAGAGAGAGGTTACACTGCTGCATAGAGGGGGGAAGAGTTGGTGATGATGGCGGTGAAGTTGTTGGTGAAGATTGCGGTGATGATGATGGCCCCCGGTGGCACTCCGGCGCCACCGGAAGCGAGGGGGAGAGAGCCCCCCTCCTTCTTCTTCCTTGACCTTCTCACTAGATGGGAGACGGGTTTCCCCTCTGGTCCTTGGCCTCCATGGCGTGGGAGGGGCGAGAGCCCCTCCGAGATTGGATCTGTCTCTCTGTCTCTCTCTGTTTCTACGTTCTCCTATGCTGCCCTTTCACCATTTCGTGTATATATGGAGATCCGTAACTCCGATTGGACTGAAACCTTCGCCGTGATTTTTTACCAAAAAATAGCTTTCTTGCGGCCGAAGAAGGGCATCAACTGCCTTACGGGTGGCCCACGAGGGTTAGGGGTGCGCCTAGGGGGGCAGGCGCGCCCCCTGCCCCGTGGCCACCTCGGGCACCATTTCGCGTTGACCTTTCTCCCAGATTTTCCAAATATTCCAAAAATAAGCTCCGTCCGTTTTTATCCCGTTTGGATTCCGTTTGATATGGATATTCTGCAAAACCAAAAACATGCGACAAACAGGAAGTGGCACTGGGCACTGGATCAATATGTTAGTCCCAAAAATAGTATAAAAAGTTGCCAAAAAGTATATGAAAGTTGAATAATATTGGCATGGAACAATCAAAAATTATAGATACGACGGAGACGTATCAGCATCCCCAAGCTTAATTCCTGCTCGTCCTCGAGGAGGTAAATGATAAAAAAAGATAATTTTGGATGTGGAATGCTACCTAGCATAATCTTGATCATGTATCTAATCAATGCATGAATATTAAGATACGAGTGATTCAAAGCAATAGTTTATCATTTGACATAAAAACAATAATACTTCAAGCCTACTAATAAAGCAATCATGTCTTTTCAAAATAACAAGGCCAAAGAAAGTTATCCCTACAAAATCGTATAGTCTGGCTATGCTCCATCTTCACCACACAAAATATTCACATCATGCACAACCCCGATGACAAGCCAAGCAATTGTTTCATACTTTTGACGTTCTCAAACCTTTTCAACTTTCACGCAATACATGAGCGTGAGCCATGGACATAGCACTATAGGTGGAATAGAATATGATGGTGGAGGTTGTGTGGAGAAGACAAAAAAGGAGAAAGTCTCACATCGACGCGGCTAATCAACGGGCTATGGAGATGCCCATCAATTGATGTCAATGTGAGGAGTAGGGATTGCCATGCAACGGATGCACTAAGAGCTATAAGTGTATCAAAGCTCAAACTGGAAACTAAGTGGGTGTGCATCCAACTTGCTTGCTCATGAAGACCTCGGGCATTTGAGGAAGCCCATCATCGGAATATACAAGCCAAGTTCTATAATGAAAATTCCCACTAGTATATGAAAGTGATAACTCAAGAGACCCTCTATATGAAGAACATGGTGCTACTCTGAAGCACAAGTGTGGTAAAAGGATAGTAACATTGTCCCTTCTCTCTTTTTCTCTCATTTTTTTTCTCTTTTTTTATTTTTTTATTTTTTTGGTGGGCTTCTTTGGCCTCTCTTTTTTATTTGGGCTTCTTTGGCCTCTTTTATTTTGATAACCTCACATGGGACAATGTTCTAATAATGATGCTCATCACACTTTTATTTACTTACAACTCAATATTACAACTCGATACTAGAACAAAGATATGACTCTATATGAATGCCTCCGGCGGTGTACCGGGATGTGCAATGATCTAGCATAGCAATGACATCAAAAAAGGGACAAGCCATGAAAACATCATGCTAGCTATCTTACGATCATGCAAATCAATATGACAATAAATGCTCAAGTCATGTATATGATGATGATGGAAGTTGCATGGCAATATATCTCAGAATGGCTATGGAAATGCCATAATAGGTAGGTATGGTGGCTGTTTCGAGGAAGATATAAGGAGGTTTATGTGTGACAGAGCGTATCATATCACGGGGTTTGGATGCACCGGCGAAGTTTGCACCAACTCTCGAGGTGAGAAAGGGCAATGCACGGTACCGAAGAGGCTAGCAATGATGGAAGGGTGAGAGTGCGTATAATCCATGGACTCAACATTAGTCATAAAGAACTCACATACTTATTGCAAAAATCTATTAGTCATCGAAACAAAGTACTACGCGCATGCTCCTAGGGGGTTAGATTGGTAGGAAAAGACCATCGCTCGTCCCCGACCGCCACTCATAAGGAAGACAATCAATAAATAAATCATGCCCCGACTTCGTTACATAACGGTCCACCATACGTGCATGCTACGGGAATCACAAACTTCAACACAAGTATTTCTACAATCCACAACTACCCACTAGCATGACTCTAATATCACCATCTTTATATCGCAAAACTATTGCAAGGAATCAAACTTATCATATTCAGTGATCTACAAGTTTATGTAGGATTTTATGACTAACCATGTGAATGACCAGTTCCTGTCATCTCTCTAAATAGATATAAGTGAAGGAAGTAATTCTTTCTACAAAAGATATGCCCATGCTCTAACAAATATAAGTGAAGCAAAAGACCATTCTACAAATGGCGGTTTTCTATGTGAAGAGAAACAGACAATCCAAACTTCAAATGATATAAGTGAAGCACATGAAGCATTCTATAAAGCCATACTCAAAAGATCTAAGTGAAGTGCAATGAGCATTTTATAAATCAACCAAGGACTACCTCATACCAGCATGGTGCATAAAAGAAAAATGAAAACTAAATGCAAAAGATGCTCCAAGATTTGCACATATCGCATGAACGAAACGAATCCGAAAACATACCGATACTTGTTGAAGAAAGAGGGGATGCCTTCCGGGGCATCCCCAAGCTTAGACGCTTGAGTCTCCTTGAATATTTACTTGGGGTGCCTCGGGCATCCCCAAGCTTGAGCTCTTGCCTCTCTTCCTTCTTCTCACATCGAGACCTTCTCGATCATCGAACACTTCATCCACACAAAACTTCAACAGAAAACTCGGTAAGATCCGTTAGTATAATAAAGCAAATCACTACTCTAAGTACTGTTGCAAACCAATTCGTATTTTGTTTTTGCATTGTGTCTACTGTAATATAAATTTTTCATGGCTTAATCCACTGATATAAATTGATAGTTCCATCAAAACAAGCAAACTATGCATCAAAAACAGAATCTGTCTAAAACAGAACAGTCTGTAATAATCTGAACATTCACCATACTTCTCATACCTGAAAAATTCTGCCAAAATTAGGAAAAATAAACAATTTGTATAGAAAGACAGTGCATAATGAATCAGAACCATTTGACGTTCCAGTTAAAAATTAAAAATCGCGCACTACAGCCAAAGTTTCTGTCATGCACCGCACAAACCAACAAGCATTGTAAACATCCTAAAGGCAAACCTTGGCACATTATTTTTATAATACAATGGAATTTTACAAGGGGATAATTATTTTTGTTGAAAAGTTTCTGTAATCAGGATTCACAAAGTTTCCGTGAGCATGAACAAAGTTCAAGGCTAGCTCCCACTTCAACAATGCTCGTCTTTCTCACTTTCGCTTTTATTTTTGCAAAAGTTTTGGGTTCCCCTCTTTATTTTTGTTGTTTTTAAACTATATGAAAGCACTCAAAAGAAATAAATGACTCTCTAAAACTTCCTGGTTGTCTCCCTGGCAGCGCTTTCTTTAAAGCCATTAAGCTAGGCATAAGGTGCTCAAGTTGTGAATCCACCCGGATCCCAAGGTATATCAAAGCCAATTTTAATTAGCAATGATTTGGCATTTAGTAGTGAGCATAAAGCAACATATATCAAGCAATTACGAAGTCTAACTCTCTTCCTATGCATCGGCATGTCATAAAAGAACAATTCATGCTCACATAGTAAAGGCCAATGCATAGTGTAAGCGGTTTCTTGCAATTTTATCGTGTTGGAAACATAGAGAGGTGGAGATATAGTTCTCTCTCATAATAATTGCAAGTAGGAGCAGCAAGCACATGCATATTATATCTATAAAAATCATCATGTGCAACGGTAAAAGGCAACCCATCAATGTAATCCTTAATAAGTGCAAACTTCTCCGATATAGTGTAGTTGGGAGAATTCAAAAAGATAATAGGACTATCATGCGTGGGTGCAATAGCAACAATTTCATGTTTAACATAAGGAACTATAGCAAGTTCATCTCCATAAGCATAATTCATATTGGCATCTTGGCCACCAGCATAGCAAGCATCATGAAAAAGGGATATTTCAAGAGAATCAATGGGATCATAACAATCATCATAGCATTCATCCTTCGGTAAGCATGAAGGGAAATTAAACAATGTATGAGTTGAAGAGTTACTCTCATTAGAAGGTGGGCACGGGTAGCTAATCCGCTCTTCCTCCTTTTGTTCTTCGCTCTCCTCCTCATCTATTTCATCCAATGAGCTCACAGTTTCATCAATTTCTTCTTCCATAGATTCCTGCAAAATATTAGTCTCTTCTTGGACAACGGAGACGTTCTCAATGAGTGCATTAATATCGAAATTGTATTCATAATTCTCATAGCAATATTTGAGGATAGCTAAATTTTCAGGTCTATAAGCAGCATCATCAAATTTTCAAACTTTTTCAACATAGATTCAATTTCATAAGCACCCATAAAAGCAACAAATTCTTCTATTTGCTCCACATCATAGTAATCATATATACCATTAGCATAAGAAGCTAAGGTTTTATTATCATTAAATTTGCATGAAAAGGGAAGGTGTGGAGCCTTCATCCTAGAGCAACAAGTATAATCATAACTCAAGCATACTTGCCTAGCATACCACTTCAATATATGAATTTGATCCCATAATAGTTTCCCTTTTTGTGTCAAGCGGTAATCCCTAAAGTATTCACGTTGATCCAACGTTACTCCCATTACATAATTGAATCTGGTTTTCTCAGGATTATTAAAGTAGTACGTAATATCTTTCACATAACCAGCATCGAGGGTTTTAGGAGGTTCCCCATCTCCATGAGCAGAAAGTACACCTAATTATTTTGGTATTTCGTGTTCCATATCCATAACTAAAGATAATGAACAACTAAGAACAACAAATAAAAATTACTTAGTGATAAAGCAAACAAGCACACACGAGAATATTCACCCCACGCTATTGCTCCCCGGCAACGGCACCAGAAAAAGGTCTTGATAACCCACAAGTATATGGGATCAATTGTAGCCTCTTTCGATAAGTAAGAGTGTCGAACCCAACGAGGAGCTAAAGGTAGAACAAATATTCCCTCAAGTTCTATCGACCACCGATACAACTCTACGCACGCTTGACGTTCGCTTTACCTAGAACAAGTATGAAACTAGAAGTACATTGTAGGTGTTTTTGGATAGGTTTGCAAGATAGTAAAGAGCACGTAAATAAAAAGTAGGGGCTGTTTAGATAAAGACACAACTAAATTAGTTTTAGTAAAGAGTTTGTTGTCACGAGAAAGTTATTTGTCCCTAAGCAATCGATAACTAGACCGGTAATCATTATTGCAATTTTATTTGAGGGAGAGGCATAAGCTAACATACTTTCTCTACTTGGATCATATGCACTTATGATTGGAACTCTAGCAAGCATCCGCAACTACTAAACATCATTAAGGTAAAACCCAACCATAGCATTAAAGCATCAAGTCCTCTTTATCCCATACGCAAACAACCTACTTACTCGGGTCTGTGCTTCTATCACTCACGCCACCCACCATAAGCAAATCATGAACATATTGCAAACCCTATAGCGGGGATCCCTCACGGTTGCACGACACGGAGAGCACCATAGGACAGCACCAATAATAAAACATGCAACTCAAACCAATCTTGATCATCAAATAACCCATAGGACAAAACGGATCTACTCAAACATCATAGGATAGCCATACATCATTGGGAAATAATATATAGCGTTGAGCACCATGTTTAAGTAGAGATTACAGCGGGTAAGAGAGAGGTTATACCGCTGCATAGAGGGGGGAAGAGTTGGTGATGATGGCGGTGAAGTTGTTGGTGAAGATTGCGGTGATGATGATGGCCCCCGGTGGCACTCCGGCGCCACCGAAAGCGAGCGGGAGAGAGCCCCCCTCCTTCTTCTTCTTCCTTGACCTTCTCCCTAGATGGGAGAAGGGTTTCCCCTCTGGTCCTTGGCCTCCATGGCGTGGGAGGGGCGAGAGCCCCTCCGAGATTGGATCTGTCTCTCTGTCTCTCTCTGTTTCTGCGTTCTCCTCTGCTGCCCTTTCACCGTTTCGTGTATATATGGTGATCCGTAACTCTGATTGCACTGAAACCTTCGCCGTGATTTTTTTCCAAAAATTAGCTTTCTTGCGGCCAAAGAAGGGCATCAACCGCCTTACGGGTGGCCCATGAGGGTCAGGGGCGCGCCCCCTGCCACGTGGCTACCTCGGGCACCGTTTCGCGTTGATCTTTCTCCCAGATTTTCCAAATATTCCAAAAATAAGCTCCGTCTGTTTTTATCCCGTTTGGATTCCGTTTGATATGGATATTCTGCGAAACCAAAAACATGCAACAAGCAGGAACTGGCACTGGGCACTGGATCAATATGTTAGTCCCAAAAATAGTATAAAAAGTTGCCAAAAAGTATATGAAAGTTGATAATATTGGCATGGAACAATCAAAAATTATAGATACGACGGAGGCGTATCAGTGCTTTCATTGAGAGTTCCACTGTGCCGTCGGCAAAGGACTCGATGGGCCCTTTGATCGCCAGTAATGGCACCATTCAGGGAGAAACCTTCCTCCCTGGACAAACCTTTGTGTTCGGCGACTTCGTACTGCGGGCCAACTCGCTTGGCCATCTGGAGCAGATCGACAGTTACGCCCCTGGCCATCAGGTCAGATTCGAAAGCTTGAACTATGTCGCGGATACTCGTGGAGACTTGATCTTCAAGGGATTTATGCCTGGGGCGATTACTCCCCCTCACTCCGATGAACGTGACTTAAACCTGTCATCGGATCATATCCAGGAGATGGATCCTGTTGCTGCAATTTAACGCCCACGATGCGGCTGTATCTCTCACGTGTCGAGGCACGACTTGGATGCATAACCGCATTGTAGGTTTTGTCGCAAGAAGGGTCATCTTCACACAATCCCATGTAATGAACAAGAATGGGATAAAGAGAGTTGGCTTAAAATCGTCACTTCACACTATTCATAAATAAATTCATACATCATCCAAGATACACACGGAGACCGACTACGGTCAAATCCAAATGAAAAGAAGATAACCCCAAATGCTAGATCCCCGATCATCCCAACTGGGCTCCACTACTGACCATCAGGAAACGAAACATAGTAGCGACGAAGTTCCTCGTCGAACTCCCACTTGAGCTCGGTTGCGTCACCTGCACTGGTATCGTCGGCACCTGTAACTGTTTTGGTAGAAACTGTGAGTCACGAGGACTCAGCAATCTCACTCCCGCGAGATCAAGACTATTTAAGCTTATGGGCAGGAAAGGGGTAATGAGGTGGAGCTGCAGCAAGCACTAAGCAAATATGGTGGCTAACATACGCAAATAAGAGCGAGAAGAGAAGCAACACAATGGTCAAGAAGCTAGAAGTGATCAAGAAGTGATCCTGAAGCTACTTACGTTCATACATAACCCAAACCGTGTTCACTTCCCGGACTCCGCCGAAAAGAGACCATCACGGCTACACACGCGGTTGATGTATTTTAATTAAGTCAAGAGTCAAGTTCTCTACAACCGGACATTAACAAATTCCCATCTGCCACATAACCGCGAGCATGGCTCTCGAAAGTTTATACCCTGCAGGGGTGTCTCAACTTAGCCCATCACAAGCTCTCACGGTCAACGAAGGATATTCCTTCCCCCGGGAAGACCCGATCAGGCTCGGAATCCCGGTTACAAGACGTTTTAACAATGGTAAAATAAGACCAGCAAGACCACCCGACTGTGCCGACAAATCCCGATAGGAGCTGCACATATCTCGTTCTCAGGGCACACCGGATGAGTGAAGCGTACAGGTACCAATGTAACCCAAGTTGCCAAGGGACGGTCCCGCACGGTGCTCTAGTTTGGACCAACACTCAGAGGAGCACTGGCCCGGGGGGTTACAATAAAGATGACCCTTGGGAGCGCGACTCCCAAGGAAAAAGGCTTAGGTGGCAAATGTTAAAACCAAGGTTGGGCCTTGCTGGAGGAGTTTTATTCAAAGTGAACTGTCAAGGGGTTCCCATAACACCCAACCGCGTAAGGAACGCAAAATCAAGGAACATAACACCGGTATGACAGAAACTAGGGCGGCAAGAGTGGAACAAAACACCAGGCATAAGGCCGAGCCTTCCACCCTTTACCAAGTATATAGGTGCATTAATTAAAATAAGAGATATTGTGATATCCCAACATATCCATGTTCTAACACGGAACAAACTCCAGCTTCACCTGCAACTAGCAACGCTATAAGAAGGGCTGAGCAAAAGCGGTAACTTAGCCAAACAACGGTTTGCTAGGAAAGGACGGTCAGAGGCTTGACATGGCAATATGGGAGGCATGATATAGCAAGTGGTAGGTAGCGCGGCATAGCAATAGAGCGAACAACTAGCAAGCAAAGATAGAAGTGATTTCGAGGGTATGGTCATCTAGCCTGAAATTCCGCTAGGAAGAAGATCAAGTCCATGAAGAAGACAAACGGACGTAGTCGAACGAATCCTCACAACTCCGGAACGAAACCGAAGCTAACGAGAGAAGCAAACCGGAAAGAAGCAAACAACATGGCAAACACGCAATCATAAACATGGCATGATGCACAATCAAGTATGATGCATGTCCGGTTTAAATGAGGCATGGCATGGCAAAATGCAACAAACAATACTACAAATTAAGTGGAGCTCAATATGCAACGAGTTGCATATTGACAAAACACCACATTAATTATTTAGTTCTCTCCTGTTTATGTACCCAACAAAATTAACGGTGGTTAAGCATGGTAAGAGCGGAAGCATAATAAAACTATCTATTTAGGCAAGCTTAAATGAGGCCGGAAATAACAAATAACAATTCCAGAAAATCCCCATATGTCATTTAGCAATTTAAAGCAAACAACAATTTTAAACGTTTTAAATGTTATTATCATGATGCGGATGACATATGCAAGTTTTAAGCAATTTAATGGAAATCTTGATGTGAGCATGATCCGAGGCATTTGTCGCCATGGCGGAAGGAAAAGGGTGCCACGACGGTGAAACGGAAATGGTGCCACGGCAACATCCCGGTTCTGGCAACTCGATTGAGATGCTGGTGCAAAGGAACAAGTGTGGGTGCGTGAAACGTGCAAGAGTGATGGGGAGTGATCCCGGATACCGGGTGTCCCACATGTCGGTGGCATGGCTTACGGCGAACGTGCAAGGAACAATTCGGACACGGTCCCAACATAGGGTGCATCTCATGCAACACATGCATTCGGTCCACGGACGTCGTCTTGGGGTTATACCTTCGAAGCGTGCCTTATCGGAGCGGATTGGATTCGACGGTAGTGGAAGTAGTCGTTCTCACGACGGTAGTGGAAGTAGTGGTACACGATGACGATAGTGGCACATCTTGTAGTGGAACTTGGGCGTAGTGGTACACATTTCTTAGAGGAACTTGACGCCCACGGGGTGGACGGTAGAGGTACACACGTTGTCGGGGTACTTGTCGGTCCAGTCTTGGTGTAGACGTACATGGCAAACGTAGTGGTACTAAGCGCCGATCGTCGAGGGACTTGCCAAAAACCACAGAGTTGGTGTGCTTGTTCAGGCGTCGGTCTTGCCGGTGGGCTACTTGGCGAATCCGCATAGTCGCACACGGGTCGTAGTGGTACTTGTCAAACTCCACGGGGGTGGTCTTGGCATGCAGCGAACAACAATACAGGAAGGCAAAGGCATGGCCGAAGGTGAGGTTGCAGCGGCCTTGGGCGTGAAATCCAGCGACGGTACAACGGGGAACGGTGGACTTGACGGTGGAGGAGGAGGTTGGTTGCAGGCCATGAGCAGCGGCGCGAGATTCAGCGAGGTCATGGGGCGCGGGACTTGGACGCCGGCTGCCGGGAAGCTCGGGGCAGGGGAAGCAGCCACCATGGGGACCGGGAGGAGCTCGGCTCCCCTCGGGCGTTGCAGGCTGCTGGTGGAGGAGACGTGCGGGCGAGGTGGCTCCTAGTCACCATAGAGGAAGCAGAGGACGGCACGGGTCTGGCGACGACGGAGAATGGCAGGATGCGGCGAGGCTGCGCTGGCACTTGGCGAAGGCGTGGCCATGGAGTCCGGCGGTGCCATGGCCGTGCGGCAGACGAGCTCGCGGGGCCGCGGGGTGGTTGGCTTGAGGGGTCTCGCTCCTCTCTCTTTCTCTGCGGATGGCGGCACGAGCGAGGGAGAGGGAGAGATCGAGAGGAGGGAGTGGCGGCGCAAGGGAGGAGAGTAGGGTGCGGGCTAGGGTTAGAGCTGGTGGGGGCGCCGGCTGGGCTTTGAGCTTAGAGGCCGGCTGGGCTGCAGGCTCTCTTCTCTCTCTCACTCTAAAGAAAATAAAAAAACAGAGATAAGAAAGAAAAGAAAGGGAGGTTAGGGGAAGAAGTTGGACACGCGGGTAATTTTTCCCGGACTCACAAAAATGTGCTTGTTTCGAGAAAATAGAAAAGGCCATGATTGAAAGATTTAAATTCAAACTCATTTGATTTAAATTTGAATGATTTGAATAGGAAGTGAGGGTTAGGAAGGTCCAAAAATGTTCTGTTTTTTTGGTGGAGTTCCGGAATATGATGAAAGAATATATGGCAAGGTTGGAGACCAAGAATTAAGATAACAAAGGCATTGGGATAATTTGCAAGTGTGTTATGGTGATTTCCAAATTAAAGAAATATTAATATAGCTCCCTAATATTGGGAGG
This sequence comes from Aegilops tauschii subsp. strangulata, assembly GCF_002575655.3. Taxonomy (NCBI): domain Eukaryota; kingdom Viridiplantae; phylum Streptophyta; class Magnoliopsida; order Poales; family Poaceae; genus Aegilops; species Aegilops tauschii. The sequence goes on from NC_053038.3 coordinate 356,638,967, forward strand.
ATATGTTATAAAGAGAAGTCACCCTTCCCTCGATTTAAATAGATCAACCATCTATGCAAATTATTAGTTGAGTTGAGATGCAAAGATTAATGACATGATGGCATGATGCAATGCAAAAATAAAAGAGCAAGCACAAAAGAAACACACGGTGATCACGAAAATATGGAAGTCTTCTGAAGCGTCGGTCTCGGGGCGTCATAACACTTCTCCACTTACAAGAGATCTCGTCCCGAGATCTAAGGATGGCACCGGAGAGAAACAGAAGAGGAAGAGAAGAGGTAAAACTTAGTTGCTTCTTTGACGAACGAGTGAAACCACGAACCTTGAGAGGTTGAACAAATTGAAAGAAAGAATACAACGAAGATGAACAAAGTTGAAAACACTCCATTAGAAAAGAGGAACAAGGAACATTACGAGAACCTTGTAGGTTGAAAGACATAAGAAAAGGGGTTACAATGGACAAGAATTACATGCAAGCACTCGAGTTGAAAAGAGAAGGAAAACTTGATAAGATGAAAAGAAATTGAAGGGATGACACAACACTCCGGTTAAATGGATAAGTGAGGAAAGAACATGATCTTGACAAAACAAGAAGATGGGTCGAAGGGAGCAACATCACAAAGCCTCCGGTAGAAATGAAAGAATGCAATGAAAAGAACGGAGAAGAAAACAATATGTTCTACCTTAAGTCAATTTGAGAGAGCATCCTTAAAATAAGGATAGAACGGAGTTGTTGAAAAATCAACAAAGAAAGGATATGATCTTCGTGGGCTTATGGAGACATCTCAAAACTTGAGGTGAAATTCTGCCACCAACGAAAACAAATGTTTGCTTGAGATCAACGAAGAGATGAAAACTTCTCTCGCCGAGAGGATAGGAGAAAACTTGGATCATTGATAGACACCACAATTAGCAACATTCCTTCGAGAAGGCTTTAAGTGAAATCTATACCAAGATGACATCAACGAAGAAATTGTTGGGTTGAAAAGATCCCATGAACGAAGAAAATATGATGGGTTTAAATATCTCATTCTTGATAACTTGTGAATCATGAAACATGAAGAGAAATTGTCAAGAATGACATATGACCATCTCAAAATAAGGTAGAAAGAATTGCACTTCGGAAAGCAAGATGAAGAATGCTTGAATTCCTCAAAACAAAACATGTGTTAAGCACCCTGTTTAATTTTGAGTATAGCTTGGCGGATCATAACTTCGAGAGAAATGTTGAAAAAATAATTGAAGAATGAAAGGAATCCTTGATGAACCACCATGTAGAACCTCCATGAAGAACTCCGGTAAACAAAAGGATGATAGAAAGAAAAGAGAAGTTGACAACACAAGGTGAAGCCTTGCAATGATTTAGATGGAGCTTGAGGACGATATGATGAGAAAACTTTGAAATCTGGAAAAGAAAAGATGAAGCATCTCGAACCGAGAATGTGATATGATGAACAAACTCCGGAAAGAAGAGATGAACAACTTAGAACTGCGAAATTGATACCATTACGAACTCCGGAAGAAGGAATTAATCACTTGGATGAAACAAGAACAAGAATTATGTTATGCTTATCCTTCACCAATTTAGATTGATGACAAGCAACGGATTTGGCATACTACTTATTCTCGTAGAAAGGATTAAGAGAGATATAGAGCAAACATGAATAAGGTCTTCAACGAATCGTTGGTAGGATTTGAAAGAACGAATGAGTTGATATGATAACCAAGAAAGAGAACTCTTGAACGAACCACCGTAAGAATTGGAAATGAAAGTAGCAAAGGCACGATTCACCGGGAAGAATTGGAAAGCGAATGAAGATACTTGACAGAATTTAGATACAAGTGAACGAAGAGATCCCGAGCTGATTAGAGAATACTTGAATGATGCACCGACAAGATTTGGAGAACGATAGCTACACGTTGAGAATGAAGAATTATGACATGATGGCCTTCGGAGGAAAGAAATGGAAACAACTCATGAAATGCTCCGGATAGTAAGAAAAAAATTCTCGCAATCAAAAATAATTATGAGAGGATGGCAACAAGTTAGAACCACGTATCTTCAAGAGAATGGACCAAGTTTTAGGAGAAATCTCTTCCTCAGTCTTCTGTGTTGAGAATGACGATGAGAAACACCACCATAAATTGTTGAGATACTCCGGGAGAATGAAAAAACAAAGAGGTTGAGCCAACAATGAAAAATAAAATTTGAAATCGATCTTGGAAAACATCTGACTGATGAAATTCATTCTTACATCAAACTTGGGGAAGAATTTGAGAGTAGCTCCGGAAAAATTAGAAGAGTCAGGTAAGATCTTGGGAAAAGACCTATGGGTTAGGGCCCACACAAAAGAACCACCGTTGAACGATTGCTTGAAAAGGGAGATTGCACCGGTTGAGTTAAATGGCTTGAATGAGATAGCATCCTCAAAGAGAACTTGAGTGAATTGAGAATGGAAACTTGAATCTTCTGAGATATCTTCATCACTCTGGAACAATTGAATAGCGAGAAGTGGATGATTAAGAGGTGCACCGGTACGAGAAAAACATTTGAAACGAGGAAAGGATATTATCGACAAAGCTTGAATTGAATCCATCGGAGAAGAAAAGAATGAAGAATGATGAACTTGTAGAGCATCTTCATGAGAACCACCGGGTAAGAACATTGACGGAAAATAATGGAGAGACTTCCCATCAATAAAGGATATTTGATTAAGAAATCCGAGTACTTGAAGAAAAAGGGTGGGAGGGCGGGAAAAACAAAGGCAACTTGGGACGGATGAAACAAACACCGTTGAGATAACTTAGAATTGATCTTGCGGATGTTGAAAATGATCAGATCCACTTGAAGAGAAACACGCCGGTTGGAAAAGAATTAACATGACAATCTCGATTATCATGAAGGATTAGTATTCACATAAAAATATGAGAATACCGCTTAGGAAAAGGTATGGAATCAAAACTTGACATTGAAGCAACTCGAATACCACAAACCAAAACAAAACAAAGGATTGGCTTAGGAAATAAGCCGGAAACAAACATATGATAGATCCCATATCGTATCATGTGTCTGTTGGAAAGATAATCTAGGAGCTACTTGAATTCCCACTTATAAACTCCCGAAACTTTCTGGTTATGCAATCAAGTGTTGGGGATACAGGGGATGCAATATATCTCACCCAAACTAACAATCCCTAGATCCAGCTGTATCCATCCGTCAACACATAACCAAGAAAACTCCAGAAATCATGTACCTCAACCTTCGAAAAGCATCCGTTATACGAGTTATGGCAATACTCCCGAACTCCCGCCCCAGTACTGGGTGGCGTCGAGGTGATCTCACCAACAACTACATAAAAGAGATTTTTTATGTCGGCGAAACTCAGGTATTCCAGAACTTCAATGATAAAATTGTGACGACAACACCTCGGAGCTCAACTCCCCGGGACACTGCCACAACCCCTAAATGTTAGGAGGCACCAAGAACAATGTTCTCGTCATAAAACCATCGAAACGATTCCAAGATACCCGCGTGATCCTAAAAATATTTTTTAGTGAAATTTGAGGAGAGGAAAGTCAAAACATCTACGTCAGGAGGCCTCACCAGAGCGACGAAGGGACTAAGGAGTAAAAAGAATCCTACTCTCCGATATATATAATCCTAAGACTCAAAACATTTTTTTCTAGACTCAACAACGTCAGCGATTCGATCAAGCAGGGGCTCCTAAGTCGGGGATGGCTCTGATTACCAACTTGTAACGCCCATGATGCGGCTATATCTCTCACGTGTCGAGGCACGACTTGGAGGCATAACCGCATTGTAGGTTTTGTCGCAAGAAGGGTCATCTTCACACAATCCCATGTAATGAACAAGAATGGGATAAAGAGAGTTGGCTTACAATCGCTACTTCACACTATTCATAAATAAATTCATACATCATCCAAGATACACACATAGACCGACTACGGTCAAATCCAAATGAAAAGAAGATAACCCCAAATGCTAGATCCCCAATCGTCCCAACTGGGCTCCACTACTGATCATCAGGAAACGAAACATAGTAGCGACCAAGTTCCTCGTCGAACTCCCACTTGAGCTCGGTTGTGTCGCCTGCACTGGTATCGTCGGCACCTGCAACAGTTTTGGTAGAAACTGTGAGTCACGAGGACTCAGCAATCTCACTCCCGCGAGATCAAGACTATTTAAGCTTATGGGCAGGAAATGGGTAATGAGGTGGAGCTGCAGCAAGCACTAAGCAAATATGGTGGCTAACATACGCAAATAAGAGCGAGAAGAGAAGCAATGCAACGGCCGAGAAGCTAGAAGTGATCAAGAAGTGATCCTGAAGCTACTTACGTTCATACATAACCCAAACCGTGTTCACTTCCCGGACTCCGCCGAAAAGAGACCATCACGGCTACACACGCGGTTGATGTATTTTCATTAAGTCAAGTGTCAAGTTCTCTACAACCGTACATTAACAAATTCCCATCTGCCACATAACCGCGGGCACGGCTCTCGAAAGTTTATACCCTGCAGGGGTGTCCCAACTTAGCCCATCACAAGCTCTCACGGTCAACGAAGGATATTCCTTCTCCCGGGAAGACCCGATCAGGCTCGGAATCCCGGTTACAAGACGTTTCGACAATGGTAAAACAAGACCAGCAAGACCACCCGACTGTGCCGACAAAGCACGATAGGAGCTGCACATATCTCGTTCTCAGGGCACACCGGATAAGCGAAGCGTACAGGTACCAACGTAACCCAAGTTGCCAAGGGACGGTCCCCACGGTGCTCTAGTTTGGACCAACACTCAGAGGAGCACTGGCCCGGGGGGGTTAAAATAAAGATGACCCTTGGGAGCGCGACTCCCAAGGGAAAAAGGCTTAGGTGGAAAATGTTAAAACCAAGGTTGGGCCTTGCTGGAGGAGTTTTATTCAAAGCGAACTTTCAAGGGGTTCCCATAACACCCAACCGCGTAAGGAACGCAAAATCAAGGAACATAACACCGGTATGACAGAAACTAGGGCGGCAAGAGTGGAACAAAACACTAGGCATAAGGCCGAGCCTTCCACCCTTTACCAAGTATATAGGTGCATTAATTAAAATAAGAGATATTGTGATATCCCAACATATCCATGTTCCAACATGGAACAAACTTCAGCTTCACCTGCAACTAGCAACGCTATAAGAAGGGCTGAGCAAAAGCGGTAGCTTAGCCAAACGACGGTTTGCTAGGAAAGGACGGTCAGATGCATGACATGGCAACATGGGAGGCATGATATAGCAAGTGGTAGGTAGCGCGGCATAGCAATATTAGAGCGAACAACTAGCAAGCAAAGATAGAAGTGATTTCGAGGTATGGTCATCTTGCCTGAAATTCCGCTAGGAAGAAGATCAAGTCAATGAAGAAGTCAAACGGACATAGTCGAACGAATCCTCACAACTCCGGAACGAAACCGAAGCTAACGAGAGAAGCAAACCGGAAAGAAGCAAACAACATCGTAAACACGCAATCATAAACATGGCATGATGCACAATCAAGTATGATGCATGTCCGGTTTAAATGAGGCATGGCATGGCAAAATGCAACAAACAATACTACAAATTAAGTGGAGCTCAATATGCAACGAGTTACATATTGACAAAACACCACATCAATTATTTAGTTCTCTCCCGTTTATGTACCCAACAAAATTAACTGTGGTTAAGCATGGCAAGAGGGGAAGCATAATAAAACTATCTATTTAGGCAAGTTTAAATGAGGCCGGAAATAACAAATAACAACTCCGGAAAATCCCCATATGTCATTTAGCAATTTAAAGCAAACAACAATTTTAAACGTTTTAAATGTTATTATCATGATGCGGATGACATATGCAAGTTTTAAGCAATTTAATGGAAATGTTGACGTGGGCATGATCCGAGGCATTTGTCGCCATGGCGGAAGGAAAAGGGTGCCACGGCGGTGAAACGGAAATGGTGCCACGGCAACATCCCGGTTCCGGCAACTCGATTGAGATGCTGGTGCAAAGGAACAAGTGTGGGTGCGCGAAACATGCAATAGTGACGGGGAGTGATCCCGGATACCGGGTGTCCCACATGTCGGTGGCATGGCTTACGGCGAACGTGCAAGGAACAATTCGGACACGGTCCCAACATAGGGTGCATCTCATACAACACATGCATTCGGTCCACGGACGTCGTCTTGGGGTTATACCTTCGAAGCGTGCCTTATCGGAGCGGATTGGATTCGACGGTAGTGGAAGTAGTCGTTCTCACGACGGTAGTGGAAGTAGTGGTACACGATGACGATAGTGGCACATCTTGTAGTGGAACTTGGGCGTAGTGGTACACATTTCTTAGAGGAACTTGACGCCCACAGGGTCGACGGTAGAGGTACACATGTTGTCGGGGTACTTTTCGGTCCGGTCTTGGTGTAGACGTACATGGCAAACGTAGTGGTACTAAGCGCCGGTCGTCGAGGGACTTGCCAAAAACCACAGAGCTGGTGTGCTTGTTCAGGCGTCGGTCTTGCCGGTGGGGTACTTGGCGAATCCGCATAGTCGCACACGGGTCGTAGTGGTACTTGTCAAACTCCACGGGGGTGGTCTTGGCGTGCAGCGAACAACAGTACAGGAAGGCAAAGGCATGGCCGAAGGTGAGGTTGCAGTGGCCTTGGGCGTGAAATCCAGCGATGGTCCGACGGGGAACCGTGGAATTGACGGTGGAGGAGGAGGTTGGTTGCAGGCCATGAGCAGCGGCGCGAGATTCAGCGAGGTCATGGGGGCGCGGGACTTGGACGCCGGCTGCCGGGAAGCTCGGGGCAGGGGAAGCAGCCACCATGGGGACCGGGAGGAGCTCGGCTCCCCTCGGGCATTGCAGGCTGCTGGTGGAGTAGACGCGCGGGCGAGGTGGCTCCTGGTCGCCGTAGAGGAAGCAGAGGACGGCGCGGGTCAGGCGACGACGGAGAACGGCAGGATGCGACGAGGCTGCGCTGGCACTTGGCGAAGGCGTGGCCATGGAGGCTGGCGGTGCCATGGCCGTGCGGGCAGACGAGCTCGCGGGGCCGCGAGAGTGGTTGGCTTGAGGGGTCTCGCTCCTCTTTCTTTCTCTGCGGATGGCGGCATGAGCGAGGGAGAGGTAGAGATCGAGAGGAGGGAGTGGCGGCGCAAGGGAGGAGAGCAGGGTGCGGGCTAGGGTTAGAGCTGGTGGGGGCGCCGGCTGGGCTTTGGGCTTAGAGGCCGGCTGGGCTGCAGGCTCTCTTCTCTCTCTCACTCTAAAGAAAATAAAGAAAACAGAGATAAGAAAGAAAAGAAAGGGAGGTTAGGGGAAGAAGTTGGACACGCGGGTAATTTTCCCCGGACTCACAAAAATGTGCTTTTTCCGAGAAAATAGAAAAGGCCATGATTGAAAGATTTAAATTCAAACTCATTTGATTTAAATTCGAATGATTTGAATAGGAAGTGAGGGTTGGGAAGGTCCAAAAATGTTCCGTTTTTTTGGTGGAGCTCCGGAATGTGATGAAAGAATATATGGCAAGGTTGGAGACCAAGAATTAAGATAACAAAGGCACTGGGATAATTTGCAAGTGTGTTATGGTGATTTACAAATTAAAGAAATATTTAATATAGCTCCCTAATATTGGGAGGATATGTTATAAAGAGAAGTCACCCTTCCCTCGATTTAAATAGATCAACCATCTATGCAATTTATTAGTTGAGTTGAGATGCAAAGATTATTGACATGATGGCATGATGCAATGCAAAAATAAAAGAGCAAGCACAAAAGAAACACACGGTGATCACGAAAATATGGAAGTCTTCTGAAGCGTCGGTCTCGGGGCGTCACATGCAACGGCTTCAGAACCGAAGCAGATCGTGCCCTCCGACGCCACAAGGTCCACGGCGTTGGAGCCGCACACGGACTCGACATCCTGCAACACTTGCGTCAATGGAATTCCGGACTCGTTTCCGGCTACACGTTCCGGATCAGGTGCGCCTACGAACACCGAGTTGGGTCGGTTATCGATTTTCGAATTTGGCGCTGCAGACTTCTTCCAGCACTCACCTTTCAGTGACGTGCTAAATTCTTTAAAGAACTTATGCTTGGAGGAGGACTCACAGCCGAACTATGTTCGGTTCGAGCTGGAGGCGGACGATGAGGAATTTTGCTTCTCAGCCGCCACCCACTTTATAGCCATCGTCTATGACTTAACCGACGTGCTTGACAATGGCTCCTAAGATATCGACGGTATGGACGACGATGCCGGTATGGAGCAAGGCCAAGACCCGCCATTCACAGGACGTTGGACGGCTACCTCTTCGCACGACGTGTACATGGTTGATACACCCAAAGGATCTGGCGATGATAACGAAGAGCCAGATACGAATAAAACCTCTGAGAGACAGTCCAAGCACCGATGCCCCAAGCGCCGTTCTAAGCCTCGCCGCTCAAAAGATAGCAATACTGGCACCGGAGAAAATAGTACTCCGGGCGACGCCGAAAACAACGAAGACCCTGTCAGAGCTACATCCGAACAGGAGGAACATGACAACACGCAAGACAACCCTGATGAACAGGCCATAGAAGATGACTCGGAGGACGATAGTTACCATCCACCTTCCGAGGAGGAGACAAGCCTCGGGAACAAATACTTCATCGTGCCCGAGGATCCTCTGGAGCAGGAGCGCTTTAAGCTTCAGCTCATAGCCACTGCAAGGAGCCTGAAAAAGAAACAGCGGCAGCTTCAAGCTAAACAAGATCTGCTCGTTGACAGATGGACTGATGTCCTAACAGCCGAAGAATACGGCCTCAGGCGCCCAGCCAAGAGCTACCCGAAACGCAGACTGCTACCTCAATTCGATGAGGAAGCACCGGAGCACACATCTCCCTCGCGTAATGCGGAACGACCACCACGTGGTCGAGACAGGGCGGCCGACCGGCCACCCCGCGGCCGGGATAAAGCGGCAACTCAGGCCGAACAGCAGCCTGCCCCACCACCTCGTAAAAATAGAGATGGAAGAGTTCGGGGTCACACGTACGACCTCCGGCAGATCCTGGACGATAGAGCAGGACATACAAGATCGATCTACGGATCGCGAGGGCGTGCCTCGAGGCACGACGATGGCTACCTATTCGGACGTGATAAACCTAACCACGTCCGGACCGAATACCGCAGACGAACTCCATTAGAGCTACGCCACGACGCGGCCCGATATAGAGGCGCCCCACACCCTCTCTGCTTCACAGATGAAGTACTGGATCATGAATTCCTCGAGGAGTTCAAGCCTGTCAACATTGAATCATATGAAGGCGCAACCGATCCCGCAGTATGGATCGAAGATTTTATTCTCCATATCCACATGGCCCGAGGAGATGACCTCCACGCCATCAAATACCTCCCATTAAAGCTCAAAGGACCAACTCGGCACTGGTTAAATAGCCTGCCTGATAATTCCATCGGCAGCTGGGAGGACTTGGAAGAGGCTTTCCTTGATAACTTCTATGACGCCCGGATAAACAAGCTACAGTAAAACTCTGCTAATGATGCCACATCACCTCCGTTACTGTTTCTAATCCTTCGTTAGTACAAAACCGATTCAAAAATCAATTCAAAATTTGGCAAACAACAAAAGTTTTCAAAGATTGAAACAAAAATGTTCGGAGTGAACCAAATATTGCACAGATAATTATGGTGGAGAAACCACACCTTTATAAAATGTTTAAATACTATGAGGTGAATAAAACAGTAGCAAAAACAATTATATAAGTGCTATTAAATACAAACAAATATTAAACTAGTTTATTTAGTCACTAAAAACTTTTTACAACTCCAATTTAGGTGTGGGCTTTAACTTATTATAAAACTATAACTATTAAAGAAATAAAATAAAACAGTAAAGGAAAATAAATAAAAGAAAAGAAAACACACAAAAAAGAAGACAACCAAACAAAAAAGGAAAAGAACCCCCCTGCGCTGGGCCAAGTAGCCCAGCTGGCCCCAGCCGCCCGAATGGGCAGGCCCACCCCGGCGCCCTACTAGGTCGCCCCGAACTCCCTGGCCAAACCCTAACTGCTACCCCCTCCCCACTCGTCCCACTCCTCCCCCTACCCCGATCCAGATCGGATCGGGGCATGACGACCCGACGCCGTCGCCGCCGCCCGGTACCCGCGCCTCGCCCTGTGCCCTGCCGACGCCCTGGCTCCGTGCTCAAGCCCCGCGTCGCCCGGCGACCCTGCTGCGGTGGACGAGCCACCCGCCGGCGACGACCCCCCTCCCTCGCGCCCGTGCCACGGCCTCCTCCTCACCGGACCCCGCCACCGCCCATCGCCTCGTCCTCCTCGTCTCCTTCTCGCCGACGACGCATCCTCGTCCTCCTCCCCAAAGGCTCCACCGAGCCTCGCCGCCCCACCTGCTCACCAACGCAGGTGAGGACCCCGGTCCTCCTCCTTCTCCCCGTTCCCTCACGCCGGCGCTCGCCCGCGCCACTGCACCATCCGCTTGCTGCCGGGAGCCGCTGAACCGCGCGTCGCGCTCGCCGACGCTTCCCGCACTCGCCGCCCTCGCTCTGCGGCCTCGCCCCCTTGCTCCCGCTCCGCCGCAGCCGCTGCCTGCTGCTGCTCCGGTCGGCGAGCCTCACCGTGGCTGGCCTGGCCAGTGCCCAGTTGGGCTAGCGCCCGTGCGCCCGTGCCCGCTATGGCCAGGGCCACTTACCACTGGGCCAGTCCCCCTGGCCCTATGACATGTGGGGCCGCACCCCTCAGAACGTATATAAAAAAAGGATTTAAAAAATATAGTAATAATAAAATAAAATAAAATGAATTAATAAAATTAATGATTAATAATTAGTTAATTAATTAAATTAATTAAGTTAATTAATCCTAATTAATTAATCTAATTAACTAGTTAGTTTAATTAAACAATAATTAGATTAGTTAAACCCTAATTAGACTAAACAGTCAATGACGAACGGGACCCACACGTCAGTTGACCAGTCAACTCCCCTGTTGACTGTTGACGTCAGCATGTACTGTTCTGGATGATGTTGAATTAAAATAATTAAATAAATGCTAAAATTAAATTAATTTTTTTAAAATTAATATAAAATAAACCGTAGCTCGGATGGAAAAACTTTGTACATGAAAGTTGCTCGGAACGACGAGACAAATCCGGATACGCAGCCCGTTCGTCCGCCACACTCCCTAAAATATCGAACTCGCAACTTCCCCCCTCCGGTTCATCTGTCCGAAAACGCAAAACACCGGGAATAGTTTCCCGGATGTTTTCCCCCTTTCCCGGTACCACCTCCTACCGTGTTAGGGCACACCTAGCACCGCGCATTGACATGTCTTCCATCGTCTTGCTTATGTTTGCATTATATTTATTGTTTCTTCCCCCTCTTCTCTGGTAGACTACGAGACCGACGCCGCTACTGGTGCCCCGACCGACTACGCTGTTGACGACCCCTCCTTGCCAGAGCAACCAGGCAAGCCCCCCCTTGATCACCAGATATCGCCTATTCTTCTCTATACTGCTTGCATTAGAGTAGTGTAGCATGTTACTGATTTGGTTAATTCTATTCTGTTGCATAGCCTGTCATTGTTGCTACAGTTGTTACCCTTACCTGCTATCCTACTGCTTAGTATAGGATGCTAGTGTTCCATCAGTGGCCCTACACTCTTGTCCGTCTGCCATGCTATACTACTGGGCCGTGATCACTTCGGGAGGTGATCACGGGTATATACTATATACTTTATATACATGACACATGTGGTGACTAAAGTCGGGTCGGCTCGTTGAGTACCCGCAAGTGATTCTGATGAGGGGGCTGAAAGGACAGGTGGCTCCATCCCGGTAGAGGTGGGCCTGGGTTCCTGACGGCCCCCGACTGTTACTTTGTGGCGGAGCGACAGGGCAGGTTGAGACCACCTAGGAGAGAGGCGGGCCTGGCCCTGGTCAGCGTCCGCGGATACTTAAAATAACACGCTTAACGAGTTCTTGGTATTTGATCTGAGTCTGGCCATTTGGCCTATACGCACTAACCATCTACGCGGGAACAGTTATGGGCACTCGACGTCGTGGTATCAGCCGAAGCCTTCGTGACGTCAGCGACGGAGCGGCGCGCGCCGGATTGGACTGGAACACCTGCTAGGCAAGGTCTGCTTCCGGCCGCGTACGCAACATGCAGGCGTGCAATGGGCGATGGGCCCAGACCCCTGCGCGCATAGGATTTAGACCGGCGTGTTGACCTCTCTATTGTGCCTAGGTGGGGCTGCGACGTGTTGATCTTCCGCGGCCGGGCATGAGCCAGAAAAGTGTGTCCAGCCAAATGGGATCGAGCGTGTTGGGTTATGTGGTGCACCCCTGCAGGGAAGTTTATCTATTCGAATAGCCGTGTCCCTCGGTAAAAGGACGACCCGGAGTTGTACCTTGACCTTATGACAACTAGAACTGGATACTTAATAAAACACACCCTTCCAAGTGCCAGATATAACCCGGTGATCGCTCTCTAACAGGGCGACGAGGAGGGGATCGCTGGGTAGGATTATGCTATACGATGCTACTTGGTGAACTTACCATCTACTCTCTCCTACATGCTGCAAGATGGAGGTGGCCAGAAGCGTAGTCTTCAACAGGATTAGCTATCCCCCTCTTATTCTGGCATTCTGCAGTTCAGTCCACCGATATGGCCCTTTACACATATACCCATCCATATGTAGTGTAGCTCCTTGCTTGCGAGTACTTTGGATGAGTACTCACGGTTGCTGTTCTCCCTCTTTTCCCCCTTTTCCCTTCTACCTGGTTGTCGCAACCAGATGCTGGAGCCCAGGAACCAGACGCCACCATCGACGACGACTCCTACTACACTGGAGGTGCCTACTACTACGTGCAGGCCGCTAACGACGACCAGGAGTAGTAAGGAGGATCCCAGGCGGGAGGCCTGCGCCTCTTTCGATCTATATCCCAGTTTGTGCTAGCCTTCCTAAGGCAAACTTGTTTAACTTATGTCTGTACTCAGATATTGTTGCTTACGCTGACTCGTCTATGATCGAGCACTTGTATTCGAGCCCTCGAGGCCCCTGGCTTGTATTATGATGCTTGTATGACTTATTTATTTTTAGAGTTGTGTTGTGATATCTTCCCGTGAGTCCCTGATCTTGATCGTACACGTTTGCGTGTATGATTGGTGTACGATCAAATCGGCGTCACAACTTCCAAGGAACTTATGTCCGGCCACCAGACACCGATGACCTAAGCCACATAATTCAACAACCTGGAGAATGAGCCAAAAAATTCTGGACTAGGTTCCTAACCAAAAAGAACCAGATCGTTGACTGTCCCGATGCCGAAGCCCTAGCGGCCTTTAAGCATAGCATCAGGGACGAATGGCTCGCCCGCCACCTCGGCCAGGAAAAACCGAGGTCCATGGCAGCCCTTACGGCACTTATGACCCGCTTCTGCGCGGGAGAGGATAGTTGGCTGGCTCACAGTACAAACACAGCCAACGAAACAGGCCCCTCCGAGGCCAAAAGCAGCACCGGCAAACTCCGGCACAAGAGACACAAATGCCGAAGCAATGGCGATAACATCGATGACACTACAGTTCACGCCGGATTCAGTGGCTCCAAGTCCGGCCAGCGAAAGAAGCCCTATAAAGGGAGCGGCGGAGGACCATCCAGCTTGGACTGCATACTCGATCGTCCTTGCCAGATACACGGCACCCTAGACAAACCGGCCAACCATACTAACAGAGATTGCCGAGTCTTTAAACAAGCAAGCAAGATAAACAGCAGAAACAAAAGAAGGGGAATCATAGAGTGAGGACGAGGATGAGGACGAAGAGCCCCGGCAGCCGAACACTGGGGGGCAGAAGAAATTTCCCCCTCAAGTCAAAACGGTGAACATGATATACACCACGCACATCCCCAAAAGGGAGCGTAAGCGAGCACTTAGGGACGTCTACGCGGTAGAGCCAGTCGCCCCAAAATTCAATCAGTGGTCATCATTCCCGATCACCTTCGATCGTCGGGATCACCCAACTAGCATCCGCCATGGCAGTTCAGCCGCACTAGTCCTCGACCCAATTATTTGACGGGTTTCACCTAACACGAGTCCTGATGGACGGTGGTAGCAGCCTCAACCTGCTTTATCAGGACACAGTGTGGAAGATGGGCATTAACCCCTCGCAAATCAGACCAAAAAAGACTACCTTTAAAGGAGTCATACCAGGCGTAGAGGCCCGCTGTACGGGCTCAATCACGTTGGAGGTTGTCTTCGGTTCTCCGGACAACTTCCGAAGCGAAGAGCTAATCTTTGATATCGTCCCCTTCCGCATCGGCGATCACGCACTGCTCAGACGAACCGCGTTTGCTAGATTCAATGCAGTGCCACACTATGCTTATCTCAAGCTCAAGATGCCCGGTCCACGCGGTGTCATAATAGCCAATGGCAATACGGAGCGCTCCCTCCGAACAGAGGAGCACACCGCCGCCCTAGCAGCAGAAGTACAGAGCGGCCTTCTCAAGCAGCATCATAATCCAGCTGTCGAGCCCCTGGACACCGTTAAGAGGGTCCGGACCACACTGCAACAGGACATCCCGGCTCGTTAAGAGCCGAATTAACAACTTGACATCCGTCACAGTCCCGACGAGGTAATACCGCGCGTAAATAAACTACGCACTCAAAACCCCGTGGGAATTGATGGAGGCATAACTTGTTCGCGATCCACTGTACGGCTGGACCGACCCCGGGATCATAACGCTTTTACTTTTTCTTTTTTACGGGTTTTCTTCTCTTTTCGAGGTCTACACTGACAACCCGCCGGCAGAACACACCAAGGAGGCAGGGAGCTCTGGCTTACAAGGGAATCCCCAGGTGGTCTCTATTAAACTATTGCCATCATTGCTTTTCATACTCGCATGTAGCTCGCCCTTGGTGGCGGCTTGTTAAATAGCCTTACTTGCTTATCGCATTACTTGTACAAAGTACGCCTCGGCGTACTAGTTACACCATAATGGTGAGTACACGGTAGCATCAGCTTATTACTTCATTTTCCCGTTTCCTCACCTCGGTATTAATGACTCATTGCACACGTACACCATGGTATGTATTACTACACCAGGGGCTTCATTACACCCCGCATCATGGCAATAAAAGTCCAAACACTTTTACAGTATAGTTCGGCACCCCGAACTTATAGCATTATATGCATCGGCTCCGAATCATGTCTTTGGTCAATAGTTGGGTTGCCCGGCTCCTGTGCTTACTACCTTACGTTCCGCTACATCGGCTAGGGTAGTAAAGGGAGAACTACTGCGATTGTGTCCCAGTTCTTCCGGACGAGCACCTCAGTAGAGAAAGCCGAAAACTGTCTGTCATGATGCGGCGAGAGCCGGTCAGCTGTTCGAGAGGTTCCAAATCATTGGAGATTTTTTCCGCTTCTTGCGAAGAATTGGTTCTCCCGATTAGGCATGAATAAACGCCCCTAATTCGGCCTTTCGAACACAAGGGGCTTCGCCAACTTTCTTAATTGTCAAACTCCTATGGCTAAGTGAGGGCGGTAAAGGCCGCATAGTCTGATTGCCTTGTTCATTGCGCTAAACACCTCCTTTAAGGACCAGAATGTGGAGTAAAGAGTGTTTAGATTCATCCCGAACACCCCTGTACTATCTACGTGGGGGCAGAAGCCGACGACTAGTCAACCCTCAGATTTATTAAATGGCCGCATAGGAGGTAAAATTTAAATCATAAGCATTATACTACATAACATACTTGTTCCATATTACAGGACATGGTAATATACATGTTCTCATGGGAATATAACATCCTTCGTACATTGCTCCGCCACAAGGCGGGACCCCTCCAGAACACCGTCAAAATAGTGCTCGGGTCGACGATGCTCCTTGCCTTCCGGCGGTCCCTCGGTCATCAGCTTCTTGGCATCCAGCTTCGCCCAATGCGTCTTGACGCGGGCAAAGGCCATACGCGCACCTTCAATACAGAAGGACCGCTTCACGACTTCGAGCCGCGGACAGGCACTCACAAGCCGCTGCACAAGTCCGAAGTAGCTGCTCGGTATAGGATCGGCAGGCCACAGCCGGACTATCAGGTCCTTCATGGCTAGCTCTGCCAAGCTGCGCAGCTCGACCAACTGCTTCAGCTGGTCGCTGAAGGGCACCGGATGTTCGGATCCCAGATGTTGGGACCAGAATAGCTTCTGCATAGACATCCCTTCTTCGGCTCTGTAATGCTCGGCAGCATTTGACATACTGTGCAGCAGATCCGTAAACACCCCTGGAAATTCCAAATTCAGGATAAGTACACGGAAATGTATCTTCTACATACTTGCTACGCATGGTGACAGACTTACCCGCCGTAATCTTCTTGGCCGCTGAATTTCCTGGAGGGCGTTTTGGTCTTCGGCTCGTGCATCCTGCGCACTTTGGCGGGCCTTGGCCAATTTGGACTCTTGCGCCTTATAATTACGCTCCAAGGATTCAAATCTCTCTATCGCACTCTGGAGCTCTTGCTGCGCCTCGCCAACCCGGGCCTCGTGCTTCTCGCGCGAGGCATGTTCCTTGGCCGCCTTGTCCTCGGCCTCGGCTATCGCCTTTTTAAGGGCTGCCACCTCAGTCGTGGCCCCTAATAAAGTTTATGATACTTTAGTCCGGTCGTACTATTCATTTTCTTTTTGAAATGTACCCACAAGTCACTGCATACCTCGGTCATCTTCCAGCTGCTTCTTCACGAGGCCGAGCTCCTCCTCGGCCCGCTCCAGTTTCTGCTTCAGTCCAAAGACCTCCGCAGCATGAACAGTGGCAGCCTTAAGCGATACCTGCTTATTCACATAGACAACTCATGTTAGACTCCTGCGATATTTCTTCTCGATCCTCTGTTCGGCTTTTCTTCACAAACACCAAACAGAGCATCAGGGGCTACTGTCTATACCGTGATATTTTTTACAGTCGCTTACCTCAAAGCCCGTTAGAAGGCTAGTGCAGGCTTCGGTCAGTCCGCTTTTGATGAACTGAACTTTCTCTATCACCGTGTCCATAAGGAGACGATGTTCATCCACAATAGAGGCGCCTCGTAGCGCCTCCAGCAAATTATCCGGCGCCTCTGGTTGGACAGAGGTCACCAGTGGAACAGGCACATTCCCTCCTTGAAGGGAATGCCGTTCGCTGGACCCTGGAGCCGTGTAGATCTCCGGAATGGTATTTGGCTGAGGTCCAAAGGGAACTCGGGCCCCGTCACCAGTTTCCATGGGGACTTCTTTCCCCACATGTCCGATGGCCGAAAAATCATCCTCGTGCGTCACCCCGATGATCCCTGGAATCTCCCTCCAGCCTGGGGAAGTCTTTTTGGACACCACCAAATCGTCACCCTTGGTTGAGACGGAATGAGCAGGTGGCGGAGATGTGCTAGCCCTTTCCTTCGAGTCCAGCGAATCCTCAGTCGAGGACTGTGGGAAGCCATCGCGTGCCGGACTGTAGTAACAAAGCTTACAATATGTCAATACTATAAAACAGGAAGGCCATACGTTTGCGGATTCTGGTACTTACGAAGCGGCCCGAGGCTTGGTCCGGCGAGGTCATTCCGGACTGCTATCAACATCCCACACGGAGTTATCCGCTTGGGAGCCTTTAACCCTCTTAGGCGCTTTCGCCTCCGGATCCGGGGGGGCGCCCGCTTCTTCCTCCCTACCTTAGGTGGGGAATCGTTTTCTTCTTCTTCCTCTTCGTCGTTGTCATCGGATGAAGAGGAAGTCTCGTCCTCGGACGACATGTTCGGAGCGCCTTTTTGGCAAGGGCCTTTCTTGGCCCCTTTGGCCACTTTCTTGGCCGTCTTCTCCGGCACGTCATACGGCGCCAGAAACAACATCTTCGTCAGAAGTGGGAATTCTTCCTCCTCGGGAAGCGGAGCCGGATAGTTAATCTGCTCCGCCACCTCAATCCAGGCCTGGTAAGGCGGGTGGAGGAGCTTAGTATCCATCCTCAAAATATGCTGGTGAAGGGTATACCTCGAGAACATTAAAAGACTTAGCGGATTGGCCTGGCACTTTGAGCTAAGCCCGCGATTTTCAGTCGTGGGCGGGGGCGTCTCACCAGCCTTGAAGAGCGCTTTCCAGATGCCTTCGTGCGTTGTGCCGAAGAGCCCTCGCAGCGTCTGGTGCTCGGCGGGGTCGTACTCCCACAAATAGCAAGTCCGGCGTTGGCACGGAAGGATCCGACGAATGAGCATAACCTGGATCACATTTACATGCTTGATCTTCTTGGTTATCATGTTCTGGACACATGTCTGGAGCCCAGTTATCTCGTCCAAGGATCCCCAGGTCGGGCCCTTCTCTTGCCAGGAAGTAAGCCACATTGGAACTCTGGATCGGAATTCGGGGGCTGCTGCCCAATTGGCGTCGCACGGCTCGATAATGTGAAACCACCCCGACTGCCATCCCTTCACCGTCTCCGCGAAGGAGCCTTCGGGCCAGGTGACATTGGGCATTTTGCCCACCATGGCGCCTCCGCACTCTGCTTGTTGACCGCTCACCACCTTCAGTTTCACGTTGGAGGTCTTCAGCCATAGTCCGAAGTGAGGCGGGATGCGGAGAAAGGCCTCGCACACAATGATAAATGCTGAGATGTTGAGTATAAAGTTGGGGGCCAGATCATGGAAGTCCAACCCATAGTAAAACATCAATCCACGGACAAATGGATGAAGGGGAATCCCAGCCCGCGGACGAAGTGTGTGAAAAACACAACCCTCTCTTGGGGCTCGGGGGTAGGAATGATTTTCCCTTTTGCCGGGAGCCAGTGAGCAATCTCCTTGGCCAAATAGCCGGCCTCCCGGAGCTTCGTGATGTCTTTCTTCTTAACGGAGGAGGCCCTCCACTTGCCTCCAGCTCCAGATCCAGACATGATTGGAGTGCCTTCTCGAAACGAGGGAAAGCTAAAGCTTGGGCGCTAGAGCTTGAGGACGGAAAGACTGAAGATGAAGAAGGGTGTGGGTAAAGGGAGAGTGTCCTTATCCCCTTATAAAGGCCGCGAATATCAAGCGCCTCCCCACCCGTCCTAAAAACTCGCCTATTCCCAAGGGTCGTGTAAACGGCGCGGTTGAGTTACCCATGCCCGCATTGATGAGAATCCCGCGATAAGGGGACACGATCTCTGCTTCGACAAGACGTGCCAATAGCAACCGCGTCTCAAACGTGGGATGGCAGATAAAGAACGGATTGAAATTATGACCGGACAGACGCGATGTCGTGTTGTAAAGAAGCTGTCAACAGATTTGATTCGTGCAAATATTATGTTCTCTCTGCGGCTGTTATGGTGCGTGTAACAGGTCCGGATACAATCATCGCATCCAAAGACTATCTTGGAGTTCAGAAAAAGGGGAACCCGCCTTGCAATGCCGAAGACAATCTGCGCGCCGGACTCCTCGTCATTGAAGCCAGCTTCAGGGGCTACTGAGGGAGTCCTGGACTAAGGGGTCCTCGGGCGTCCGGCCTGTCATCCATGGGCCGGACTGATGGGCTGTGAAGACATGAAGACCGAAGACCATACTCGTGTCCAGATTGGACTCTCCTTGGCGTGGAAGGCAAGCTAGGCGACCAGCTGTGAAGATTCCTTCTTATGTAACCGACACCATGTAACCCTAGATCTCTCCGGTGTCTATATAAACCGGAGAGCATAGTCCGGATAGGGGACATTCATTACCATATACACATTGGCTAGACTTCTAGGGTTTAGCCATTACGATCTCGTGGTAGATCAACTCTTGTAATACTCATATTCATCAAGATTAATCAAGCAGGAAGTAGGGTATTACCTCCATAGAGAGGGCTCGAACCTGGGTAAACATCATGTCCCCCGTCTCCTATTACCATCGATCCTAGACGCACAGTTCGGGACCCCCTACCCGAGATCCGCCGGTTTTGACACCGACACCAAGCCGAAAATCAAAGGCATCTGATGCTATTGCTGGGGACCTAAAACATCTTGGGGGGGGGGCGCAAGATAAAATGCCCAAATGGTCTTACAATGTATTTTGTTCCTGAATCACTTTCCAATCATCCTATCAGTCTTAACATGGATCTGAGCTTTGATAATCTGCTTGTTCGTCAAATGATTATGCTTCACAATACCCTTGGTGAAGCCTATCCCCCTAACTGCACTGTAGGATATGACACTACATGCTTCAGAATGGATTATGGACAGTGGATGGACTAATCACATGACTGGTGATCGAAGTCTTCTCATGGACTCAACCTTACGTCCATCTGACAAGAGTCACATCACATTTGCTGACACTGGTAAAAGCAAGGTATTGGGTCTAGGTAGAGTTGCAATCTCAAAGGATCAGCACATGGATAAAGTGATGCTTGTTGAATCCCTTGGTTTCAACTTAATGTCTGTCTCAATGCTTTGTGATTTGAACATGATTGTGATATTTGGAAAATATTGTTGCCTTGTGCTTATGGAGTCTGACAAATCTCTAGTCTTTGAAGGGTATCGAAAAGACAACTTGTACATGGTAGATTTCTCAGCAGGACCACAGATGGCCGTATGTCTACTAGCAAAAGCTTCAGAGTGCTGGCTCTGGCATCGGAGGCTAGGGCATGCTGGCATGAGGAACTTGTACACTCTCGCGAAGAAGAAACATGTCATAGACATCGAGGGTGTCAAGTTCAAGAAGGATCATCTGTGTGGTGCCTGCGAAGACAATCATGACTACATCTCAACCCTTCGAGCTGCTTCACATGGACTTATTTGGCCCTACTCATTACTCTACTCTTACTACCACTGCCTGTCTCCATGGCTTCGTCATTGTTGATGATTATTCAAGATATACATGGGTGCATATAATCCTCTACAAGAATGAAGTGCAGGATGTCTGCAGACGATTTGCCAATCGTGCCATGACGAACTATGGCATCAAGATCAAGCACATCAGAAGTGACAATGGCACAGAGTTCAAGAACACCGGCCTCGACACTTATCTTGATACATTGGGCATCACTCATGAGTTCTCTGCTCCATACACACCTCGGCAGAATGGCATCATGGAGCGCAAGAACAGGACACTCATTGAGATGGCTCGGACGATGCTTGATGAGTACAAGACTCCAAGGAAGTTCTGGCCCGAAGCCATTGATACTGCATGCCACGTCATCAACCGTGTTTACCTTCACAAGCTTCTGAAGAAGACATCCTATGAGCTCTTGACTGGTAAGAAGCCAAACGTCAGTTACTTCAGAGTATTTGGTGCTAGGTGCTGGATCAAGGATCCACATCACACTTCAAAATTTGCACCGAAAGCACATGAAGGTTTTATGCTTGGTTACGGAAAGGATTCGCACTCCTACAGAGTCTTCAACCTCTTTCACTATAAAGTGGTTGAAAGTGTGGATGTGCGGTTCGATGAGACTAACGGCTCGCAAAGAGTGCACCTACCAAATGTGCTAGATGAAGTCCCTCCTAGTGAATCAATTAAGCTTATGGGAACTGGAGAAATCATACCTTCAGAGGCACAGGCTGATGAAGAACTTATCATTTCTACATCAAACCAACCTGAAGACATTGCCCAGCCTGAAGCCAATGCTGAAGAAGAAGACCATGGTCAACAAGAGCAAAATCTTCGTCCAGTTCATCCTCGTGTTGCAAATGAAGTACAGATTGAGAAGATAATTGATAGCATCAATGCACCTGGTCCACTCACTCGTTCAAAAGCAACTCAGCTAGCAAATTTCTGTGGGCACTTTGCATTTGTCTCTATATCTGAACCCAAGAAAGTTGTTGAAGCCTTCATGGAACCTGAATGGATTCAAGCTATGCAAGAAGAGCTTCAACAATTCGAGTTGAACAATGTGTGGGAATTAGTCAAGCGTCCTGACCCTCGCAAGCACAATATCGTTGGCACCAAATGGATCTATCGCAAGAAACAAGATGAGCATGGTCAAGTTATAGAAACAAGGCTCGTCTCGTTGCTCAAGGATACACTCAAGTTGAAGAACTTCGATGAAACATTTGCTCCGGTGGCTAGGCTTGAAGCCATTCGCATACTGCTAGCCTATGCCAACCGTCACAACATCCTTCTGTATCAAATGGATGTGAAGAGTGCCTTTCTCAATGGCAAGATTAAAGAAGAAGTGTATGTTGCACAACCACCTGGCTTTGAAGATCCAAAACATCCTGATATGGTATACAAGCTCAACAAGGCACTGTATGGCCTCAAACAAGCCCCACGTGCTTGGTATGGCACACTCAAAGACTTCCTGAAGAGCAAAGGCTTCAAACCTGGTTCCTTGGATCCCACTCTCTTCACGAAGACATACGATGGTGAACTGTTTGTATGCCAGATCTATGTGGATGACATTATCTTCGGCTGCACTGACAAAAGATACAGTGATGAGTTTGGGCACATGATGCAAAGCAATATAAGATGTCCATGATGGGTGAGCTGAAGTTCTTCCTTGGTCTTCAAATTCGTCAGCAGAGCAACGACATCTTCATATCTCAAGAGAAGTACCTCAAAGATTGCCCGAAGAAGTTTGGAATGCAAGACTGCAAAGGTTACTCAGCGCCAATCACTACAAAAAAAAGACACATCCGTGACATTTTGGGCCGAACGAATTTTTTTTTCTGTCATACATATGACACTTCTATGACGATAATTGTGACAAAACCCGGTATCATCATAGATGTAGTGGGCTCCTACTTCTATGACAAAAAATCATGACAGAAAATGGGCTTTTCATCCTGGGCGGGCCGTAGACGCAGCTGCATGACATTCTTTGGGCCGTCCATGACGGAAAAAACCGTGGTAGAAGCGAGGGCGAGGAAAATTTCGGGGAGTTCCTGGTTACGGTGGGAGGTCGGGGGCCGAGCGATGCGCGTTTCTCTCGTACACGTACGCGCGTGTGTGCGAGGCGTTGGCTCTAACTGAACCCGAGCGAGGCGTTGGGCTCTAACTGAACCCGAGTGATTGCACTACAGGCTACGCGTTACTGAACCCGAGCGATCGATCGATGGCTGTTAACTGAACCCGATCGAGCGATTCCTTCGCTACTGCTGCTAACTGAAGCCGGTCGATGGTGCCACTGGATGAACAGTGAGCGTTGCTGGGGGGGTTTGGATGAACAGTTCCCGGTGGGGGTGGATGAACAGGACCCCGTGGTGTTGCCTCTGGATGAACAGGACCCCGATCGATCGAGCCGGTTAGGGCTGGATGAACAGGATCCCGTGGAGGGCAGGATGAACAGGACCACCCCGTGGAGGGCAGAATGAATAGTAGA
Organism: Aegilops tauschii subsp. strangulata; assembly: GCF_002575655.3. NCBI lineage: Eukaryota > Viridiplantae > Streptophyta > Magnoliopsida > Poales > Poaceae > Aegilops > Aegilops tauschii. The sequence continues at coordinate 356,662,259 of NC_053038.3, forward strand.
CGGTGGAGGGCTGGATGAACAGTAGCCCCTGGAGGGGTGGTTGAACAGGAGCCCGTGGAGAGCGCTGGTTGAACAGTAGCCGGTGGAGTAGCGCGTGGTGGAGGCTGGATGAACAGGAGCCCGTGGATGAACAGTCGCAGGTGGAGGCTGGAGGAGGTCGACGGTTGATGAACAGTAGCCCGTGGAAGCTGGAGGGGGTCGACGGTGGAGATGAACAGTGTCCCGTGGAGTCCCGTTTTGCGGTACGCCACACCCCTCCCGATGAACAGGACCCCGTTTCAACCGTAGCGCTCCAACACAAGTCCGTTTCCTCCGTTTTGCGGTACGCCACACCCCTCCCGATCAACAGGACCCCCGTTTCGACCGTAGGAGGTCCATTTCCTCCGTTTTGCGGTACGCCAGACCCCTCCCGATGAACAGGATCCCGTTTCAAACGTGGCCGGTCGAACACAAGGCCGTTTCCTCCGTTCTGCAGTATGCCAGGCCTCGTTTCCATCGGCTGTTCCGTCCAAGGCCTCCCGATGAACACGACGACGCATTCCGTTCCGACCCAGCCGGTTGGCTCCCCATGAACACGACGACGACGCTGTTTCTCCGTTCCGACCCAGCCATGTACACGAGCCCTGGCCGTACGTATGCACGAGTAGGCGTTCGAGACCCTGCCCGTATGTACGTACGTGGCCATATTTTCATTCTTGCACACTGGCCGCTGTACGTACGTGTACATGCTACGTGCGCACCTCTACTACGACACGTGCGCGCCTCTACATCGACCAGTATGTACGTACACGTTCGCAACCAGAATGACAATGCTACGTACGCTTCGACTAGGTGGGTCCCGACTGTCAGGCACTTCCTTGCCTGCGAAGATGTAGCTGGTGGGTCCCAGCAGTCAGGGGGGCGAATCGTTTTTTTTGCCCGGACGCACTTCCTTGCGTGCGAAGATGTAGCTAGTGGGTCCCCGCAGTCAGGGGGAAACGTTTTTTTCGCGAAATACGGTGGCCCGTCCGGTGGGTCCCCGCTGTCAGGTGGAGGAATCATTATTTTCCGCGTAATAAGGAGGCACTTCCTTGCTGCGGCCGTGGACCCAGCTGTCAGCCTCTCCACGTACAGTCCACGTCCGATGGAAGTCGTTCCCTGACCACGTTGACCACGCCGCGCCGAGAGCACCAGGGCGGTGGATGACGGCGAGGCCTAGGAAGGGGACGACGGGGAGCCGGGGAAGACGCGGCAGTGGAAGCCCGCGCGGAGAGGAGTATGAGGGTTCACTGGTTCGGCTGCGGTGTGAGGCTGCCGTCACCGTAGGGCCTGGCCAGCGGTGGGAATAGTAGGGGGCGGTGAGGCCTCCGCGGCAGCACAGCCGGCCACGGGAGGCAGGAGCATGCGGCACGACCGGCGCTGCTTTGGGCGGCTGGAGCAAGAAGACCAGAGGTTGAAGAAGCACTACGACCGTTGGATGGACATCGTACGGTCACTGGAGCTAGAATCGTTCATATTGACTAAAGTTGACAAAGGCCCCCGTCCTAGTCAACTTAGTAGGCCCACAAGTCAGCCTCCCACCATGGTGGGTCCCAGCTAGCATGGGAAGTATTCATTTTTTGTGCGTAATAAGGAGGCACTTCCGGTGGGTCCGAGCTGACAGCGGGGGGAACGTTTTTTTTGCGAAATACGCTGGCCCATCTGGTGGGTCCCAGCAGTCAGGGGGAAATGTTTTTTCACGAAATAAGGTGGCCCGTCCGGTGGGTCCCTGCTGTCAGGTGGAGGAATAATTATTTTGCGCGTAATAAGGAGGCACTTCCTTGCGGCCGCCTGGACCCAGCTGTCAGCCTCTCCACGTACAGTACTCTTCCGATGGAAGTCGGTCGTTGACCACCTTGACCACGCCGCGCCGAGAGCACCAGGGCGGTTGTCTGGACGACGGCGAGGCCTAGGAAGGGGACGACGCGGAGCCGGGGAAGACGCAGCAGTGGAAGCCTGCGCGGAGAGGAGTACGAGGGTTCACTGGTTCGGCTGCGGTCTGAGGCTGCCGTCGCCGCAGAATAACAGGGGGTTTTGGTGAGTAGAGGGATGGCCTGACCAGCGGTGGGAGTAGTACGGGGCGGTGAGGCCTCCGCGGCATCACAGCCGGCCACAGGAGGCAGGAGCACGCGACATGACCGGCGCTGCTTTGGGCGGCTGGAGCAAGAAGACCAGAGGTTGAAGAAGCACTGCGGCCGTTGGATGGACATCGTACGATCACTGCAGCTAGAATCGTTTATATTGACTAAGTTGACAAAGCCCTTGGTACACATCAACTTAGTAGGCCCACAGCTCGGATTTGGCAGAGAACATATAGCCCATTTGCGATTTGTAAGAATATACAGCCCATTTTTTAATTTTAATGGAATTTACTGCAACCCATTTATAGTTTGTTAAAAGTACATCCCAACTTCTAGCTAGGACGACGATTAATAATTTCAAACAACCGCTCAAAACAGAATTCAAAATAAATTCCCACATTTTGATGGGATCCAAAGTATTTTTATCCGAAATTTCTAGTCAGGTTAAATATAATTTCAAAATAAAGTTGTATTACGTTAAAATCCAACGAAATATTGCACGCGCAACAAGTAATGAAATTAAAATTTTCAAATTCCAGAAATAATTTATTTTTCAAACCAATTACGTGTTTGGTGCATAGTAACTATCCAGTTATTATAATTACATCCCATTTATTATTTCTTAAAGTCCATTTTCTTGTTAAGCCTAATGCATACCTAGGAAAGTTTGCAGCCTAGCGGGGCGGAGAATAACAAGTTGACCCGGATATTGTGTACAACTGTCGGCCCAGTTGCATTGCTGATGTTGAAAAAAAGGCGTGTGTAGTACAGTACAACCTAACATGGTTAGTCAGCGCACATTCAGCGACGCCGAAAAGGCCCAAACAAGGCTTCTGTACAACTTTTTGAAGTCACTGAGCTCAATTAATAACTTAAGAAAAAAGTTAGATTACAGTGGAACCTAATTAAAAGCTGTCATGAGCAAATAAATAATTCAACGGGTCCCACTTGTGCGTGTGCGCGTGTGTGTGTGTGTGAGAGAGAGAGATATAGAGAGAGAGACCCATCGGTCGATGCTCGTAAATACATCTTTCAGCCATATGCATTGCTGATGCTCAGTAAAAACTTATATAGTTGACACAATCATATAGAACATCATAGCACACTGAACTTGCATACAAACATTTCATGCAGGTGGCACAATCAGGATGGAAGTAGTGGATCGCTATGGGAAGGGCTATGTTGAAACCAACGAAGTCGTACATAACGGTTCATCATCTTTATCAATGATGGGGAAATATCTTGAATGTTTTGCAAAGAAAACAGACAAACAACACAATAAGTTCTGCTAGCACATTAAGTTGACGTACAACCCTTTCTAAAAAAGTTCAGGTACAAAATTAGAACAGGTCACAATCAAATGTACTGGCATATCAGTGCTTCACACCCATAGCTTGGATTTAACTAGTATCTGACAAGATTCAGTTGTTACCTCAAATTAGAGCACATCCAGGCAGCCAGCCCTGCCTCTTCTCCCAAAGAAGCAGTGGCCTCCGCCGCGCGATGGAGTAGGCCCTGTGCCATCCATCGTTCCGAGCAACACGGGGAAAGTCTGACGTTGACTCCTGGAATGGACGTCATCGACGGACCCTGGCACCAGCGGCGGCGGCAGGACTTCGATTGATGGATTGACCACTTCTTCAACATGCACGAACACTCGATACAGGTACATCCCTAACGTGGTCCGCGGCGGCCTTGGTGGCGACAAATAGTACAACCCCAGTTCCTGCACCGGTATCTCAACACCAATCACCTTCGGTATGGTGGACGACTTCTTCATCCATGCCATAACCATCAGAGCCCAGCTGTCTGGAGGAACAAACATACTTACGAGCTCACCTCCAAGGTCGTTGATAAGCTCGTTCATGGACTCGCTGTTCCAAGCACGTCGAGGCATGCCGTGGAAGGTAAGCTTTGTTAAAAACTCAAGCTCAGAGGGCACCGAGCCCCATCCTGGGTGCCACCGATCAAAGCTCACCAGCGCGCCATCGCAGAACAAACGCCGGGAAGATTCGAACACGCGACTGCAGTCGAAAGTTGTCCGAAACCCGACGAAGAAATCAGCCGGTGGTGGACGGACTTCACCGAGCAAGTCACTTATTTGGATGCCGTGTGCAATGCCAAGAGCTTTGACAAGGTCGTCCGGCGAGACGGGAGGCCGGTCGCGTTGATGGTTACCATCAACACTTTACCGGCAAACTAGTTGTCAAGCGCCGCCATGCCACTGTTGAGCGACAACACGCAGCGACCAAAGGCAGGACGGACCTCAGGATCTCCGGCTCAGAGATCCGCGTAGACCGGCGACATGATAGTACAGGAGGGGGATTTGGGGGAACTGGAGTAGGAATCGAGATTCCAGAGGTGGGGGAGGGGCGGGAGACTGGGGATGAAAAGGTAGCATGAATTTCGAGCACGCGCCAATATGCTCTCGGCGCGCAAGCGCATGAAAACACCGGTGGCGCCCACATGTCGGCCTAAGAGTTCTTATTCTTTCTTTTTTGGAGAGCCGGGCCTTTTTTTCAGGATCTTTTGAGAGCCCGACCTGAGAGTCAAAATTGACCTGTTTGGCATTGCGTTACTACTCGGCCCATATTCAACGACACCTCACTGGCCCAAACAAGTGTACATCATCGAAAAGACACTGAGCTCAAATTATATAACTTGAAAAAAGGAGATATACTCTGAACACTAGAGAATGGTGATGCCCTCATTTAACCCACGAGTAGTTCGAGACAATAAACAGTTCGAAACAACGATATATACAACATTCAAACACTGACTAGTGACTACTACTGACATAAACAGCAAGACATGATAGTTCATAAGAAGTCTTGCTACACCACCAAAACGCACCCATCTGCAGCGCTCAGACTCTCGTGATCCAGACAAGAATGACATTCTAAACAGAAGCAACTATTACATAGTAAGAGTGACATAGACGAGGATGACCAAATGACAAGGAATATGCATAACAAAAGAAAGAACTACCCATCCAGAACCAGCAGCAAAGACAACAAAGCCATTCGAAGAGATGATCCAACACCATCATAATTTGCAGCCCCGCTTCAGCGACCTGTGATCCGGAGACACCAGTACTCCACCCTTTCGATGCAACAGCCCAATTACCTATCAACCTGAAGGCTTGAACCACATCACTGCCTGTCGTAATTGAGATATCCAAGGATCAAAGTTAATCGGGATGCCTTTGTCATTCTCACCTTCTTTTGGCTGCAGGCTGTATCGTTGACAATCAGGGGAGTTTGCTCCCGAACTCCTAGGGCTCGCCGTGTAGACACAGTTTTCCATAGCAAACAGAGCCTCTCTGCCATCAAGGTCCTTGCCAACGGTGATCTCCTGGTTAATCGGATAATTGAGTCCGAGAAACAGAGAGTGTGAACCAAGGCTGTTTACCCGCCTCCAACTAAAAAATCCTAAAGGCCCCAACAAGCTGGTATCCTGCTCATAGACGTAACAGCCACTGTCCGGATACTCACGTATTACACGGTGCTTGTATACAGTGGGGTTTTTGCAATATAACTTTTCCGGCTCATGTGTCCGAATGATCATCAGTCTTTTGCCGTCGTCTGATCGAGCGAGGAATCAGTTGTGCTTCCCTGTTTTTGGCAAAGGTGGTGTGATTACAAAGGGTAGTAACTGTAGGGACACTTCATCATATCAAAAAAGACAGGCACTGTTAATGTAAGATCAGCATTGTTCAGAGTATGAGTAGGATAATGCAAGAAACAGCATTGATATGTCCCTGTTGGAACTGGGAGGAAAATACAGGGAAATGTATACTGGGTTCGAAAATATAGAAGTGCCATGCATGGTTATACTCATGTTATCTCGCAATCGATTCTTCACAGGAAACTACCATGTCATGCATGTTATGTACTCCCTCTGTTCCCAAATATTTGTCTTCCTAGGCATTTCAAATAGACACAACATACGGATGTATGTAGACATATTTTAGAGTGTAGATTCACTCATTTTGCTCCGTATGTAGTCACTTGTTAAAATCTCTAGAAAGACAAATATTTGGGAACGGAGGGAGTAATCATGTTCTGTCCTCACAAACAAATTCTTCAAGGTAACTAACAGACCATGCATTGTTATATACTCGTGTTCTGTGGGCAAAAAATTTGTGAGGATATTATTCTAGCCATTGATTGTTGAAGGGCGAATATAGGTATGTACACATGGTAAGCATTGCAGGATTTCACTACTTCCAAATATAGAGTTCTCCATATGCACATTTACTTCCCTAATGTATGGTTAGATGAAACCAACAGTGTGGTGCATGTTTCTACATCATGAAAATGAGGAAACTAACATGGCCATTGATACACACTCATATTTAGTAGTAGTATATAGATTACTGTAAAATAAGGATAATATCCATATATTCCTAACCGTTTGATTATTCAGGGTACAAATTGGCTGTAATGACATGGTCACAATCGCATGAATTAACTCATTCCAAATATAGCTGATTTGCGGCGTCTCCAATACATTGCCATAGTTCTACTCAAATTCTGCTCAAACAGGGATATGCCAATCATCACAAAAAGTTCAAACAGTGTCATGGCGTCATCATTAACATGAGACGGAAACAACTTACACGCGCCGTCCCAGCAATACATGGTGCCATCTGCTTTGCGATCGCGTAGATGATGCCATTGTGTTCAATAGCATCACAGAAGTGTGTATCAGCTTTGACGATGATCCACTGCGAGCCGAGTTGTCTCCAGCTAAAGAAGGCACCGGCGTAAAGATAGGCGAGTCCGCGGTCGAACAAGGCAATTAGCTTGAAGTCTGCGTAATTCGCATGTCGTGTGGGCACTTGGCAGATTACAATCTTCTGCAAAACAAGGTCCGTCCAACTGACGTAGTAATCTAGATGACTTGGACCGCGATGGTAATACTCTATATAATCCAACGGAGGAAGGATAATCTCATGGGAGGTTTGAAAGTTCACGAGCACCAACTTTTTACCGTCTTCTCTAAAGGCAGCCATCCAGTGGGAGTTCATGCCGACCCAGTACATACCTGCCAAGAAGTTTCGGGTGATTGTGATCGGATCGATGTCGAGGGAAATGATGTACGGCGACCCACTACACACCTGCAAAGAAGTTTCGGCTAATGGAGATCAGATTGAAGTCGAGGGGCATCATGCATGCCTCCGTATCATGGTGAGCCAATCTCGCAAGACCAGATAGCAGCAAGCAGGGTGTCTTGAAAAGCTTAGGCCTCGCTTCGATGATGGCCGTGTGCATGTCCCTCAAGGATGCAGCCAGCCGCAGGGCGCTCAACATATCCATACACGAACAACATAGGTCGAGGATGTCACTGGGGAGATTGCTCCAATCGCGGCTCATATGGATGCTGCGCGGTTCGCGTTCGGCCATGGTGGAGTTTGGAAAGGGGCTTGATTTATGGGGGAGAAGGATGTCGGTGCTGGAGCGGCTAGCGAGGGAATAGTGGTACTGGGGGAGGTGAGTGAGGCGACGGTACACGGGGGCACAGTGAGATGGAGACGGAGACGGAGACAAAGAAGGAGATGGAGATGGAGTGGTGCTATGGGAGCGGAGAGGGAGACGAGGCGAGGCGCCAATGTGCTGTACAGCGGCGGTGACAGACTGCACAGTGCATAGGGTGAGGCTGACTTTGGTAACCCGAACACGCCGCCTGGACTAGTGTCAGGCGCAGGGTGTTGTCACTTCACTGTGAGGACCGGATGAATAGTATTTTGACCATCAAGTGTACCACAGTTGTACTACTACTACTAGTAGTAGGAACATGAGTACTCCAGTATTGTATAGCGGAAATAGGTCTCCCGTGCTAGCATGCCTGTTCACTTCATCGTTCAGGTATCATCCATATTGCGAGCAGAACCAAATTCTCGTGCATGCCCAATCAACGCCCTGCCGCGATGCATGCAGTGGTTGTTCTGGTGCATCAAGGACGGCATGCAGATCGTTCCACACTTGAGAAGAGGAAAAATGGAAAGGTAGAACACAGTAGCAGAGGAAGAGAACGCTGGCTAACGAGGCTGGGAGGGGTGAGCAGGAACTTAATGCTCGACGCCTAAAGGTTTCGGGAAAACTTGATTTTCATAAGGTGACTTATACTCACCGAAACGGAGGGAGTATTCCTTAACCAGAGAATGTTGTGTCTCCCACTCACGCGCTCAAAAAAACTATGACACGTTTTTTTATCTGTTTCCATAGGTCCCACCTATCAGGAAGGATGGGCACGTACACGAACAGGTACGACTCATCAGTCTACCCGCATAGCCTTTTCGTTTAGTCTACCTAGTCGTCTAATCAACTACCTGCATGCCACTTCTCCCATTTACTTCTCCATCGGGAACTGATTCTCCTCGGCTTCTTCACCTCCCCTTCGTCTTCATTTGCATCCAAACCCCACTGCGTTCACATTGTTTTGACCTCTTTAAATAATCATCTACTACTTCAGTTAGACTAGCCATCTAATCCTAATTCTTCAAACCATAGCCCTCCGTTCCAGCGGTTCCAAATGGCGAAAGAGATCGAGATGCAGGTTTTTAGCGTCCAACATGTCCTCGTCGAAGGCTCGATGCGCATAGTTGCCACCGTCACCGTCCACCCAAGGGTTGTTCGGCAGTGGATCAACAATTTATCCAACTCCCTCAAAAACGTAGAGACGAGGGTCATCGGTCTCGACGCAGAGTACACGGAGTGTGCCCCTGGGAAGATCCAGCGCGCCGCCGTCCTTCAGCTGTGCCTCGAAGATGATGTTTTGGTGTACCACATCATACACTCGCCCTCCATACCAGGTGATCTTCATGATTTCTTGTCTCGGGAGGATGTATACTTCTGTGGGGCAGCCATCGAAGGGGACAAACAGAAGCTGGAGCCGTACAACCTTGATTTGAAAAGCATCGCTGACCTACAAACCAGAATAAAAATTCCAGTAGAAGATTGTGATAAATAGACACCATCCCTATTCAACGTAGCAAATTTTGTGCTCGGTACAAATCTTCAGAAGGGTGACGAGACGGTGGCATTAAGGTCGTCTGGATGGGAGAATTATCCCTTGACATACGAGCGTATAAAATATGCTGCCCTCGCTGCCCGTGTGAGTTTCGAGATAGCTGCAAGGTCCAAAGAGATTGTTGCGAAGCCGTCTCCCACAGAGAATGAGAACAAGAAGAAGAAGAAGAAGACGAAGAAGAAGAAGAAGAAGAAGAAGAAGAAGAAGAAAAGACTGCACCAGCAGGTGGGCATTATGGATGGATGAACTATTTCCTCTCTTGTAAAAAAAATTATTCCCTCTCGGTGTATATTGATATAGATGGACTATTTCGATGGTGTGCATGTCTTTGGAACAGAGTAGTAGCGTGGGTCCGCTTGACTATAAGGAACTATTTATCCGCATATATAGCTTTCTCTGCTACTCCTTCCAGTGATCGGTATGCAGTGCATGTGTCCGTAGACATGACAGCTTGTCCATGGAAGTTCAACTACGGCGACCATCATGTTTCATCTCGCGATTCCCACGACGCCTCTCCAACCCACGGCACCACGCCCCCCGACGTGCGCCTCACCCCTCTCGGCCGCACCGCCCCTCTGCCTTTGTGTGCATGACATGTGGGCCACCTAAAATGCGGCGAGCATCAAGTTTCTACCACAGCCACCCGTGATTCCCACGAGGCCGCTCGAACCCATGAAACCACACGTCCCCTGACCTGAGGCTCACCCCTCTTGGCCCCACTGCCCCTCTGCCTATGGGAGCATTACATGTGGACCAGTCACCTATCGGGTCCACATGTTATTGACTCAAAGGTAGGTGTAGTAAGGCGCTGAAGCTCAGTCCCGACGGCCCTGAGAGGGAAATGTAACTCCTGCGCCAAGGCTTGTGGTGCTCCCGCAGCACGAACTCGTGCCAAACTGAGATTTGTTTCTTTACTATACATGCACGCAACGATTTAATGGACATTGTAATCTCAACATGTGATGGGGAGCTCTAAATTTGAATTTGAAACTTATAAAATGAAAAGATTCAAAACAAATAAACTGGGAGAGAGGGAGTATATCGTAGGATGTGTCCCATACAAAATAAGTCCCCTGGTTTGTCACCGCGAAGATGCGGTTAGAAAGGAGCACAACGTCTTCCTACTCGTACGACAACAAATCGGCCGCAGACAGCATGGTCCGCCTTTGACCGCCATGTCCAAGGTTCGTGCTATCTTATAAAATCTCACCGTGGTTCCATCGTACCAATTCATGCAGTGGCCCATTGCACGGCTGATCCCAATGTTGGACAAAGGTTCTACGGGAACGGTGTCACCGTTGTAAATGTTGTGCAAATTGATGTTGGTACCCTCCCGTACATATGCAAGCCAATCTCCACTCGCACTGAGCCTAACCTGTGAAACAGTGGGCAGGGGGAGAATTAGGAAATGGACACGGAAGTAGTCTTTAGAATGCATTTACTACGTGATCAAACTCATCTTACCTGCTCATCGGAGGAAATCCGAGTGCCCCTCAACGTCGGCATCTCAAGGGGCGTCAACTTGCCACTACGGCCACGCCGCGCTGGAGAGACCCCCAAGGAAACATCCTCGTGCGTTCCACGGAACATCAAGATGCATTTGTATGAGTAGTTTATCTTGTGAGAGAAAAGGATGAACGAGGGAAGGCCTCTAGAGATAGAGATGGACACTACTACTACCAATGTGCTGGCCCGTGCGTTGCAATGGATCCAAAGTAGTAGAATAATACTTGTTCACGTGCTTGAAATATAAACACTCTAGTTTTGATATACATGTGTCAGCAGACATGACAGCTTGTCCATGGAAGTTGAACCACGGCGACCATCACGTTTTTTGTTTCTACCACAGCCACACACACACGCGATTCCCACGACGCCGCTCCAACACACGGCACGACGTCCCCCGACGTGGACATGGATCCTCTGACGTGGCTATCACTGCCTTGCCCTGCCTTTCCTTTGCTGATAGGTGGGACCCACGCTTATGGGTCCCACATGTCAGTGACAGAATGGTAGGATTGTTCGCGTCAGGGGATCCTCATCCCCCGACGTGCCCCTCATCCCTCTCGGCCCCACCTCTCCTCTGCCTTTGTGTGCATGACATGCAGGCCAGCTGAACTGCGGCGACCATCAACTTTCTACCACAGACATACCCGATTGGACGCGGTTTGCCTGCTCTGCTGCTGTGCTCCGATCCGTACTCCCGCACCATCAAATTTTCATCCAGCGGCTGTGACACATTTCGTCCTGGTCATCAATCCTCAGCTGGAGTACTTATGTACTACAGGTAGTACCCGCCGGTGTGGCCATCTATGCCTCATAACGCCTCGATGCCCAGCTGTGATACCCTCGCCATGGCCATGCCACCACCGGCCGGTTCATCTCGAACGAGTGAGTCGCGAACCACGCCACCACCATGAGAATGACATGTGGGCCAGCCGCATTTAAGGTCTGCATGTCATTGACTCATAGGCCGGGCACTAAGCCACTGAAGTTCGGTCCCGTGGGCCCCGGAGGGAAATGTAACTCCTGCGGCAGGCCTTGTGGTGCTCCCGCAGTACGAGCTCGTGCCAAAACTGGAATTTGTTTCTTACTACTACCAACTAGTACTAGTAAGGTACACGTGCATTGCACGCATGAGATTCTGGTGGTTTGTGCATTATGCTTCTACATGTGGAGCTTTCTGGATTCTAACATGTGGCAAAATCTGGTGGAATGTAAGGTTAGGCAAGTTTGATTAACTTAGGTGAGTGTTTGCTTCAAGCCACACCTTAGGCAAGCCACACTAAGGCCCCACATGAGATACACACAAAAAATGTGGCAAGATTCCCTTAGGCTTGCCAACTTGTGGTTCTCATTTTGAAGAACTAATAACTTTGCCTAACCTTAGTTGTGGCAAAGTTAGTCATGAATTATGTTCAACCATGGAGTCTTCTAGATTATACATGTGGCAGAATCTGGTGGATGATATCCAACGGCCAGTAGTGCTCGGATTTGCCATCTTTGTACCCTCGGATTGGCTTCATCCAACGACCAACTTTCAAAGTTTTTGACACACTATATAGGGGGTATAGATATAGATGTGCCGGTCCGTTGCAATGGATCCAAAGTATATCTATTTAGTGGAGTGCACTCTAAACACATTATCTATTTATTTTTCTCTAACCTTCCGTAGCCATGCAACCAAGCCACATAAGCTTCATGGGTGCCCCCACATCATATTATTCATACTACGTTGATTGAAAAAAAGATAAATCACCCAAAACAAGATCTTCCCGTTTTTTGTTCCTACGATGTTGTGCCGTGCACGTACCTACTAGTTGTATAGTGGTAGTACTAGTAATATAGTATTAGGAGTACAAACTTGGTACTAGTAGGAGTAGTACTAGTACGGAATGCTCCTACTCTATCAACGAGCCCCGTCTGACACCAAATTTCTTGGCTTCCGTGCTACAGCTAGATCTTCCCCTCGTTTCTGTTTCCCAACCCGGCGGCGGGCGGGGTGTCGGTTTGCTCAACGGCGGTCCCACATGAAAATGAAAATGCTAGGCAACACGCCTTCCCTAAGCTATGTGTCGTGCCGGACGGGCCGTGTTGTACTCCCGATTCCCGGGCGTGTGGGGGTGCGACGCGAACGCGGCAGGCCTTTTCCTTTTACCAGTAATGTGCCCGTGCGTTGTGACGGATCCAAAGTAGTAGAATAGTAGTATTTGTTCACAAACTTGAAAGAAATCACTATTGTTTTGATATACTCCTAATATATTACTCCCTCCGTACCTAAATATTTGTCTTTTTTGAGATTTCAAATGGACTATCACATACGGATTATATAGACATATTCTAGTGTTTCTAGCAAGATGCCCGCGCGTTGCACGAAGTTGATGGAAAAGGTAAGCACAACTTATAAATTGACGGATGGAGTACTAGTTACAGTGATGCATATAATTAAGCAAAGGGATCGCACATGTCGGTATTGACTGGAACGAGAATGCAACAACACAATAAGAATTAAGGCCACGATGATGCGATCGCAGTGGTGGTTACAGAAGGCAAGAAGAAAGATGGATCCACGAACGTACGACCTCCTCCTCCTCAACTTAGTGCGCCGGGCCACCGACCGGCGGCTAAGGAGCGGCGGCTTTTGTGGCGAGGTCGAGGTGCTTCTCAACAAAGGCATCCAAGGCTTCCAGCCAGTTGAGGAAGGCCAACGTCGTAGCGTCCTCACTGGCCTTGTAGATACCTATGTACACGATTTGCTCGTACACGTGGATGTGTAGGTCGACGAATTCTTGCAGGGCGAGGTGCCTCGCGGCGAGCGCGACCTCCAGGTGGACATTCTTCGTGGCGTCGGCGGGCAGTCGCAGGGCCACCAGTGCTTGAAAGAGGTTCCGGCCATGGAGGCCGATTAGGGTGGTAGGCAATGAGGAGCCCGGGCACGCGGGCTGGAGGAGTACGGGGATGTCGTCCGCGAGCTTCTTGAGGATGGTGAACTTGTTGCTGGTGGCAACGATCATCTGGTCCAACTAAGAGTCGTAGTTGGCGTCGACGACGGCCATCCACCAGCCGGTATCCAACACCGTCTGGAGACGATCCTCGGCGCCATGCCGCAGGCCGGCGTCGTGGACCATCTGGCGCAGCCGCTGGCCGCTCACGCGCATCGCCGCCATGGGTCTGGAGTGAGCTCTTTTGCGCTTAGTGTAGGTGCTTAGGCAAATGCTTAGGTGCGTACGATGTGGTAGATGCATTGGAATGGAGGGGCGCCTTTATATGAGGGCAATGAGGGCAAACTGCGTTGCATTCACATCGTGCAGCCTCTTTTCCTGGACCTCCTCCCATTACTTCCCTCATGCATTAATTGAAGGAGGATGCATTGGCCGTTCAACATATCGAGAACCGCTACTCCCCCTCGTCTGCATTAAAGACGTATCAGGAACTGCGCCGCCCACTGTCAAATCGAATACTCCCTCCGTCTAGGTGAGTATTAAGTCATCTTATGAAAACCAAATAGTAAACACATAGGCGTGGTGCATTAACTCTCACGTTGTTTCTTATTTTTTGACATAAATAGAGGAATCAACCAAGAAGAGATGTGGGGCTTGTATGCTTTTAATGACTTGAGACTATCAAACATGACATGCAGTGGTCAGTTCGTTGCACAAGAACAAATACAACCCACGTGAGCACACACGCATCTTATATAGCATCACATCCAATGGCTATAAAAGATGAATGAGACCAAATTATATCTCATCTAGATGAGTTCTAGCAAAACTGTATTAATAATACTTAGTACTCCTGTGCCATGTATCATATATTAGTATCATGTAGTACTTTATTTATTGCCATGTATGACACATAGTACTCAACTCTCTCTCTTTCTTCATTTAATTCTATGACACCTCATCAAAATTGCTAAGGCTAGTACCATTACAACCAGCCTTAGCAAATACTAAACATTAAGTTCTCTCGTTTTCCTCTCCACCTTGGTCACCTAGACGGAGGGAGTATACTGCGCGGGCTTTTCCTGCGCGGTAGGCGGGGCAGTTCCGCCTAGTCGGTTCGACAGAGACGCGAGAAGACGAGGGAGTATGCTGCTGCAAACGTAGGGCTGTGTGATTTGACAGCGAGTTACTGCTGGAGAGGTGGGGCCCCGTGATTTGACTTGCCATTATCATTTTAACTGCGGCGCTACGACCGGCGTGAGTCTCCCGATTCCTGACCACCTCCATACAGGTGCCTCTCCCAATGCTCCACCATGTAGTAGAGGCTGGCTCTTGCATGAGAGCCCACTTCTCCACTTTTCCTTGCCTCTCTTTCCTCCACATATGCAAAAATGCCATGTAAAGCGCACTATTGTACTTACTTGCTCCTACAGGTGCTTAAGCTTGCCACATAGGCATAAAGTCTGATGTGGCAACTTAATCAAGAAGAGAGAGACTAGTTTGGTGACCCAAGGAAGAAACGGTGCTAAGCGCGTGTACCTAGGTGAAAAGACAATTTTGAGTCTATAGCTAATTAAATGAAGCAAACTTAGCAACACCATTTCATTGGAAGAGGTCACTCCTTGGCAATGCAATAAATACTAGTACTCCCTGTGTCCCATAATATA
Source organism: Aegilops tauschii subsp. strangulata (assembly GCF_002575655.3). Lineage (NCBI taxonomy): Eukaryota > Viridiplantae > Streptophyta > Magnoliopsida > Poales > Poaceae > Aegilops > Aegilops tauschii. The sequence goes on from NC_053038.3 coordinate 356,677,502, forward strand.
AGAACGTTTTTGGCACTACACTAGTGTCAAAAACGTTCTTATATTATGGGACGGAGGGAGTACGAAGAAAGAGATAGAGAGAAGTAAAAAAATACACTTATAGCCAACCTTATAGCCAAAACCTTGTTGTATTATGAGTGACTAAGTGATGACTATGTATGACATGCCAACATCAGATAGCCTAACGCACCGTGTTAAATCTCCAAGGGCGCGACCGCACGAGCGACGCGACGGTCGTGGTAGGCGCGACCACGATACGGGCTGCTGGCAGCCCTTGGATCTGAGATCAAACGGTCGCATGCTAAGTTGCTGAAAATTTGCAGAATAACCCTCCAGGATAGGATATTCACCCATATGTCTAGAATCACGCCATGCAACCGTTCGATCTCAGATCCAAGGGCTCTCGGAAGCCCGTATCATGGGAGAATGGAAAGCCACTACCCTGCCGTTGGCACGCTAGCAGTTCGCTCCTACTCGTCCCCGCACGTCCTTCAATACTACGGCGGTTCGCTCCTAGTCGTCCCATCCATTCACATTACGGCAGTTCCACTAATCCTAACCCTCCTCCCAAATCCATGGCGTCCCAAATCTCCCCGATCGGCAGTGAGTACAAGGTTAGAACCATCACCGGCGATGAGTTCGACGTCATCTACACCCGTTATTCCGCGACGGTGAAAGGATGCCTTTCTCGCTTCAGACGCATGTTCGAAGACTCAGATGATGAGTGGGTCGCTGGGCTAGATGTTGAGTACACCACAGTCCTGGGACGAGGGAAGGATCTAAAGGACGAAGAGAGGAAGAAGCCCGCCGTGATCTAGGTTTGCGTGCATGACTTATGCTTGGTCTACCACATATGCCATGTCGACGTTGAGTGCCAGGATTTTAAGGACTTCCTCAAGAGCAACCTAGTCAAATTCGTTACTGTAGACTTTGGTAACGACAAAGAAGTCCTGCGTCGGATAGGCCTCGTTGTAGGCAACACCTTCGACCTCCAGAAGAATTGGCTGGTGTCCTCTCGTCAGCCTTCAATGCTGACCCTGGCAGGAGCCATGGTTCATCCTTCGTACGGTAAACTGGAGAAACCTCCATACACGTTTCATCGTCATGCATGGCAGCAGAATGTACTAGATATAGACCACATCCACTACGCTGCAATGGATGGCTACCTTTGCTTCAATATCTACAAGGGTTGGATGAAGAGCAACAGCCAAGTGTGCGGTTCAAGCAAAGAAGTACCGGCCAAGAGGAAGAGGGACAAGGACGAAGTCGAGGACGTGGACGAGGACTCCGAGTAAGGTGGCAGTGTCGTTGCTCATGGTGGTTCTAATGCAGTGTCTACCGGAATAGTTGCAAAGTTTAATTTCAGGTGTGCTTAATTTAATTTGAGGGGTGTGGTGTGCTGAGCCCCCAGCATAACTATGTTATGTTTCTTCTTGTTACTTTAACTCTTCAGTACGTACATACTAGTATTTCTTACATTTCATCTTTTAGTTGGTATAGTACTACCACTAGTTTCTTCACATTATATACGTACAATATATATGGCCAACATCATATAGCCAGCAGTTTAGTTGTCAAAGAATTTCAGGGTGCTTAGTTTTGTCAAAGAATTCCAGGGTGCTTAGTTTTATTTGAGGGGTGGGTTGTGCACTTGTGTTGGACACCATTATTGTGACAAGCCTTTTTAATAGTACTATATGCATAATTTGGCGACGAGCGCTCTCTATATGTACCACCTTTTTTTTAATTTCAAGTTTTGCTCCATGGCGCAATCCATCGATACTACTACTGTACAAAAGTGGAGTATATAGATTTTTTAAAAGGCTAGAGGGCGGGGCAGTCTAGCTCGGTCGGTTTCACGAGAGGCGAGGGCCTTTGTGATTTGACGACTCATTACTGCTATCAAATCGAATAGTACTGCGCCGCCCGCTGCACGCCCGGCGCCTCCATTAAACCCCTCCGTTAAACCCGCATGCAAACTGAGAATCCTACTCCTGCCACACGTCCGTTCATGAGCGGGCCGGAATTAAACGCAACACCGGCCGAGCTCCTCCCATCCGCCCTCAGTTTAAGCGAGGCTAGACGCTGGACAAGCTCCTACCGTCCGCCCTCTATTTACACGAGGCCAGACAGACAGCGGGCAAGAATCGCACCCCTCCGCCGCTCCCCCATCTCCTCCTTCACCATTTTCTCCACTCTTTCAATGGCTTCCGATGAGCCGTTCTCTGGCATATTGCCCGGCTGGGTGGCCCACAGAGCCATCCAGATACGGGCGAGGCCGCTCGGTGCTTCACCAACCTCGCTTGGCCCAACGGAGCCAGTTGCCGCCCCAAGCAGGCGCGTGGTTCAGCAACTCGCCGTTCCAGTTCAGCTCGATGAGGAGTGGCGAGTTGCTCCACGCTGGCACGGCGGCTAGCACGCCGGTACGGGCGCCGTCGCTGCCGCGTCGTACCACGCCACCAGTGTCTGCGGTGGCCGCGCCTCCCGTGTCTGTGGGCGCGCCTCCCGTGCCTGCGGCAGCGCCATGCAGGCAGAGACAGAAGCCGGGTGCGTGGAGAGCGACGAGTCGGTGGCCAGCTTCTCCGTGTCCGCCGCCATCATCGAGGAGAAGTAGAGCACCAGAGGCCGCCGCCACTTGGGACCCATGAAGGCCACCGCCGAGGCGACGACCGCGGATTCAGGTGGTTTCTTTGCTGCTTCATCTCTTCCGAGGACCTTCGTCGACCCAGCATGTGTCTGACGGACATGAGGAAGACAAAGGGATCCGCGGGCGGCCATTTAGAACTAAAATAAGTCTAGATACATCCATTTCTAGGACAAGTATTTCCAGACGGAGGGAGTATTAATTATACAAGAGAGCCGGATTGGCACCTCTTAGTTCATGTAAATGTAATGAAATCCATCATGTTTATATGAAGATCCGGCTTTTTATACGAAATCCTTCATGCTTATATGAAATCAGTCCGTGTTTGCACGAATTTCATCTGGTTGGTTAGAGTTGTAAAAATGTATGCCGCTGGCGTTTGATGTCGTCCTCCGCTTAAGGAAGCGGGAGGAAATTTGCCGACTGCCGTTGGAGATGCTCTTTATGCTGGAAATAATAGAGTGACATCCAATCCATTTGAGTTAATTGCCTGTATGATTGTCCCTCTATACAAAGTTAATTGCATGTAAAGTGTACACGTGACTTGCAGGGTGGCTACAGCTTCGTACAGAAAGTTAAAAAGAAACAAGTCCATCCTTAATCTTGTATTCTAAGTACTCTGTGGGTTCCACTGTCAGTATAGTGGAGAAAGAAGTATATATTAAATAAGTAGAGTAATATATAATATAAAAATATAAAGTTAAAAGACAGAATTCGAACTCATGTCATCGCGTTGCGAGCATCCGGCGCTAACCAGCCCAACACATTTTTGTTGTAGACCATGCTGGAGATATATCTCCATGTCTACTCTTATATATACTCCATTCGTTCCTAAATATTTGTGTTTTTCAGATTTCAAATGGACTACCACATACGGATGTGTATGTAGACATATTTTAGAGTGTAGATTCACTCATTTTGCTTCGTATGTCTTTTCAGGAAGGGGTCAGATTTGTCCTTGATTTATTTATGAGGTATCCAGATGGCACTGCACCGCCAAGAAAAGAGGGTAACATCAAAATTATGGACTACTTTTTTGAGTATGTTGGTAAGGTCCGGTCATAGTCACTTGTTGAAATCTCTAAAAAGACAAATACTCCCTCCGTCCGGAAATACTTGTCATCAAAATGGATAAAAGGAAATGTATCTAGACGTATTTTAGTTTTAGATACATCTCTTTTTATCCATTTTGATGACAAGTATTTTCGGACGGAGGGAGTAGAAAACAGAGTTGGTGATGATGGTGTGCGTGCCATCCTGCAATATAGGCCGTCGGATTTATATCTAACGGATAGGAAAGAAACTATGGTAATTTTGCGAAAATATACCCACACGTCTCTCCACGTCCGCAAATAAGGCCTTCCCTCGTTCAACCTTTTCTCTCACAAGATAAACTACTCATACAAATGCATCTTGATGTTCCGTGCAACGCACGGGCAGCTAGCTAATTTCTTTTAAAATAGTTGCTGCGACAATTGGGTTGAAGTGATATATTTTATGTCTGCCCCGAATGATTTCAGATTCACTAGTAGTAACAAAGAAAAGGTTTCCTTGTTAATTAACAGAACAGGGTGAAAACTATCACATGAGGCCGGTAAAAACAAGGCACACTGGGTTCAGCGTCATCGTCACTACAGCTGTGCGCGCGCGTGAAGTCTACATATCGAGGGGGCTACCGAGCAAGGCACCGAGACACAATGTTTGAGAGAGAAACCAATTGACAGATTATGATCAGATCGAGTTGTCACCCTTCTGCTGTCATTGTTGGGGGGGTGAGGGAGAGAAAGACGTATCGAGAGTGTGCGCGGTAGGCACAGAGGCACAACTAGCGAGTGTGTGTGTGTGTTTGAAAGAGGAGTAGATAGATTATTATCAAGATTGATGTGCCACCCTACTCCTTCGGTGCCGGGTAGTGTGTGTGTGTATGTTTGAGAGAGAAGCCAGTCGATAGATTAGTATCAAGATCGAGGTGTCACCCTACTCCTTCGGTGTTGGGAAGTGTGGGTGTGTGTGGGGGGGCAGTGACACTCACATATCTCTACTCTTATAAAAAAACAGAGTTGGTGATGATGGTGTTCCTGCCATCCTGCAATATAGGCCATCCGATTTACATCCGACGGACAGGAAGGAAACTATGGCAATTTTGCAAAAAGGTACCCACACCCCTCTCGCATTTGCAAATAAGGCATTCCCTCGTTCATCCTTTTCTCCCACAAGATAAACTTCTCATACAAATGCATCTTGATGTTCCGTGCAACGCATGGGCATCTTGCTAGTAGGGAGAAGGAGTTTGTGTGACACATATCTAGCTATATTAAGGGATAGGTAGATAGCATATGTGTGAGAGACATTATTATACTTTGAGACATTAGTGGCTGTGGGTGGGCGGAATTAAAGGGGTGGGCGTGTTAGACATAGAGAGCGTGTGTGTTTCTGTGTGAGAGACTTGTAGGACGGGGTAGAAAGACGAATTTAACCCTGACGGAGGGAGAGAAATACACGAAGTGCGCGTGTGTGATTCCGATGCCCACAGGGAAATGAGATATGTATGCGTGTGAGAGAGATTGCACAATTCATTCACGTATCACTATCTAGTGATCGTAGACATGCATCGCTTGAACATAAGTCAATATCTACTTCGTATCGTGGCCAAAGGTACAGTATCGATTCAACGCTATAAAGATTGGACACTCACATATCACTTTTTTTCTATTTAAATAAACCTTTTCAGTTGTGCATGCCAAAGTTACAGTGATGTTTCTTCAAACAACCAATGTAGCTATCATGTATATGCACCATTGTTACTCTTGCATTCAAATTCATTAGTCTTGGATGATTTAAGTTTCTATTTTGAAGTAATATATGTAATATTCATATATGAATTCAACGGGTACGCAATTTATGAAATGGATGCTATGTAATCATATGAGGTAACACTTTTAAGTAGCTGACTACAATATCCATTTCTTTTTGTGCGCCTCTACACTAACACGTCAATGCATTATGTTTAAAGTAGATAACCAATAGCAGTAAATTATCTATTTACACGAGAAATACATAGGCTGAGCGTTTGATCCCTTTTTTTGTGAACGCGCCACTACACCCGTACGATTGGTCGCGCCCGTGTGAACGTCCAAGTTATCGGCGCATCATCCCGAGTTATTGTCTTTTTTTTGGGGTGGACTTCACACCAGTTATTAACTGCTGACGCGTGCCCTGTGTACACAGTTTAGCATGACCTTCCCGCTAGCACGGTCCAAAATTAGTTGAAACTGGATACGAACGATCCCGCGGGTGGCAAAATCTCCCGCCTCCTTCTAAAATTTCCGCCACCTTAGTCTTTAGCATGTGAAATCCCCCTTTTGTCCTTGGTGCACGGAGACCAACAGTTACAATACCGCCCTCATCTACATGATAGGTCGGGGCTGCTTTGGTAACTTTCGGTTCCCCCACTACACGACACCCCCATTTCCTCCCCCCCTCCGGCAAAAACGACTAACTCCACAGCACCAGAGCAACTTACATCACGCCGTCCGTACTTCATCGCCCTTTCTCCCCTCCCCTCTCGAAACCCTAGACTGCTCATCCACCGGCGTACCATAGCCCATTCACTGCCAGCGGCGTCCACCTCGCCGGATCTGCTTCTGCGGTCGCATCTACCCCTCCCACCTCCCCTAGAAACAAGTAGACTGCTCATCCACCACCGTACCACAGCCCATTCAGTGTCGGCCTTGTCCATGGCGCCGAATCTGCTTCGCCGGTACTCTCGTCAACCGCCGCGCATCTGCAGCAGCTCATTCGTACTCCCCACCGGAGACGCTTCGTCCACACCCCTCGGAGCCACCCCACCGACGCCCCCGTCGACGGCCTCTGATCCTCTTCGCCGACACCTTCCTCAACCCTACCGGAGCCGCTTTGCCGACACCTTCCGCAACCCTACCGGAGCCGCTTCGCCGACACCATTGTCAACCCTACCGGAGTAGCTTCGCCTATGCCATTCTCAACCCTACCGGGGCCGCTTTGCCAACTCACACGTCCACGGCCTCAGAGCCGCTTCCTCGCACCCTCATCCAACCTACCGGAGCAGCTTCTGACGCCCCGTCCACGGCCGCAGATCCGCATCATCCACACCACCCTTAACCCAACCACCGGAGCAGCTTCTGACGCCCCGTCCACGGCCGCAGATCCGCATCGTCGACACCATCCTTAACCCAACCACCGGAGCAGCTTCTAACCCCCCGTCCACGGCCGCAGATCCGTATAGTCGACACCATCCTTAACCCAACCACCGGAGCAGCTTCTGACCCCCCGTCCACGGCCGCAGATCCGCGTCGTCGACACCATCCTTAACCCAACCACCGGAGCAGCTTCACCTACGCCCTCGTCCACGGCCACGGATCCGCTTCGCCCACACCGCCGTCCACCCTACCGGAGCCGCTCCACAAACACCCTACTCGACGGTTCTAGATCTCCTTATCGGACCCCGACAGCCAGCGCAGCGTCATCACCCTCGACGTTTCTAACCTGATTCCCACCGTCTGGAGAGATGCCAAGCACCCGTCACGGCCTAGGTACTTGTCACCTTTAAACCCGTCCAGCATCACCTGCCCGATGTACTTCAAATATACTAACCGGTCGTTGTTACCTGTTATGCAACTGGCAAAAACTACAAGGACGATGTTTCTTCTGGATCTAACAGCTTGGCCAACCAAGATCCTGGACTAAGGCATTGCTATGATCTTGTAAGCGCGTCTCTCTCTCTTGTATTGTTCTATGCCTGCCAGCGTGCTTTGCTAGGATTTTCGACCAGTAATCCCTTTGTGCAGACAATGATTTCTACTACTGGCTGCTAAATTAGATATGTAGATGTCATACATGATACTACCTCGTACCTCCGTTCCTAAATATAAGTCTTTCTAGAGATTCAACTATAGGCTACATACGGAGCAAAATGAGTGAATCTACACTCGAAAATGCATCTATATACATCTGTATGTGGTCCATACTGGAATCTCTACAAAGACATATATTTAGGAACAGGGGCAGTACATTACACAAAATCATAGGTGGCATGTAGGAATTCCAGTGCACTACATTAGGCTCCCTTAGAGTGCCTGCTAGTCCAGCATACAGAGTCATGGCTAGTTTATGGTATGCACACAATCGTTAATTGGTGGTTTAAATATGCGCAAGAGATATGCAATGTAGTATCATGTAGAGATGTCTGAAATTAGCCGTGTCAACTTGCAGATAGGGTTACACAATGAAAAAGTACAAGATGTATGTGGCAATTTCATGGAACATCGCAAAAAAAAGGAGAGGCAGCGGTGAGCCTATACAGTGTGCTATGGTACGTCACTCCTCCATTGCAATCATCGTCACATGTTATTTGTATGCCAGTTCTATTAGCCAAGTTTCTTAGGGACATTTATTACGAGTTATCCTAAGAAAATAAGCACCTGTGAATATAAGCTCCATGTAATAAGCCAACCAGTTCTTTTCATTGCGTTTTCAGCTTATCTTTGGTATGACTAGTGGAAAGTCTAGATTGCATTATATTTTTTTCATTTTGCTGCCCATATGGAAATTAATTTGACTTGCAAACATCACAAATTGAACCCAGTGCAGTAATTAATATGATAGGAAAACAGACCATCACTATTTGCTCAAAATGCAAATACAAAGATACCATCTACTTGGCACAATCTACTTTGGTCAATGTTTTCCATAGAGATCCCATTGCCTAATTTAAACGAAGAATGCATGACCCACATTTCAATGAAGAACAATTATTTATTGAAATTCGATGGTCCAAGTGGCTGGTTATTATCATATAGCAGCACCACCTGAAAGCATCATATAGCAGCAGCAGCTCATAGCAATTCATCATATAGCAGCAGCAGGAGCAGCTCATAGCAATTCATCATATAGCAGCAGCAGGAGCAGCTCATAGCAATTCATCATATAGCAGCAGCAGGAGCAGCTTGTAGCAACTCATCATATAGCAGCAGCAGCAGCTCATAGCAATTCATCATATAGCAGCAGCAGCAGTAGCTCATAGCAACTCATCATACAGCAGCTGCAGCAGCTCATAGCAATTCATCATATAGCAGCAGCAGGAGCAGCTCATAGCAATGCATCATATAGCAGCAGCAGAAGCAGCTCATAGCAATTCATCGTATAGTGGATCAGAATGAAAAATTGGCAAAAAATCAGAGGAGATCCTCACCTTGTTGGATGAGCTCATCCTTCAACAGCACCTCAAGGCCATGGCCTGGGATTAGGGGAGGGGGAAAAAGGTGCCTTCTGCCGCAGTGTGGCATCAGCCGTAGTTGTGCAGCGCCCGCCGGAGTAGTGCGTTGGACGAACCACAGTGGAGCAGCTGCTGGAGACCATGAGAATGAGGGACGGCGCCAGAGGGAGGAGCAGCCAGGGAGATTTGCCCCTACCCGCCGGCCATGTAGCCTAGCATCGTCGAGGACCAGGCCAGATGGGACCAGTGGCGACGGCTCGCTGGAGGAACCCTAGTGCTGCAGGCAGGGGATCGAGGTAGAGGGAAAGGGGATAGGAGATGCAAGCGGGCAGGGCAATGAATGATTGCGTGTTTGTTTTTACTTGAGGGTCAGGTGTGACACGGGCGTCAGCAGTTGCATTTTGAGTGTAATATAGGCAGACAACAGAGTAATTTCACTATTCCCCTTCCCTTCAATTTTTAGTGAGGTTCTACCCGAAACACCCCCCTCCAAAGCGAAATTAGTTAAGCCCATAACTCAAAAATGACTTCTTTACATCTTTTATGGCTTATTTTGACAATATGCCCTGAAAAGGCGGAATCGAACTGGCCCTTAACCTGCAATTCAATTGTGCGTGCAATGATGAATCACTCCTGCCTGCTATCTGTACATTTAGGCATCATCATACATGGCATAACCTAATACATGTGCATTCCATTGTAGAATCTGGAATATGCAATGTTTATGTTAGTGTTTATGTTAGTTCATATGTTGCACATGATGTTTAAATGCCCCTTAAATCTGGTCAGTCAAGTGATGGTCTTTAAGCCTCCTTCTTTGCTTCTTTTCTTGATATGTAAGATTTGCTCACACATCTGTTCAATTGCTTGTTTGCATCAGCCAGCCATACCAGGACTGTTTGCTTTGATTACTTGTTGTTCTTGACCTAACACTCTAACATAGCTTGTCAATGATTTAAACACTAAGGGCTGCTGTAGTGGGGCCTTCTTTAACTCATAGGTGACATAAAGGTTTGGCTGTACACTACAATAGGCTCTCCAAGAGTACCTGGAGATCCAGTTCGAAGGTATGCCTAGTTTTTACATAGTGCAGACATAGTAAATGCTCATTTCATTGTGTGCAAGTGCAAGAGATGCGGCATGTTTCATTATGTGGTGTTCTTTTGTTATAATCTCATCCTTTTGTGTTCACAGACTGGAAAGTATGCATATTTATCTTCCAAGGAGACGAGTAACTAGTTTGTGTCACCTTGCAGAGGGGGTGCAATGAAGATAAGATTGAGGATTTCCAAGTACAAGATGTTAGGAAGGAGCCTTGCAAGAGAAGTAGGAGCTGCGCTGAGCCTCTTCAACCTGCTAAGGTAAGTCACTGTATGCAACTCAACAGATCAATTCCTTGTTTGTTTCAGGCATAGTTAATTTTCTCTTTTCAATTGCTTTATTTGTCCTCAGTTAATGAGATGCCCAAATAATCATGCCTGATGTTCGGTACTTGTATCACTATTAGTTGACATAATTAAAGGCCTTACCATTTAATTACTCTGCCGAAGTGTGCCTGAAGCTTTGAAGTCTATTAACCAACTATTATTGCATGAGGCTCACAATCTAGTTTATACTACGCTAATGTTTGCATAGTTTTGCCTGCTGTAGTATGTTTGTATGAAACCCTCTGCTGTTCATTATGCTCCCTAAGACTTTAATTGAGGCACAGAATGGCCAACTGCTTGCTTACTTATATGCAACGTGCTGTCTAAATTTGTAACTTGTCTGTGTTTTCGATTGGGCCCCAACATCATGCTCCTCTGGTGAGCTAAGAGGGATTTCTGTATGCAGGCTACACAGACTATCTTTTTTATAATTTTTAAAATATCACCTGCTTATGCTTCATGACGTGTAACATTTTTTTTGAAAGTGACGTGTAACATTATTGTTAGTCCTGTTTTGCCATGTAGTACAAAATAGTGTATTGTTCGCTTCACTGTTGTAACTATATTTTTGCCCTAGTCATGTGTACTTACAGAAACATTTCGGGATGAAGTGACATCAACACAAAGATCTACGAGCAGTGCGGCATGGCCGTTACCGAATGATTATGGATTGGAATTGGAATGTGCTGATGTTCTCGAGCATCAACTAGAGGTGGCAAGACAACGTGTACATGATTGTCAACGTATAATCAACAAGTTGAGACTGGACATGCAGGTATTAGATGCAGGAGTCAAAAAAATGAAACAAGACACTGAGGTAACCACGAAGGAATTGGAGATTTTGCAGACTGAAATTTGTGCTATCTGAATCCGGCCAATCCTATTTTCTGAAGAGATTATAGTTCAAATGGAGTTAAGTTGATGCGCGTCCATGATGTATGAGCTGTATTTGCCCAGTGTATGTAATTTGCTGTTTGTGTATGCTTTATTATCACCTGTGCCAAACCATAATGCCCAGTGGGTATAATCGGCTGTAATTTCTTTATTGTATAGTGTAGGATTATTCTACCTTTCTATGCCTTGATCTCTTTGTTGTATAGTATTGAGTAGGATAATTCTTTGAATATGCTATATCGTTCAAACGGGGGCCAACTCGCCCGACCATGGCCCTTCACGGGCCGTCGGATCCATGGGCCTTCTACGTCTCATAGGATCCATAGGCCTTCTACGTCTCGTAGGATCCATGGGCCGCCGACTCATTTATGGGTCTTGTACGGGCCTTTAATCGGCCGTAGATGGGCCTTTAATGGAAATTGTACGTTTTATGGGCTGACCATAACGGGCCATTAATAGGCCGTATTTGGTGATGCTATGAAAATGGCCCAACAGACTAACGGTCCACAAACGGACCGACTGTAACGACGTGCTGAATTTGGCCCACAAGCAGAAAATGACAGTAATGGGCCGTAAGTAACCGAATGCTACAAATGAGCCCAAGCATAAATGGGCCCTCAGAAGGCCGAAAGTTAACTTGGGCTGGAAACGGCCCAACGGAATAACGGGCCGTTAATGGGTATAAAGTGATACACTGTTCATTACGGGCCAGTTTCACCACGGGCCGTTAATGGGTGTAAAGTAATACACTGTTCATTACGGGCCAGTTTCAGCACGGGCCTCTAATGGGCCAAGAGTTACAAAGGGCCTCATATGGGCCGAAAGACGTCCTGGGCTATACATGGGCCAGAAGTAAAAACGGACTAGAATCATATTGGATGGCCCAGATGACGCTACCGGGCCTAATTCGGATAGGGCGTAACGGGCCTTGGGTTAGCGGGCTGTAAATGGTCTATATGCGAACAGGCCGTTAACAGGCTTTCCATGGGCCGGCCCGCCAGCTTTTGACCAAGTCAAACGGGCCGGCCTTTTCATAGGAATGGGCCACTGTTGGGCCGTGCCACGTGTCGACGTATCATAGGCGCCTTCTGTCCAGTGAGTGGATGACATCTGTCCCAACGATGAGCCGACACGTGTTTCCTCTAGCCAATGATGATTTTACACGTGGAAAATCCCCATTGGTCGGGGCTGCTAACGGGTTATCGGATCCAAAACCCGACCCGATAGCTTAACGGCGTTCCGTTACGGTGGATGCCACGTGTCGATCACCCTTGATGAAAGCACTTCTGTGACGCGCGATTTATCGTCATGGAAGTGGACACTTCCGTGATGATAATTTGGGTAATGTCATGGAACACTTCTACGACAGCACACGTATGACTATCTTGATTCTGTCATAAATTTGTCATGGATGTACATGCATGACAAAAAACGTGACCTACTGTGACAAACACGTATCATCACGGAAGTGTATTTTTTGTAGTGAATGCCAACCAAAAGTCATCTGGGCCCCGACGACAATGGTAAAGAGTTCAATCAAAAGGTATACCGCTCCATGATTGGTTCCATGATTGGTTCTTTACTCTATTTATGTGCATCTAGGTCAGATATCATGCTTAGCATTTGCATGTGTGCCCGATTCCAAGCAGCACCAAAGGAATGGCATCACTTAGCTGTGAAGCGATTTCTTCGATATTTGGCTTACACCCCAACACTAGGATTATGGTATCCAAAGGGCTCAGAGTTTGATCTAGTTGGATTCTCAGATGCTGATTATGCTGATGACAAGGTTGATCACAAGTCCAAGTCATTCACATGTCACTTTCTAGGACGATCTCTTGTCTGTTGGTCTTCAAAGAAGCAGAACTGTGTGTCTCTCTCCACTGCTGAATCTAAATATATTGCTGCTGGATCTTGCTGCGCTTAGCTTCTATGGATGAAGCAAACTCTCAAGGACTATGGCATCCATCTGAAGCAAGTACCACTCTATTGCGACAATGAAAGCGCCATCAAGATTGCCAACAACCTAGTTCAGCACTCGAATACAAAGCACATTGAAATTCGTCATCACTTTCTCAGAGACCATGTCATGGAGGAAGATATTGATATCATTCACGTCAACACTGAAGAGAAATTGGCAGATATCTTCACAAAGCCCTAGGATGAGAAAAGGTTTTGCAAGTTGCGGTCTGAGCTAAATATCTTAGAATCCTCGAATGTCATGTGATTGGACACACATCCTAACGCTTATGCATGTTGATGACTTAGATGTGCAACACACAAAGTAAAGTATATCTTCAATCAATGAAGACATACACTCTAAGTGTGAATACATTAATGCGGAATATGACTTCGGAGCGCCACGATAATTGTGCGCCGTGTCTGGGTCTAATACATCCTATACGGTGGGTAACGCCACCACCAAACCTGTGTTTGAAGTGTTTCATTTGGCGTCACATTTGCAGAGTCTTCGCATTTTGCTTGTCTTCAACATTGATTTGTTTTCGCGTTTATCTTCACAATGTTGATTTGGTCTTATACTAATATATATACCTATATTTGTGTTATGTCCTCTACAGCATTCACTTATAGCTATGTCTTCTTGTTTGAATCCTTTGAGCTAAGTGAATGTGATCGGACCCTAACCCCTTCTATGCTTCTACCTCAGATTCTATCTATCTAAATCATATGCATTCTATTGAAATTGTCGAACGTCTTCTCTGCGTCCTTGTCAGCAGAAGATACAAAGACAAAAGTTGAATCTGTTTTAATGCTATATCCTTATTGCCTGAAACCCGGAGAAGCCGGAACAACCACCCGACAGTCCAGGCATGCGTGGGAACATGGAACAACTTCCATTGTGTTGCATGCTTGCCATGTGTCCTTCAGATGTGAACCACCAGGGGCACCTGCGTAATTACGCTGTGCTGTCCCTTTCCTTATAAATACTCAACTCACCGTGGTCATTATCTCTTCTTCCACCTCGCCACCTCGCACAAACCCTAGCGCCTCCGCTAGCTCGCGTCGACGCCGGAGACGAAGCGCTTAGCTGCCGCAACCTCTTCGACGCCGTCCTCACGCCGGCCGCAGACCTCATCCTCTCCGCCGCCGCCGTAGGTGTCTTTTGCTGCCAAGTTAGGGCGCGGGAGATTGAACTGCTCGGCCTCCCTCTCAACTTCGTCTAGCAGTTCTTCGTGTGTTAGTTAAATCTTACTTTTACTACCTTTTTGATCCATCATATCCATCCACTTTAACCAAAAGTGGTTTCTTAACTTCCATAAACTAGATCTGTCTTCTTCTGCATCTCATATCTTGCCAAGTATATTCACTTATGCTTCACAACTAGTTAGATTCCTCACTTGTACTTATTCTTGGATTCGTACAAATCTGGAACCAACTCTCATCAAATAAGTGAATGTCTTCGCGCTATGAGGTCAATGTCTTCAAATCTTCTAAGAATGCATATGACCTCTTCCCTTCCCTCACACCTCTAATGCTGTCACAGGTACATGTCCGTGGGAGAATCCCTAGGTTCTCATAGTCTACATTCATTTGCAGAATTCTTACAGCGTCACATCAATTCTCCTAAAGCCAATTCCTATCTGACCAGCAGACGAAAGCCATTCACAGTTTTGAAGCCTTTCAGCTTGAAAATAATGGCAGCAGAGAAGTCAGCTAGAAAGGGCGGCAGGCAGCACCGTGGGGATACATCACTACAAAAAAGACACATCCGTGACATTTTGGGCCGAACGAATTTTTTTCCTGTCATACTTATGACACTTCTATGACGATAATTATGACAAAACCCGGTATCATCATAGATGTGGTGGGGTCCTACTTCTATGACAAAAACTCATGACAAAAAATGGGCTTTTCGTCCTGGGCGGGCCGGAGACGCAGCTGCATGACATTCTTTGGGCCGTCCATGATGGAAAAAACCGTGGTAGAAGCGAGGGCGAGGAAAATATCGGGGTGTTCCCGGTTAGGGTAGGTGGTCGGGGCCGAGCGATGCGCGTTTCTCTTGTACACGCACGCGCGTGGGTGCGAGGCGTTGGGCTCTAACTGAACCCGAGCGAGGCGTTGGGCTAACTGAACCCGAGCGAGGCGTTGGGCTAACTGAACCCGAGCGATTGCACTGCAGGCTACGCGTTACTGAACCCGAGCGATCGATCGATGGCTGTTAACTGAACCCGATCGAGCGATTCCTTCGCTACTGCTGCTAACTGAAGCCGATCGGTGCTGCCTCTGGATGAACAGTGAGCATTACTGGGGGGGTTTGGATGAACAGTTCATGGTGGGGGTAGATGAACAGGACCCCGTGGTGTTGCCTCTGGATGAACAGGACCCCGATCGATCGAGCCGGTTGGGGCTGGATGAACAGGACCCCGTAGAGGGCAGGATGAACAGGACCACCCCGTGGAGGGCAGGATGAACAGTAGACGGTGGAGGGCTGGATGAATAGTAGCTCGTGGAGGTGTGGTTGAACAGGAGCCCGTGGAGAGGGCTGGTTGAATAGTAGTCGGTGGAGTAGCGCGCGGTGGATAACAGGAGCCCGTGGATGAACAGTCGCAGGTGGAGGCTGGAGGAGGTCGATGGTGGATGAACAGTAGCCCGTGGAGGCTGGAGGGGGTCGATGGTGGAGATGAACAGTATCCCGTGGTGTCCCGTTTTGCGGTACGCCACACCCCTCCCGATGAATAGGACCCCCGTTTCGACCGTAGCGCTCCAACACAAGTCTGTTTCCTCCGTTTTGCGGTACGCCACACCCCTCCCGATCAACAGGACCCCCATTTCGACCGTAGGAGGTCTGTTTCCTCCGTTTTGCGGTACGCCAGACCCCCCTTTCGAATGTGGCCGATCGAACACAAGGCCATTTCCTCCGTTCTCCGGTACGCCAGGCCTCATTTCCATCGGCTGTTCCGTCCAAGCCCTCCCGATGAACACGACAACGCATTTCATTCCGACCCAGCCGGTTGGCTCCCCATGAACATGACGACGACGCTGCTCCTCCGTTTCGACCCAGCCATGTACACGAGCCCTGGCCGTACGTACGTGCGAGTAGGCGTTCGAGACCCCGCCCGTATGTACGTATGTGACCGTATTTACTTTCTTGCCCCCTGGCCGCTGTACGTACGTGTACATGCTGCGTGCGCGCCTCTGCTACGACACGTGCGCGCCTCTACATCAACCAGTATGTACGTACACGTTCGCGACCAGAATGACAACGCTACGTACGCTTCGACCAGGTGGGTCCCAACTGTCAGGCACTTCCTTGCGTGCGAAGATGTAGCTGGTGGGTCCCAGCAGTCAGGGGGGCGAATCATTTTTTTTGCCCGGACGCACTTCCTTGCGTGCGAAGATGTAGCTGGTGGGTCCCAGCAGTCAGGGGGAAATGTTTTTTTCGTGAAATACGGTGGCCCGTCCGGTAGGTCCCCGCTGTCAGGTAGAGGAATATTTATTTTGCGCGTAATAAGGAGGCACTTCCTTGCTGCGGCCGTGGACCCAGCTGTCAGCCTCTACACGTACAGTCCACGTCCGATGGAAGCCGTTCCTTGACCACGTTGACCACGCCGCGCCGAGAGCACTAGGGCGGTGGAAGACGGCGAGGCCTAGGAAGGTGACGACGCGGAGCCAGGGAAGAAGCGACAGTGGATGCCCACGCGTAGAGGAGTATGAGGGTTCACTGGTTCGCTGCGGTGCGAGGCTGCCGTCGCCGCAGAATAACAGGGGGTGTGGGTGAGTAGAGGGATGGCCTGGCCAGCGGTGGGAGTAGTAGGGGGCAGTGAGGCCTCCGCCGCATCACAGCCGGCCACGGGAGGCAGAAGCACGAGGCACGACCGGCGCTGGTTTGGGCGGCTGGAGCAAGAAGACCAGAGGTTGAAGAAGCACTACGGCCGTTGGATGGACATCGTACGGTCAATGGAGCTAGAACGTGCATATTGACTAAGTTGACAAAGCCCTCCGTCCCCGTCAACTTAGTAGGCCCACAAGTCAGCCTGCCACTATACTGAGTCCCAACTAGCAGGGGGAGTATTCATTTTTTTGTGCGTAATAAGGAGGCACATCCTTGCGTGCGAAGATATAGTTGGTGGGTCCAAGCTGTGAGCGGCGGTAACATTTTTTTCGCGAAATATAGAGGCCCTTTCGGTGGGTCCCAGATGTCAGGTGGAGGAATCATTATTTTGTGCGTAATAAGGAGGCATTTCCTTGCGTGCGGCCGTGGACCCAGCTGTCAGCCTCTCCACGTACAGTCCACTTCAGATGCATGCCGGTCGTTGACCACGTTGACCAGGCCGCGCCGAGAGCACCAGGGCGGTGGACGACTGCGAGGCCTAAGAAGGGAATGACACGGAGGCAGGGAAGACTCGGCAGTTGTTTCCCACGTGGAGGGGAGTACAACTGAACGAGGGTTTACTGGTTCGTCTGCCGTCGCCGGAGAATAACAGCAGGTGTGGGTGAGTAGAGGGATGGCTAGGCCAGCGATGGGAGTACGGTGGGGCGGTGAGGCCTGCGCGGCAGCACAGCCGGCCGCGGCGAGGAGGGAGCAGGAAGTCCGGCTGGCGCTTGTTTGAGCGGCTGGAGCAGGAAGAGCAGAGTTTGAAGAAGCACGACGGCCGTTGGATTCACAACCAACAGTCACTGCTTGTGCGTCAACCTTTTTTTAGGAAAGCCTCAGATCTGTGGAAAACATCATACAGCCCATCTGCAATTATTTCTAATAATTTACAGCCCATTTGCTAATTACTAAGGTTTTTTTTGGAGCCCATATTCTTTTTGTTAGCATTACAGCCCATATTGTGGCCACGGTTAAAAAATTATACGAAATTTTGCATATTTCGGTGCGGTCCGAACTGTTTTTAATCCTGAAATTTCGAGTCACATTCAAACTGATTTTAAAAATAAATATATATCAATATAAAATCCAACAAATTGTCCATGCATAAAAATCAATGCAATTTAAAATCTCGAAATGAAAAAAAAATTGAAACAAATTGCCGGTTTGATGTGTTTTAAAAATGTACAACCCATTTCTCATTACTGATAGGCCATTTTCTCGGCCAGCCGAATGAAGCTCTCCTCGTCTTGAAAGATTTGCAGCCCAACAGGCCTGACACAGCGACTTACTTGGCAAATCACAAAAAAACTGGGCTGTGGCCGTGGACCCAGCTGTCAGCCTCTCCACGTACAGTACTCTTCCGATGGAAGTCGGTCGTTGACCACATTGACCACGCCGCGCCGAGAGCACCAAGGCGGCGGATGACGGCGAGGCCTAGGAAGGGGACGACGCGGAGCTGGGGAAGACGCGGCAGTCGATGCCCACGCGGAGAGGAGTACGAGGGTTCACTGGTTCGGCTGTGGTGTGAGGTTGCCGTCGCCGCAGAATAACATGGGGTGTGGGTGAGTGGAGGGACGGCCTGGCCAGCGTTGGGAGTAGTATGGGGGCGGTGAGGCCTCCGCGGCAGCACAGCCGGCCATGGGAGGCAGGAGCAGGCGGCACGACCGGCGCTTCTTTGGGCGGCTGGAGCAAGAAGACCAGAGGTTGAAGAAGCACTAAGGCCGTTGGATGGACATCGTACGGTCACTAGAGCTAGAAACGTTCATATTGACTAACTTGACAAAGCCCTCCGTCCCCGTCAAGTTAGTAGGCCCACAAGTCAGCCTCCCACTGTGGTGGGTCCCAGCTGGCAGGGGGTATTCATTTTTTGTGCGCAATAAGGAGGCACTTCCTTGCGTGCGAAGATATAGTTGGTGGGTCCGACCTGTCAGCGGAGGGAACTTTTTTTCGCAAAATACAGAGGCCCTTCCGGCGGGTCCCGGATGTCAGGTGGAGCAATCATTATTTTGCGCGTAATAAGGAGGCATTTCCTTGTGTGCGGCCGTGGACCCAGCTGTCAGCCTCTCCACGTACAGTCCACTTCCGATGGATGTCGTTCGTTGACCACGTTGACTACGCCGCGCCGAGAGCACCAGGGCAGTGGACGACGGCGAGGCCTACGAAGGGAACGACACGGAGCCGGGGAAAACACGACAGTGGCTGCCCACGCGGTGGAGAGTACGAGGGTTGACTGGTTCGGTTGCCGTCATCGGAAAATAACAGGATGTGTGGGTGAGTAGAGGGATAGACAGGCCAGGGATGCGAGTATATGATGGGGCCGTGAGGCCTGCCCGGCAACACAGCCGGCCACGGGAGGCGGGAGCAGGCGGTTCCGACGGCGTTGGTTTGGGCGGCTGGGGCAGGAAGATCAGACACTTAAGAAGCACGATTGTCGTTAGATTGACATCTAAAGGTCTGACGCTGGTATTGTCGATTGTTGACTAAGTTTCTTTTTTGATAAACCTTGTGTGCGCATGAACTTAGTAGTCCCACAAGTCAGCCTCCAAATCTATGGCAGACAACATAGAGCCCATTTGCTATCTTTTAATAATTTGCAACCCATTTGCTAATTCTTAAGTAATTTATTACAACCCATTTTCTGCCCAAGACCACGGTCAAAAAGTTCAACCTTATTTTGCATATTTCGGTGGAGTCCAAACTTTTGTAATCCCGAAATGGTAAACATTTTTTAAGAACTTATTGATTTGCCAAAAAAATCATTTTGTTTTTGTAAGCAAATAAGACGTGGGACAATTGAGTTGGTTTAAGGGAAAACCAGTGGTAAAAAAATCAGCGCTGGGAGGGAAAACAACAACAAAAATAAGGATGTAAATATGAAAAGTGAATTTTGTGTATTTTCAATATAATGATACAGATTAGAAAATGGATGTAGGACATGCGTTTCAAGAGGAAAATAGAACTGGGATGTGTGTTTGATTCAGTAAAAAAAGTGCCTGCGGATGTTGTAAGACAAAATATAACTAACGCTGGCGGGCCAGAGGCCAGTAGATACCTGCTGGATCTTTGTGCCCCGTTGTCGTCATGGGCTGGGCCTGTTAAAAACAAAACCAAGCCTGGCAGTCTACAGCCCAGTTGAAACTTGCTCGACCTGAAAAAACAATATACGTGCTAGATAAACGAGAGAATTCTGCAAGTACACACTGATAACTGGGATGCAGCAGGGATATTGTTTTTTCATCGTGATAATAAGAGCATGCACTTGTTTCGAAAAATTTGGAGAACTGGGAATTCGAACGGCAGGTGCTTATGCTACCCATCAAATAAAAATCAGGTGCCTGAAAATTCGTTTCGAAACAAATGATTCAGCTTTATATCCACATCGACCCTCA
Organism: Aegilops tauschii subsp. strangulata; assembly: GCF_002575655.3. Classification (NCBI taxonomy): domain Eukaryota; kingdom Viridiplantae; phylum Streptophyta; class Magnoliopsida; order Poales; family Poaceae; genus Aegilops; species Aegilops tauschii. The sequence continues at coordinate 356,697,945 of NC_053038.3, forward strand.
GCATGATGGTTGGAAGCAAATGCCAAGTGCATACCAAAAGATTGTTAACAACAATACCAACTTGCGGACGACAAGGTAGTACAAGTACCAATACCAAACTAACTTATAATATTTTTAGTCCTGGCCCTAGTGTTCGTCTGGTAGAAAATCTTGCAGAGGACCAGCTCCCGCTCCTTCTCTTGCTCCAGGTCCCCGAGGTGGTACTGGTGCATCACCCAGTTGGTCCTCTGCTGGTCGAAATTCTTGTTGGTGTGCAGCACCAGAACCTTTTTGTTGCCCGTCTGCCGGCCGTTGACCAACACCGGCAAGGTATTGCTGGTGTTGTGCCACATCGTGTGCATGCCGCACTCCGACTGTATCTTGCGACGCGTCCACGTGCCCCTTTTGAACGCCATGGAATTGTGCTGGAAGAAATGCTTGCTTAGGCCTCAAGGTGCTCGATCAGCTCCTGATCCGTGGGATCGAACTTGACGCCAGCCGGCGGCACCGGCCAATCCTTCTTCGACTTGGATGGGTTAATTCCAGTTATATGGTACTCAATGTATGATCAATTGACTGTTTTAAGTGAATGATGAAAGATTTCGACAGATAAGTGGTACTCCAAATCTGAAGTCCAGAATACCCGAACACGCCGCCAGGATTCTTGTGTCACCTCACGCGTAGCGTGTTGTCACGTTAATTCAATGTGTGGACATGATGAATAATTTGACCGACGTATACTAGTACTGCTACTGTACTACCTACTAGTCGTATTTAGTGTCACATTTTAACCATAGGTTTAACTAACAAGTACGCACTTGAAGCCTAAGTGATATATATATACTGCACAGCATCTCCATCATCATTATCAGTACATCCTGCGCAGGTGAGTTAGGATGCACTTGATCCCAGAAAGGTATCTATCCTTCAAACCAGAGGAGTGCTTCAAACTAACAACAGTACATAATATCCAACAAAAGAGGGTCGTGCTACAGCAGCATAATACATGGCTCGGTCTACATATCAGTACGAATCAAGTTGTGCATATTTGTTGTTGGCATGAACCACATCGCCGCATGTCGGGTTTGCAAAAGCTATCCATCGCATGGAAGCTTGATGCCTTTCACACACTGAAGATTATCTGGCAACAAGCTGTGTCGACGAATCTCTGGATATGGTGATTCATGAAACCCATGGTATGATGTGTAAACACAGTCCCCCCTGGCGAATGGAAGTTGCATAGCACGGTAATCATCGCCGGTGATATGATCTATGATTGGTTGGATGATCGGATAATTGAGCCCGAGGAACATGGAGTGGTTGCCGAGGCTGTAAACCCGCCTCCAGTTGAATACGCCTGGCCCAACGGAGCTGGGATCTTTCTCGAACACGAAGCAGCCATAGCCATCAATGTCACGAACGCCCCAGGCATTGTACTGCATGTGGTTTGATGAAATGGTTTGGTCAATTTGGTACGTGCAAATGAGCATCAAATGACCACCGTCAGCTGAACGAGCGATAAACCACCACCCATCGGCTGGTATGATTCCAGGTCCTGGAATCATGAAGGCCAGCGCATTTGCGTCTGCTGCAACAATTCAAATTGGAGACCAAAAGGACAAAAATAAGCAATCATGTTCAGAGTATGTGTGGAATTAAGATTATTATAACAGTGACACATATCATAGACAGAGAATTGCAATGCCGTGGTCATAATCATACCCCATGTTAAAAAAATAAGCCAATGCCTTTCATATTCTAGCAATATATCATGGTTCAAACATAAAAAACAGATATGAGAGGGCCTACTCATATTCTACCATAGCACTTACTACAGTTATCATATCAACTCTAAGCAATAACATGTGTTGTTATAAAAATCCTGGAAATGAGAGTAACATATAGCAATCATGAGGTTATACTCATAATATCTATTCTAACAATCATTAGATACCAATTGTTCTCATATCAACTCTAGCAATAACATGTGTGGTCATAAAAATCTAGGAAATGAGAGGAACATATAGCAATGATGTGGTTATAGACATACTATATATTCTAAATTTGTAACAATGAACAGGCAGTCATATTCTTAAGGTAAAGATGAGATGAGATAGAACAATTACACGACGATAGATTCCACCAGTATAGGCTGCCAATCTGTGCGTCGACCGCATAAACGATGCCATCATGCACTATAGCATCAGACAGAAGTGTTGGGTAAAGAGGATCGACGATGAGCCATAACCACGTATGGCGACCGGATTCCAGATAGACTAACCTCCGTAGGATCGTCAAGTCGGTGTCTCGGCCACCTGCGAGGATCGGGCATCAGCAAGCAGGGTGTCTTGAAAAGAGCCGGACGGTTGCAGACGAGTAGACGGTACAAAGACACCGAGCATGCGGCCAGACGGACGGTGCTGAGTAGGTCCATACGATTACAGATCTACTCCAAGAGAACAACGGGGAGGGAATTCCAATCGCGGCTCTGCGTGTCAGTCGATTCTGCCATTGGGGTTTTCGGTGCCTGCGAGCCAGCGGGGAAGTGGATTCGGGCGGGCGAGCGAAGAAGCTTCTCCTCGCGTGGCCGAGCAGTGAGCGGGGGGATATGGTACGCGTGAGCTACCAAGGAAGATAGCACGGGCGGGCGAGCAGTGAGCGGGGGGAAATGGTGTGCGGCCGACGATGGGGAAGAGAGGAGGAAGAAGAAGAGAGGATGAAGAAGAGTGGAAGACGGGGAAGAAAGTGCATTAAATCTCAATTCTACTACTACTACAAGAATATACCGTCCTTCGGAGTGTAAATAGTTACACCGATGACATGTGGGTCTACCACAAGAGGGCCCATATGTCAGTTAATGGAGGACAGAAGCGTGCTCTACTGGCAAACATGATGGCAGTACTGGGTAAGGCTGATTTAGTAACACCAACATGTTGGTTCAGCTTATTAATTAAGTGTCCCATCTGCTGCAGCGTGTATTGTCACTTCACTGCGAAGACTAGTTGAATAGTTCTCTCGACCGAGATGGGGAATAATGGATCGTGAAGACTTCCTTTCTACATTATCCCTATGCCTCTACGCTCACTTCACTCATTTTGCTCCGTACGTGGTCACTTGTTGAAATCTCTAGAAAGACAAATACTCCGTATTTGGGAACAGAGGGAGGATTTTACTCCGTATTTGGGAACATAGGGAGTATCACCATATGGAGGGAACAGAGGAAGCTTGAAATATGAACATGTCAATGGGAGGGAGTAAGCCCCATGCATGCATGCATGCATGCAACATGCAACACTCACACGTACACATGGACGCACACAACACTCATGCACCCATGCGGCACACAGCACACGACGCAGCACACACGCTCACGCTCAAGTGCTCAACCTACTCCCTACGTCCGTGAAAGACTGTACATTTAGAGATTTACACATTGACCAGGGCATAATTAACGCCCAAAAGTAGCAGACTTATGTATGCATGCGACCATTGAGAGAAAAAGATTAAATGAAGGTCGTTGCATGTTGTAATTAAGGATAGACATGTAGCCTATACCTAGAGCACAAGTTGGTGCATTAGTCAATCAATATCGATTTAGATTAAAGGCTAAATGCATTGGAAGTGTAGATGTACTACACTCTTTGTTTTTTAGCTGATTTCTTTGCTCTGCCAACTGGCAGGTGGGACCCAAAAACCAGGTGACAATTTAACCAGTCAACAAAGTGCCACGTCGACTATGTGGCCGGTCAGTAGGGTGCAATACGGTGCTCTACGATGAGCTAGTGATCGTATAATCACCGCAAAACTATATATAGTGACCGTAAAGAGCGTATTGTTACATACGTTGACCGCCAGTGTATTTTTCTCGTTTCAAATTAAGCCATATTAACCGGAAAGGACGCAGTATGGACTAGTACTAGTACTGCTTTGATGTGTCCCATCAACTCGCCGAACGAGGAGAAGCTTGCTTACTACGCCTCTCCCTCGCCCACGCGCGCGGTGGTTCGCAGGTCGAGGAGAGGGTTTTGACTACAGTTCCCTCTCCCTCTCCCTCTCCCTCGCCCTCGCCCTCGCGGTGGACGTGCAGCGGTTCAATCGGTGTCAGATTGCCAGAAGCATAATGTGTACTGTAGTATCATCATTGTTGGACCTTCCGAAGAGGCGAAGAGCCAAGTGCAAGGTTCACACGAGTACGAACTGTTGAACCTCCCGAAGAGGCAAAGAGCCAAGCGCAAGGTTTTATAGGAGTTGTCGTCCTAGTAGGAGCGTACTACAACTATAGCGAACGATGCTACTGTATGATGCCGCCACGTCACGTATATCCAAAGTTGCGCCACCTTTTTTTCTCAAAGAGCATGTTGGAGCCCGTGCAACAACCACACAAATTGCACGTACACATAACACATTTACTAGTAATAGATTCTAAAGGAAAAATGCCAGTATGCCACACACGTTCATCTCCAATTCATGTGATAAATTTGTGCACGACTAGTCTACATATATTCACAGCACTACCGTTCACAATTTACCGTACTCCACTTACACGTTATAGATGGGCTACATGTCCTCCTCCAGGTTCCAGTCCCAGGTGTTCTTCATGGATGGCACGATCCATAGTGGTGGGCAACGGGAATCATTGTCGCAACTTTCTAGTCCGGTTCCACACGATGGAGACTCATCCAAGCTGAAGCGGCATAAGTCAGGGATAGCGTGTCCCAGCATGTCGTTCATCCGGCGGTGCGCACTAAAGACACAACCATGCTTCATGAACGGCAGGCCTTACGTGTCGTGCACGGATGGTGGCATCCGCTTCACAATGGGGTAGTTGTCCCCAATGAAAAGCGAGTATTCTCCAAGAGTGTTCCTCGGCACCCACGTAGCATCACGGGGGTCGAACTCGGCGCCGTTCATCTGGTACATGCGGCATCTCAGATCTGGACACATGGTGACGTACATAGTCAAGGTCCCTACATAATAATGTTGTGCTCAAATATGGCGGTCGGTAATACTGTGCAGCAAATAGTACTACTCCGGTATAGAGGAAGTAAAATAACCGGCTTATTATATATAGCCATTGTTGGCTACATGGATGAGTGAAAGTGCGTTATATCGACTAGAGGGGGGTGAATAGGCGATTTTTTTGAATTCTTCACTGCGGAATTTGTAGGTGAGGAAATTCCTAAATGAAGAACTACTTGCAGCGGAGTAAGTACTCAAAAGTAAGCATAACAGAACACAAGCATGGTCATCATGATGAAATGAAGACAAGCATAGAGTATAGACAACGTAAACACACGATAGCACAGGATGAGGACAAACAGACTGAAGAAATTGAACTGAGGAAATCGAGAGAGTCTTCAGTCAAAGTCCTCCGTTTTGCGGTACGCCACACCCCTCCCGATCAACAGGACCCCCATTTCGACCGTAGGAGGTTCGTTTCCTCCGTTTTGCGGTACGCCAGACCCCTCCCGATGAACAGGATCCCGTTTCAAACGTGGCCGGTCGAACACAAGGCCGTTTCCTCCGTTCTGCGGTACGCCAGGCCTCGTTTCCATCGGCTGTTCCGTCCAAGCCCTCCCGATGAACACGACGACGCATTCCGTTCCGACCCAGCCGGTTGGCTCCCCATGAACACGACGACGACGATGTTTCTCCGTTCTGACCCAGCCATGTACACGAGCCCTGGCTGTACGTATGCGCGAGTAGGCGTTCGAGACCCTGCCCGTATGTACGTACGTGGCCGTATTTTCATTCTTGCACACTGGCCGCTGTACGTACATGTACATGCTACGTGCGCGCCTCTACTACGACACGTGCGCGCCTCTACATCGACCAGTATGTACGTACACGTTCGCGACCAGAATGACAATGCTACGTACGCTTCGACCAGGTGGGTCCCGACTGTCAGGCACTTCCTTGCCTGCGAAGTGTAGCTGGAGGGTCCCCGCAGTCAGGGGGAAACGTTTTTTCACGAAATACGGTGGCCCGTCCGGTGGGTCCCCGCTGTCAGGTGGAGGAATCATTATTTTCCGTGTAATAAGGAGGCACTTCCTTGCTGCGGCCGTGGACCCAGCTGTCAGCCTCTCCACATACAGTCCACGTCCAATGGAAGTCGTTCCCTGACTACGTTGACCATGCCGCGCTGAGAGCACCAGGGCTGTGGACGACGGCGAGGCCTAGGAAGGGGACGACGGGGAGCCGGGGAAGACGCGGCAGTGGAAGCCCGCGCGGAGAGGAGTACGAGGGTTCACTGGTTCGGCTGCGGTGTGAGGCTGCCGTCGCCACAGGGCCTGGCCAACGGTGGGAATACTAGGGGGCAGTGAGGCCTCCGCAGCAGCACAGCCGGCCACGGGAGGCCGGAGCATGCGGCACGACCGGCACTGCTTTGGGCGGCTGGAGCAAGAAGACCAGAGGTTGAAGAAGCACTACGGCCGTTGGATGGACATCGTACAGTCACTGGAGCTAGAATCGTTCATATTGACTAAAGTTGACAAAGGCCCCCGTCCCAGTCAACTTAGTAGGCCCACAAGTCAGCATCCCACCATGGTGGGTCCCAGCTAGCAGAGGGAGTATTCATTTTTTTGTGCGTAATAAGGAGGCACTTCTGGTGGGTCCGAGCTGACAGCGGGGGGAACTTTTTTTCGCGAAATACGTTGGCCCGTCTGGTTGGTCCCAGCAGTCAGGCGCCGTTCATCTGGTACACGCGGCATCTCAGATCTGGACACATCGTGACGTACATAGTCAAGGTCCATGCATAATAATGTTGTGCTCAAATATGGCGGTCAGTAATACTGTGCAGCAAATAGTACTACTCCGGTATAGAGGAAGTAAAATAACCGGCTTATTATATATAGCCACTGTTGGCTACATGGATGAGTGAAAGTGCGTTATATCGACTAGAGGGGGGGTAAATAGGCGATTTTTATGAATTCTTCACTGAGGAATTTGCAGGTGAGGAAATTCCTAAATGAAGAACTACTTGCAGCGGAATAAGTACTCAAAAGTAAGCATAACAGAACACAAGCATGGTCATCATGATGAAATGAAGACAAGCATAGAGTACAAAAAACGTAAACATAGGATAGCACAGGATGAAGAGAAACAGACTGAAGAAATTGAACTGAGGAAATCGAGAGAGTCTTCAGTCAAAGTCTTCAAACACAGATATGAACAAGTGCACAACACAATTATGAGGAAATGAAAGAGTTGAAGAAATAGAACCAGTAAGCTTGGTGAAGACAATGATTTCTTCGCTACTGCTGCTAAATGAACCCGAGCGAGGCGTTGGGCTCTAACTGAACCCGAGCGATGCGCGTTTCACTCGTACACGTACGCGCGTGTGTGCGAGGCGTTGCCTCTAACTGAACCCGAGCGAGGCGTTGGGCTCTAACTGAACCCGAGTGATTGCACTGCAGGCTACGCGTTACTGAACCCGAGCGATCGATCGATGGCTGTCAACTGAACCCGATCGAGCGATTCCTTCGCTACTGCTGCTAACTGAAGCCGATCAATGCTGCCTCTGGATGAACAGTGAGCCTTGCTGGGGGGTTTGGATGAACAGTTCCCGGTGGGGGTGGATGAACAGGACCCCGTGGTGTTGCCTCTGGATGAACAGGACCCCGATCGATCGAGCCGGTTGGGGCTGGATGAACAGGACCCCGTGGAGGGCAGGATGAACAGGGCCACCCCGTGGAGGGCAGAATGAACAATAGACGGTGGAGGGATGGATGAACAGTAGCCCGTGGAGGGGTGGTTGAACAGGAGCCCCTGGAGAGGGCTGGTTGAATAGTAGCCGGTGGAGTAGCGCGTGGTGGAGGCTGGATGAACAGTCGCAGGTGGAGGCTGGAGGAGGTCGACGGTGGATGAACAGTAGCCCGTGGAGGCTGGAAGGGGTCGACGGTGGAGATGAACAGTGTCCCGTGGAGTCCCGTTTTGCGGTACGCCACACCCCTCCCGATGAACAGGACCCCCGTTTCGACCGTAGTGCTCCAACACAAGTCCGTTTCCTCCGTTTTGCGGTACGCCACACCCCTCCCGATCAACAGGATCCCCGTTTCGACCATAGGAGGTCCGTTTCCTCCGTTTTGCGGTATGCCAGACCCCTCCCGATGAACAGGATCCCGTTTAAACGTGGCCGGTCGAACACAAGGCCGTTTCCTCCGTTCTAGGGTACGCCAGGCCTCGTTTCCATCGGCTGTTCCGTCCAAGCTCTCCCGATGAACACGACGACGCATTCCGTTCCGACCCAGCCGGTTGGCTCCCCATGAACACGATGACGACGTTGTTTCTCCGTTCTGACCCAGCCATGTACAGGAGCCCTGGCCGTACGTATGGGCGAGTAGGCGTTCGAGACCCTACCCGTATGTACGTACGTGGTCGTATTTTCATTCTTGCACACTGGCCGCTGTACGTACGTGTACATGCTACGTGCGCGCCTCTACTACGACACGTGCACGCCTCTACATCGACCAGTATGTACGTACACATTCGCGACCAGAATGACAATGCTACGTATGCTTCGACTAGGTGGGTCCCGACTGTCAGGCAGTTCCTTGCCTGCGAAGTGTAGCTGGTGGGTCCCAGCAGCCAGGGGAGCGAATCATTTTTTTTGCCCGGACGCACTTCCTTGCGTGTAAAGATGTAGCTGGTGGGTCCCCGCAGTCAGGGGGAAACATTTTTTTCGTGAAATACGGTGGCCCGTCCGGTGGGTCCCCGCTGTCAGGTGGAGGAATCATTATTTTCCACGTAATAAGGAGGCACTTCCTTGCTGCGGCCGTGGACCCAGCTGTCAGCCTCTCCACGTACAGTCCACGTCCAATGGAAGTCGTTCCCTGACCTCGTTGACCACGCCGCGCCGAGAGCACCAGAGCTGTGGACGACGGCGAGGCCTAGGAAGGGGACGACGGGGAGCCGGGGAAGACGCGGCAGTGGAAGCCCGCGCGGAGAGGAGTACGAGGGTTCACTGGTTCGGCTGCGGTGTGAGGCTGCCGTCGCCGCAGGCCCTGGCCAGCGGTGGGAATAGTAGGGGCGGTGAGGCCTCCGCGGCAGCACAGCCGGCCACGGGAGGCAGGAGCATGCGGCACGACCGGCGCTGCTTTGGGCGGCTGGAGCAAGAAGACCAGAGGTTGAAGAGGTCACTGGAGCTAGAATCGTTCATATTGACTAAAGTTGACAAAGGCCCCCGTCCCAGTCAACTTAGTAGGCCCACAAGTCAGCCTCCCACCATGGTGGGTCCCAGCTAGCAGGGGGAGTATTCATTTTTTTTGTACATAATAAGGAGGCACTTCCGGTGCGTCCGAGCTGACAGCGGGGGGAACGTTTTTTTCGTGAAATACGCTGGCCCGTCCGGTGGGTCCCAGCAGTCAGGCGCCGTTCATCTGGTACACTCGGCATCTCAGATCTGGACACATCGTGACGTACATAGTCAAGGTCCATGCATAATAATGTTGTGCTCAAATATGGCGGTCAGTAATACTGTGCAGCAAATAGTACTACTCCGGTATAGAGGAAGTAAAATAACCGGCTTATTATATATAGCCATTGTTGGCTACATGGATGAGTGAAAGTGCGTTATATCGACTAGAGGGGGGGTAAATAGGCGATTTTTATGAATTCTTCACTGAGGAATTTGCAGGTGAGGAAATTCCTAATTGAAGAACTGCTTGCAGCGGAATAAGTACTCAAAAGTAAGCATAATAGAACACAAGCATGGTCATCATGATGAAATGAAGACAAGCATAGAGTACAGAAAATGTAAACACAGGATGAAGAGAAACAGACTGAAGAAATTGAACTGAAGAAATCGAGAGAGTCTTTAGTCAAAGTCTTCAAACACAGATATGAACAAGTGCACAACACAGTTATGAGGAAATGAAAGAGTTGAAGAAATAGAACCAGTAAGCTTGGTGAAGACAATGATTTGGTAGACCAGTTCCAACTGCTGTCTCAGTTGTACGTCTGGTTGGAGCGGCTAGATATTTAAACCTGAGGACACACAGTCCCGAACACACAGTCCTCACCGTATTCTCCTTGAGCTAAGGTCACACAGACCTCGCCCAATCACTCGTGGTAAGTCTTCAGGTGACTTCTAAACCTTCACAGGCTCGGTCACTCGGCGATCCAAATTCCTCTTGGATGCTCTAGACCGTGATGCCTAACCGTCTGGAAGAAGCACAATCTTTAAAGGTAACAAGCGTCGGATCCACGCAGGATCAATCTCTTCAGTGATGCTCAATCACTTTGGGTTTGTAGGTGTTTGGGTTTGGGTTTTCCTCACTTGATGATTTTCGCTCAAAGTCCTTGGAGGATGGGATGCTCTCAACTGACAAGTGTCAGTTTCTCTCGGAGCAGCCAACCAGCTAGTGGTTGTAGGGGGCGACTATTTATAGCCTAGGGAGCAGCCCGACATGATAAGACATAAATGCCCTTCAATGATATGACCGTTAGGTGCGTAGATATTTTGGGACAGCTGGCGCATAGCACAGCAACGGTCGGAAATTTGAGTATCAAATTCCTCAGGGCTATCATGTTCCTCACTGTGTAGGCAATTTGCACTGGCGAATTCCTAACTCCTCAGTCAGAACAAATTCCTCAGAGACCAGAAGAACTTCGTCTCTGTCACTGAAGAATATGACTGAAGTATATGAGATTTCCAATGGCTTCACTCGAAGGGATTGGTAGGTGTAGGATTTTGAGTTGAGCATCACGTGGAAATTTTTCCTTAGTATTTCCCCTTTAATAGTACGGTGTTTCCAATGACTCAAGAAAGAGAAAATGAAACTAGGAAAACAAAAGTCTTCACGCTTCATGTTCCTCGAATGAATACGGAGTCATCAAGGTCACACCAATTTCTTCACTTTCAAAGTCTTCAGAAAGTCTTCAGAAATCCAAAGTCTTTAGTCGAAGAACTTCATTTTTAGGGGTCGACTTTCTCTGTAAATATCAAACTCCTCATAGACTTATAGACCTGTGTACACTCATAAGCACATTAGTCCCTTAACCTATAAGTCTTCAATACACCAAAATCACTAAGGGGCACTAGATGCACTTACAATCTCCCCCTTTTTGGTGATTGATGACAATATAGGTTAAGTTTTCAACGGGGATAAACATATGGAGTGTAAATACTGATATTGAGAAATTTGATTGCAAGAGATAGAAGAACTCCCCCTGAACATGTGCATAGTGAGGAATTTGGTTTTGAGGCATTGCACACTTGAAGAATAGAATCGTGGATATCTCCCCCTATATCTTGTAATTCATACATGCATTTAACATATAATATGAAGAATTTGAAATGCATGATGAAATATGTTGACTGATGTAATTCAGCATGCGTGCATAAACATTAATGAGGAATAAGCATGCAGAAAATCACAGCAAAAGTATCAGGACACCATAGAGTTTAAGTTTACAACTCAATCCAGCAAAGTCTTCAAAAGAACGAGAGTTGTAACTTAGCAAAAAAAGCCCATATAGATAGACCCGCTTGAAGACTAACTCAAATTTCTCCCCCTTTGTCATCGAATGACCAAAAGGATCGAAAATGAGGACTAATGCCCTTGAAGAATATCAAGTTGATGAAGGAGCGCCAGCGTTGTTGGGGTCGTTTGTTGATGTTGGGCCTGCCGCAGTGTCGTCCAAATCTTCATACTCGTCGGTGTCGCGCAATGAAGAATACGAGCTGGCCACCAAGGAAGGAACCTTGACCTTCTTGTATTTCTTCGGTGGAGGAGCAGACCATTCAAAATCTTCCTTGAGACCCATTTTCTTCAGATCATCTTCGCTATAGACGTGAGACAGAACAGCCCAGGTACGGTTGAAGGTTTCATGGAGGTAGTAATGGTTTTTCTTCACTGCATTGTGGGTAGCAGTCATCACTACTAGGAAAAGGCCTACTAGTGGCGCACCAGTTTTGCCTACTAATGGCGCACTACTGGTGCGCCACTAGTACCACGCCACTAGTATTAAATACTAATGGCGCACCACTGGTGCGCCATTAGTATCTGGTATACTAATGGCGCATCACGCCGTGCGCCATTAGTATAGCCCACCGTGCGCCATTAGTATGCCTCCCAGGGGGCCATATTTACCCATGTGCTTTGCCATACTAATGGCGCACTACGGGGTGATGCGCCATTAGTATCCTTTGGCATACTAATGGCGCACGTTGGGGTGATGCGCCATTAGTATGTATATTAGGGATTTTTTTTCTTTTCTGATATTTGCACAGATTACAAAATATATTATTGGACAGAATATAGACAGCACCACACAGCAACAGCAGATTCATCGAATACAATAGAAGATTAGTCTCCGAATACAATTCATCATATTAGTCTCTGAATTCAAAAGACCGAACAAAGATAGAACATTACAAGTCTCGAGACCGCGAGTAGTGAGTTTGTCTTCACATTACAAGTCGATATCGATCATCTAAACTACCATCACATAGAAGAGAGCTGCGGTCATCACGATGAGCATCATCGCGATGAAACTGGTCTTCATCCGGTTCCTCCAACGCTCCCTCCTCTCTCCCGCTAGATAGCGCGCGTATCTAGATTCCGCCTCCGCCCTAGTGGTGTACCCTTTGTAACTGTTACCGCTGAAACGGTGAACCTGTCTCCGACACTCCTCCCAGTCGTCGTAGACTCCGGGAACCTTACTCGTGTACACGACATACGACGGCATCTCTATGCACTAGCCAAACAACAGACAATACATAAGCAATATATAAGTATGCAACAAAAGGATCGGAAGAGAAAAGCAAGACATTAATAGCACGATTCATGGTCCTACTAATAAATAGCATCGATTACATCTAAGTTGAACGACTGTCCAAACCAAAGAGACATACAAGTTCATTAAAGTTTAATTACAACATGAGTTAATCAATGTTTTAGAACTACACATAGCATCACTACTTTTGACTCGACTCATGGGACCGGAACGTGGATGAAGCCGCCGTCTGTCGTGATGGTCATGAAGTCGCGGGTGTTGTCAGCCTGCATTTGTAGCGTTGTGTCTATCTCACTGTTGGACGGTTGATATTTGAGGTAGAACTGCCCTGAGGTACGAAGGACATCTTGATGGATGATTTCTGCAAACTCCAACTGGATGCGAAAGAATTCTTGTCGGATGTCCGCGTCCTGGATTGCCGCCAAGCTTGCGGCCCAATCTTTGAGATTATTTGGTAGCAGAAGGTGATTATGGTCCCGTACGATCGCCCGCATGTGATGGAGGGCATAGTAGGCATCCTTCTGACCGCCAGGCGGCTGCTTGACGCAGGGGAACGTCGTATTGTGGGTGAACACGTGCCCGCCGTACCTACGAGCTGGCCTCTTAAAGGTGCCTCCAGATGCGGCGTAGCCGGGGAGAGCATCATCAAGAACTTTCTTGATATTTGTGTAGTCTATCTTGGAGTCACGGTCCGGGTCAAAATACGTGGCCATGGAATATTTCGGGCTTAAGAGGATGAGTGTGCAATGTGTGTCACTGCACAGAACACGGAATGTTAGAAAAAAAAGAACGATCGAAATCTAAGAAATCATATGTTACGGGGCGGTTAGGGGATGACTTACTCGGGAAAGTAAGGCAGGAGGAAGTTATCCTTATCTGCGTTTGCCAGAATGACGCCTTCGAGGTGTGAACTCGCGAATTGCCGGTCCCCAGCGCTGCCCAAGATCTTGGCACGCATGTAGAAGGGGTCGACTATCACAATGTCCGGGTTCTTGTCTCTAATGATCCGCATCTCCATACTCAGCGAAAACAGTCGAACGAAGGTGTAGTGCAGCGGATGAAGGTTAAACATAGCAAAGATATCATCAAACCGCAGGACGATCGTACCCCCGACGGCGCTATCCACAAAGCCCTTGCCCTCTGGCACCTTGGCCACGAAAACCGGGTATGCCACATCATTCTCTATGAGACGCCGCTTCTCCAAAGAAAGAACACTGTCATGCAGACTCCGCATAGCAACGGTTGCAGCATTGAGCATATTTGTCGATAGCATCGCCCTACCCGCCACATGCACCCTCCTCGAGATATCCTTAGGTGAAGGTGGCCCGTCCTGAGCACGGATCGTACTCGGTGCCGGCTGGCTCGCACTGGCACCCTTGTTAGTCTTTCGTTTCCGTCCCTTCTTCCTGATCTGCTGTAATGGGATCGAGTTTTGCTCACAGACCGCCTTCTTGAGCGTGTTGGGGCTGATAATATTTCACACCTCAGCTATCTGAGGCTCGGTGAAGGCGGCAGCTGGAAGCGTCTCCTGAGAACTGAACGCCAGACGACGCCTGTTGCAATTGGGTTTCTCCGCCGTACCAGCTAGATCGCGGTCGTCTTTTTCAGGGTTGGGTTCTTGAGAAGGAGGCCCGCAGAACTCGTCACCGTACCCATGTTCGGCAAAGTACTTATCGACGTTGGAAAATGTACCATCGTCGTTGTCGTCGTTGTCCGGATCCTGTGCCATATGCATGTCCAGATCCTATGCCATAGGGATGTCCGGCATGTCCGGTAGCGTTGCGGCGTTCTTGCCATGGCTTGGCGCTGGCACGACTGGCGCTCTTGTCTGTGGGGTGGTGTCCCCCGCCCCCAAACGAATCTGGCTCTTCGGCCAAAGCAGGGGCCAGCTTACGCAGGCGCTGAGGGTCATCACATCATCTTCGTCGGCCCCAGCGGGTCGAATCAGAGGTAACAACTCGTCGCAGCCTGGCAGCACCCGAACCAATTCAACCCTATACAAGGTGGGTGGCATCGGATTACCGTGGAACACGCGGTTGCCTGGTTGAACGATTCTGCCCTTGGCGACATCGACCAACTCTCCGCCCACGAAGTGCAGGAGACTGCAAGGAACGTCGGCGGCGCCCTGCGAAAACATGTAGGGCGTCAGGGATGCCCAGTCAAAGGCAAGGAGATGAAGTCATCGGCCGAGAGGCTTAGTTACCGTGATGCCATCGAGCTTGGCTAATGTCAAGGCACCGCCAACGGCGGGCGTGCAACTGACGGAGGGGCCGCTTGCTGGCGAGGTGCCGGCCGGCGTACACCCGGGTGCATTAAGCTCCAATGCCCGTGCCGGCGCCGGAGACACGAATACCGCCTCCGCCGGAGACACCAATGGCGCCGCCTGCACGTTGTGCGAGTTGCTGGCCGTGAAGCTGGGAACCGGGGGAGGCCCCTGTTGGCCGCCCGCAATCCACGTCGTCAGCCCCTGAATCAAGGTAGGCACAATGGCGGTGAGCGTCGTTCCCAGTTGTTGTTGCACAATCCCCGGAATCCGCGCCACTTGTGCCTTGAGTTCTTGAACCTCGCGCGACTGGCTTTCTGAGCTGGTCTTTTTCCCCTTTTCGCCCACCAGCGGTATAGTATGACGACCATTTTGTGGACAAGCCTTTGCCG
Source organism: Aegilops tauschii subsp. strangulata (assembly GCF_002575655.3). NCBI lineage: Eukaryota > Viridiplantae > Streptophyta > Magnoliopsida > Poales > Poaceae > Aegilops > Aegilops tauschii. The sequence goes on from NC_053038.3 coordinate 356,713,317, forward strand.
GCCACACGACCAGTTGACGACGGCTTACTGAGCTTATCCTTGTTTTTCATTACGTTCAACGCCCTATTTAAAGGGGTGTCAAAAGGGGAGCTCTGAGATGACCCCGCGCTACTGCTTTCAGCCTCCTGCGGAAGGAATGTGAACCATTTAGAAATTTGGCTTCATTAATTAGAATGCAACCATATGGAGCTAATTACGCGGGGGTGTATTCCTTACCAGAACAAGCTCAAGCGCCCTGGTCTTCGGATCCGTGGTAAGCTCCTTTGTTACCGAGTCCTCCTTGTACCGGGCCCTGACAAAGTTCTTGGTCTGCTTGTCATGGAATTTCTCGAAGCGGGGCGGTAGGCCTTGCTCGGCACGCTCCGCGTCCTCCTTGTCCCATATAGGCTCCGCCACTCTGTAACCGTCGGGACCGAGTTGGTGGACCCCTAAGTTCAACTGCCGCATTTCTTTCCCCCACGGACTTGATTCAGAGGTTGCGCTGCTCTCGCACTTGATCTTGAACTCCTTGTAGTCATCTTCGCTCATCAAAGGATATTTCTCCTTGATCTTCTCATAACTATCACCTTTTTCAATCATTGCCTTCACCGTGCTTCTCTATGTAGACAGGGCCGTGCTCATCCTCGTGAGGGCGGCACTGTTCACTTTATTCCCTGAGAGGCGTGTGTTTGCAAACTCAGCGGGGAACTTGTATCGTTCGTGCAGCTTCGTGAAGAGGAGGTTGCGCAAATTCCCTCGGTCCTTATGCCTTAGGTTCTCGGTGTTGATCGAGACGGTGCTCCGGAGAATGCACCCGAGCTGAACCGAGTACCCCTTGACTACTTGTTTGGGCGCCGTTGGATGCCCGTCGGAGTTCACTTCAGTAAATTCCTCCTTGACGGTGCCGAGCACGCTTGGGCGCCGGTCCTTCCGTTGCCTCTTTGGTTGGCTGCCATCTGTGCGTGCGCCGCCATCATCAGTGGTGGCATCCTCGGCGGCACCATCAGTGGTGTCATCCCTGACGCCACTAGGGGTTGTGTAGTCAGGATCGGTGTCTTCCGCGGCGTCGTCCTCATAGTGGTGAGGTTCTTCCTCCAGCTCCTGGGACAGCTCCCAGAATGGCTTGCCGCCCGAACCGCCGGCCTCATCGTTGTGGGCCATGTTTCGCTCTAAATAGGAAAAAAGTTTGGTCAAAAAGTTGGTTATTGTCAAGGAACAAGATCATGGTCTCATCATTTAGGGTTTGTCGACACCGAGGCATCCTAAAAGCTAAGCTTTTATCATTTAGGGTTTGTCAACGCCGAGGCACCCTAAAAGCCTAAGCGTACATCATTTAGGTTCTCATCGACACCGAGGCACCCTAAAAGCTAAGCTGGGAAGGAGAATTCTAAGTTGGGCCTAATCACTTGGCTCTATTGCCACCTATGGTTTAATGCAGCAAGAATAAAGGGGCAGTTGATCCTACTTAATTAAGTACTAAGACCCCGGCCCATGCATTAGTCACAAGTACCCCATATGTCCTATTTTTAGCGAAGTCATGCTAAAATTCATGGAAAATTTCAGCATGACCTTTGCTGAAAATAGGACATATGGAGTACCCGAATTTGCCGGAACGGAAGTTAATCGACATTCCAGCAAACTCAAGGGCCTCTCGGGGTACAGCAGCAGCATCACAAGTTGACAAAATTCCCAAGTAGTACAGTAGCAGCATCACAAGTAGTACCAATGAACATATAGTCCAGCACATTCTGAATTTCAATAAATGACAGCAAGTTAACTCTTGCTGACAGCAACAAACTTATAACAACATAAATGAAATTGCAGTTCATACACAACACGTGGCCACATGGCTGCTCCCTCCCTCTCTCTCTTAGTTTGCTGGAGAGCAGCTTGATGACATTGCTAATCCATATTTACCCACTGGACTGGAGTAGTACTACTCATCCATTAATAAATTAATTAAGATAAATAGTTAGGTTAACAAGTGAAAAGCCAGTAAAAAAATGGCGCCACCAGTCAGTGTGCACTCCAAACATCAACTCTGACCGCTGGTGAGGTGATAACAACACATATATTCCCTTCCAAAAAGAAAAAAGAAAGAAATGTATGCGTGGACACATTGCTCATCATCAGTCTAGAATAGGTAGCACATGCATCTGCTATTGTTTATAATTAGCCCCCTCCCTCCCTAACTAACTAGAGTAATTACAGACTTGCTGTCAGCATCACAAGTAGTACCAATGGAAGTGGAGCATTACTACTCTACAGAAAGATAACACAATGTAACAAAAGTGTAACTCTATCTATCTACAATGAGTGGAAATGGCCAAGCCTAAACAACTTACTACTCGATTGATTAAGCATGTGGATTTGTCAATGATTAATATGATATAAGTGTAACTCTGAAATGAAAGACCATATAGATAAAACAATGCAACAGAAATGAAAGACCATGTGGATTTTCTCAGAACTTTAAGCGCAAATGTCAAGAGCACAGAGTACACATTCTCAAAGAGAAGTTCAGTTCTGCAATCGACAAACCAGACACTTTAATTTTTTATCAAGGAAGGGTTTACCCCTCCGATTTCCATTAAGAGAAACCAACAGCAAACTACAAGAACCAGTTATCCTACAAAGATAAAACCAAAAGCTACTTACTACAGGAGCTTATGTCTGGACCTGATGACAACACTGCTTATGGACCCTTATAACGCTAAAAAAAGTCGAGAGATTTTACAGAACAGAACTTAGTTACCAGCTTATCGACCTCATTACAGATAATCCTTTTGTAGGTACCGTCGTTGATGCTTTTCTTTGGAGGTGACTGTGTTTTGTTATACGCAACAAAACTTGAATTAGAATATTTCCAAATCATAAACAGACAATAAAATGCAAATTTGGAGAAATTTGAGCAAATAGATGAATTGTGTAGGTATGCATGGATTTAAGATTATTTGTTCAAAGCCAATTTGTCAATGATTAATATGATATCTCAATTTCCACCAAATAATACATTTGTTATACACCACATTTTCTTTTCCTTTGGAAAAGAAAAAAGCAAACTGGAGATTTGCCCCCCAAGAAAAGTAATGGTATCAAAATGGGGCTGCTGAACTAATCTGATGTCAGAAATCCTCAATGGAACAGGTATTCCCACAGCACTGTCCTGCTTGTGTTTAGTTGGGATATTGTACTGCACAAAAAAGATTGTTCCTTCAATGTGCTTGACAATGCATGTACTACTATGAGGTCCTTACTGATTATTAAATTGAAGCACTGCATCCATCAAGACTATCTCCAAAATGCATTGATGCCCCAAAATAAATACCAGTGAAAATTGAACCCAACACTGTCCTGCTTATGTTTGGTTGTAAGATTATAATAAATAAAAATATTAGTTCATTGATGTGCTTGACAATACATGTCTTGTGAGAGGCCCTTTCAAATATTAAAATAAAGTACTGCCTCATGAATAAAACTAACTCTAAAATGCCTTAATACCCCAAAAAATGTACAACTGCGGGGTGGTGCTGCTGGAGATGCTGTCGGGGCGGCGGGCGCTGGACAAGAAGGAGGAAGGAGGAGAGGGACCTGGGCGGGCGCGGCCGGTCGCCGGAGGGGTCGGGGTCGGGGTTGGGGTCGGGGTCAGCGGCGGCGGCGGCGTCGAAGGGATGGCTCGAGGGCGTCCGAGCTCGTCCGGGTCCTCGTAGTCGAAGAGGAAGACGGCGGCGGCCCTCCTGGGCGCTTCGGTTGGTCGTGGGGAGGCCGGCAGCCACGTGCTTCGCGGGTCGGCGCGGGGGCGGCGGCGCGGGGGAGCTGCAGTGGTGGGGGGCGGCGGGGGTGGAGTCCGGCGGGGGTCGGGGCGGCGGCGTCGTGGGTCAGGTGAGCGCGCGGGTGGACTGGCAAGGGAGAGGGACGAAGGGGTTCTGGCGAGGGAGAGGGAGGAATTAGCTAGGGGGAAACTTACTAATGGCGCACCCCGAAGCGGTGCGCCATTAGAATGTTGTTTTTAGATAGCAATGGCGCACCCACGATCGGTGCGCCATTAGTAATCTTTTCTTTTATATAGCAGTGGCGCACCAGCCAGTGGTGCGCCATTAGTAATCTTTTTTTTATATAGCAATGGCGCACCAGCCAGAGGTGCGCCATAAGTAATTTTTTTATTATTATTTTTTGTTGCATCTAATAATTTTTTAGAAAATGAATATGAATATGAAACAGTAATATTTTTTTATAAAAACAGTAATAATTTTTTTTAAATATCATCAAATTTGTTATTTGAAAATATTTATGAATATGAAAAAATATCATCAAATTTATTATTTGAAAATATCATCAAATTTGTTATTTGAAAATGTAATCAAATTTGTTTTTTTTGCAATTTTAGTTGCATTCATTTGTGACGGTGGAGCGGGCCGGGGAGGGTGCGGGGGGTCGTCGGCGGCGGTGGAGCGGGCCGGGGAGGGTGCGGGGGGTCGGCGGCGGCGGTGGAGCGGGCCGGGGAGGGTGCGGTGGGTCGTCGACGATGGTGGAACAGGGGAGGGTGCGGTGGGTCGGCGGCGGCGGTGGAGCAGGGGAGGGTGCGGGGGGTCGGCGGCGGCGTCCGGTGGAGCGGGGTAGAGGGTGCGGGGGGTGCTCGGCGGCGAGGGGGACTGGATCTGGCGAGGTGGGACAGCGATCGAGATGGAGGGGGATCGAGATCGAGTGTCCATGAAATTTCAAAATATTCATGAGTTCAAAAACTGCCCATGGAATACAATCGAGAAATGAAGGCTACAATTTAAATGCAATCGATCTTAGCTAGCTATCTGTTCACAATCTTCTTGCCCTTATTTTTCGTAAATGGAGTTCTTCTCTTGAACGGACGTCCTTTAGGTAGGGTGGTCCTGCTTCTTCTTGTGGTGTATGCTGATACTTCATCGTCGTCGTCATGTTCCATCTTCGGGTCACCGTACTTGTCGAAGTCTTGCTCATTGGCGACTCCATCCATTCCGATGATCTTCCTTTTGCCTCTCCTCACGACAACACGACTGGGCTTTGACGGGTCGGTAATAAAGAAGCATTGGTCCACTTGGGAAGCCAGTACCCACGGCTCATTTTTCGCGGTGACGTTCGCGCCTGCGGTCTTGGATTTGGCTTCGGGTATAACCATGGTGGTGAAATACCGGTCTTCTTTTATGACGCTCTTGGCCCATCTGACACGGCACATCGGGACCTTCTCTCCAACGTAGCTCAGCTCCCAGATCTCCTCGATCCTTCCGTAGTATCTGTCCTTGTCGTTACCTGTCGTGGAATTGTCACGGCAGATGTCCTCAAGCTAGGACTTAGTCGTGGAGCCATCGCCGCTAGGAAGCTTGAAGGGGTTAACGGGACAAGGAACACGAGGGTTTATACTGGTTCGGCCCCTTACGGTGAAGGTAAAAGCCTACGTCCAGTTGAGGTGGTATTGATTAGGGTTTCGATGACCAGGGAGCTTAACTGGTATGCCTGGCTCTCGATGAGATCTTTTCCTGTCCCTAAACCGCTGTCGGGTCGATCCTTTATATAGGGAGGCTGACGCCCAGCAGCTCTCAGAGTCCCGACGCCGGCTCATAAGAGTGTCCGGCTCGGACTCTCAACTATTCTTGCCTTACACTACAAGTTCTACCATAATGATGATTGTAACTACGGGCCTTAAGCCATATCCGGGTCTTAAGCCCATCTTTGGCCCACCGTCTTCTCGCTTGGCGGCGGGCTTCTGGCGATGACCATTATGAGTAACCCGGCCCCTCCTGGCGGGTGACTCTAAGGTCTATATCCTCAACATTAGGCCCCAGATTGATTTGAGCCGGCTCATGTCAATCTTCAATTCCTTCGACAGAAATTCACCGGCTTACAATTACATGAAGGCCATAACCCGGCGTGACGTCATCCTCTGGACTCCGGGTAATCCGTCGTGATGTCATCTTCCATTAAGTCCATTTTTTACTCCACCAGATCCGCAACGGATCTTATCTTTACTGCCGTCCCGAAAATCGAGGCGCCTCTCGGGCGAGATAACCGCGCCGTGACCTTCTCGTTTCTCGCGCCCACTTATGAGCTCGCCCTTATAAATAGTCCGACCCTCAGGTCTTCAGCCACCTGTCTTCCTCCTCGCGCCACTGTTCTTCCGCTCGAGCTCTGTTGCCGTCGCCGCCGCGGGTCTTCTCGTCCTCACCGACTCCGGCCGCTGCATCAACCTGTTGTGTCCAGAGAACGGCAGCGACCTCCGCGACTCTCCAGCCCCTGTAAGTTCTTGCAGCCCCGTAGAACAGATCCGCCGTGGAGCTTCTTCCTGTTCTTCCCATGTTCTTCTCCATTCTTCGCGGCCCTCGGTAGATTTGATTTTTACTGCCTCTTCTTGATCTTAGGATAGTATAGAACCAATGCGGCGGCTGTTTAGTACTCATTTCAAATGCAAGTAGACCTCTTTTTACTGCATAAAGGCCTCGTTCGAGCCCAAGAACTTCCCCTTCGTCTGTTTTTAGGTCTAGGAACTTTTCTTTTAACCGACCATTTTGATCCAAATTATTTACCGCAATGTGTGAAACCTGTTTTCACCACACTTAGTAAAAAACTGCACTCGTTGAGTCATGGCGGTTTACATTTCCGGTTTAAAGAAATCACGCGCCGTAGAACCTTCCGGCTCAAAGGAAAACCACGCGCCGTAAAAAATTTCCGGCTCACTTACAACAAGGTTGTAGACGATTTGAATTACTCTCAAGCACACCAGCGGCTTAGATAACCCGATGCACTTAGACATATATCATTAGTCCCCTCCATAAGCCGCCACTTTAACACTGAAATGTAAATTTCCTCGGGCTTATAATTAAACCGGACGTTTCCTTTTATCATAGGCTGCCGACTTTCACCATGCCTCCCAAAGCTCCTAAAGCATCCATCACTTGCAATTGGATGAGGTCCAATGTCACCGACGAGACTTTAGCGGATTTTGTCAAGTCAGGTTACCTGCCTAAAAAGGACGTCATGTCCTACCGTGCCCCTAACCCGTCAGAGGAGAGACCACAGCCAAAGGACGGGGAGGTAGTGATTTTTGCGGATCACATGAGCGGGGGCTTCGCACCGCCCGGCTCAAAGTTCTTCAGGGATGTGCTGAATTTCTTTGACGTGCGGCCACAAGATATAGGACCCAACTCGGTGTCCAACATATGCAATTTCCAAGTGTTCTGCGAGGTTTATCTTGGAGAAGAAGCCAGCCTGCTACTCTTCAGAGAGCTCTTCTACCTGAACCGCCAGAACGAGTGCGCCAACGGGCCAAGTTTGGAACTTGGCGGAATCTCCATTCAGCGATGGAGAGACTGCCTTTTCCCTTACGCCGAGCCGCCGAGTCACCCAAAGGACTGGAACCAGACGTGGTTCTATTGCCAAGACACGTCGCCGGCTGACGAGAGTCTGCTGCCCGGCTTTCGCCCCTCGCGTCTGGAACCAACACACCCACTATCAGACAAGCTGACTCAAGCGGAGCGCCAACCTCTCCTCCCCACTATTAACAAGATCAAGGCTCTCCTGGGCAATGGTATCAATGGAATTGATCTGGTCCGGGTCTGGATCTCGTGGCGGGTGATCCCCTTGAGCCGCCGCCCCGGCTTAATGTGTGAGTACACAGGCCGGAAAGATGACCCCCTGCGACACAGCCGCAATGATCCTCCTGAAGATGTTGCCGAGGACATGACCAAGGCTCTCTTGAACGAGAGCTTGGCAGACTGCGGGAGGACTGGGTTAGCCCCCTTCTGCAAGACCAATCCAGCCCCAGCAGTAAGCCGCTGATCTGAACATCTTATCTTCTTTTGTAAATAACTTTCATCTGAATCTTTAAGAAATCATCATTGTGTTTTTCAGGCTGATGACAAATTCTGGAAGGTCAAATATGACCATGAGGCGGCCAAGAAGGCCAGGAAGGTGAAGAAAGCCACCAAGAGAGCCGCTCCCCGTAAGAAGGGAAGTAGGCCTACTACTTCAGAGCTGATGCAACTAAGCGACAGCTCCGAGTCAGAGGTAACCCCTGAACCTGTAAGCTCTTGTTATGTTTATTGTTTATTTCTGTCCGCCTTATCCATACTGTTCATCAACAGGACACCGGAGCAAGTAACCCGGTGGTTGAAGAGGTAATGTCACTTTCCTCCGACTCGGAGCCCTTGCCAAGGCTGAAAGTCCGAAGGGTAACCCGAAAAGTAAGATTTTCACATCCTTTAGCTTATCAAGATCCTCAATTTCTTTTGAAGCGACAGACTCATGAGAGCCGGCGGCACACCCGGACTAACAAGGACGCTGACCTCTCTTCTGGCTTACTTGACGCGTCGAGGAAACGCCGGACCGAGGTGATCTCAAACTTGTACCCTTTTCATCCTTTGGCGGGTGTTATACGTCAACCACTCAACTCTTCTGACTCAAATTTTCAGGAAAATTCCCCCTCTTCTGGCGACTCTATGCAATCGAACCTGCCGGCTTTCAAGACCGTGCCCGGGTAATGATGATCATCTCATGTTGTACCTGTCTTTACTTACACTTTTGTGCCTAACCTTTTTGTCTTTTCAGTGCCCAGGCAAAACTCAGCAAAAGGGCGAAGAAGAACAAGCCGGTCGAAGAGCTGGACTTGCCTGAACCGGAGGTAGCCGCTCAAGAACCGCCAGCTGCCTCTGCTCCTGAAGCCACTGCTCCAACCGTCAAGCCAATAGCAGAAGCTTCTGCTAACCCGGAGGCCTCCAGCTCGGCTCAACCAGCAGATGACCCGGACGTGGTAATCACCCGGACGGAATTTGTTGAGCCGGGGAGACCTACTGCGCTGGCCAAGTGCTCTGCCAAGGGGGAGTTGCTACAGCCCCGCCGGGTTAATCTGGACCTCACCGACTACGCCAACCTGAACATCGGAGAGATCGTCTCTGGCTTCGTCAACCAAGTGCACAAGAGCCGGGATGCAGAGATCGGCATGGTGAACCAGATTCAGCAGAAGTCTGAGGTACCACTCTTCTTTCTTCTTGCTTACTGTATAGTTATCTTGTCATTCTTACCATGCTCTAGCCCCCAAGTCTACGACTTATGATAGAATATATTGTAGACTTAAGTTCCGGCTTACTCACTTGAACCGGCAATTTGTAGATAGAAACGTTCGATATGCATTAGCCCCCAAGTGCCAAGTGTCTTTGCTTGGAAAGTGCTTGGGACTTTAAAATTGCGTAATAACTGTTCATCCTATAACCCGGAAATTATGCAGGCTGCTTGCAAAAAGTTTGAAGCTGACATCTCCGATCTGAAGACCCAGCTGAGGACGCAAGAAATGGAGACCCGGAAGGCCAATGCCAAGTTTGTGTCCAGTATTGCTGCGCAAGAAAAGCTGAAGACGGACTTTGACGCTGAACGGAAAGCTTGGGCCGAAGAAAAGGCTACTCTGGTGAACCGGGCTGAACAAGCGGAGAAGGCTATGACAGAGAAGACCGCCGAACTCTCCGGCTTAAAGCGCCAAGTGTCCCAGATGGTTGCCACAATCTTCGGTAAGTCATTCCACCGGCTTTCATCAAGTTTATAATCTTTATATCTCATAACTCATCCTTGTCGGCGGCTTATCTTATTCTGTTAAACAGGTCCCAGAAGCGCCACCCTCAACCAAAGTGTGGTAACCAAGCTGAAGGCTGTGTACACCCTGGTGGAGCAGCTCTACACCGGGTCACAGCGTGCTTTGGCTGTGGTGGCCCTATCCAATGAGGTGCCGACTCATCTGGCGGAAGTTCTTCGCCGGCTTGCCGTTCTTCCCCAACGTGTCCAAGAGCTGAAGCGGGCCTCTGCAAGAGCCGGAGCGATCGCCGCGCTGAGCCGGGCCAAGGCGTTCCTTCCAGAGTTAGACCCGGCAGACATTGCCCTCGGCTATCCTAGTTTGAAGGAAGATGGCACACCCTTCGACCAAAGGGACTTTGCAGCCTGCGTGAAGATCGTACGCCCAATGGCCACCCTCATTGGAAACGACACAGATCTGACCAAGTACCAGCCGGGTTATGATGCAGAGAATCAGAGGATCCCCACTCCGCGCTATGAAGCCATCAGCTTAATCCCGCCGGCTCGTAAGCATACCTTTGCCCCGGAGATTGACCCGGCCGGGTTAATTGACGAGGAAGCCCAATTTGAAGCTCTGAGCGGCATTGACTGGAAGTCGTCAACTTTCCAGGTCTTGGGAACAGCCGGAGGAGCGGAGAGGGATGAGCCGGAGACTTCAACTCAGCAAGCATCGTAACTCTGCAGGCGGCTTATTAAACAATGCTTCACCCTTTTGGACTCGATGAGTCTTGTAATAGAGTAGGACCAATACTTTAACTTTGCCGTGCCATCGTGCACACGTTAAATGCTGAAGTCCGTTGAAGTTGTCTCCTTTATTTTTCCCCGGGTCATAATTGATCATTCATTTTCCTTAATCTCAAATAGTTGCCTTTAACTATCCTGCATAGAAAGACAAATCACAAGTCTCTAGGCGGCTTACCGCACTAAGAATCGTAGTTTTTGACATATAACCCGGAAGAAGAATCAAAAAAGACTGGTCCTCAATTATGTCTTTGATATACCCGGAATAACACACTTACCGGCCTGCAAGCACACTGCCGGCTTTTATAACCCGGGTAATAAGGTTGGTACCTCAATTCCAGTTTACCAGTCTTAAGAACGCCGATTGTATTCGACTAGTACTGTAAATCAAAGTTTAAGCCGGCAAAGTGAGACCCGTCGTGCATATTTGAAATAATCAGAAGAACTTGCTACAAATCAGAAAAAACTTAGAGGCTTCCGGTTCGAATACGACCAGAGACCCGTCCCAAAGGGGTTACGCTAAGATTCGAATGCGATCATATAGCCCCCAGTGGGTGTGGCGATGCCAATCAAGAGGGTACCGACAGCTATGTTCTCTTTGGTTCGAATACGACCCATGTTTGAATAGGAAGCCCCAAATGACCTTAAGAATTGTTTAACGACGCTGATTCGAATATGATCCACGTCGGTTCCCAAAGGGGTTAAACTATGATTCAAATATGATCAAACAAAACTCCCCAATGAGCTCGGCACTTTGCCCATCAAATGGGTATCGACAGCTATGTTCTCTTTGGTTCGAATACGACCTATGTTTGAACAGGAAGCCCCCAAATGACTATATTGTGTATGGCTAGATTCGAATACGATCATAAGCCGGACCCTCCTTCAAATTATCATATGATCTTGTAATGAAAACAACACGTTTATCTTTGGAGGAGAAAAAAGGACAGAGGTCCTGCTTTATTGCTTATCATAATATATACATGGCTTAAGGAAATATGTACATTATGAGAGCCAGTGGCTCAAGTGTAATAAGGCCGAAGTTGAGCAATGTTCCACAGCCGACGGGTCTCTTCCTCCGACTTACGTGAATCTTTGTGCTCCCGAATGTCAATGAGGTAATATGACCCGTTGTGCAAATTCTTGCTGACCACAAAGGGCCCTTCCCAAGACGGGGATAGCTTGTGCGCATCTGTTTGATCTTGGATGAGCCGGAGCACCAGATCACCTTCCTGGAAGACCCGGGATTTAACCCGACGACTATGATAACGGCGCAGGTCTTGTTGGTAAATCGCTGAGCGAGCTGCTGCCACATCATGCTGTTCGTCCAACAAGTCAAGAGCATCTTGGCGCGCCTGTTCATTATCCACCTCCACATAAGCCGCCACTCGAGGTGAGTCATGACGGATGTCGCTGGGGAGAACTGCTTCCGCTCCATAAACCATGAAGAAAGGCGTAAAACCTGTAGACCTGTTAGGAGTAGTGTTGATGCTCCACAGCACGGAGGGTAACTCCTCCACCCAACAACCCGGCGTCCGTTGCAAAGGGACCAAAAGCCGGGGTTTGATGCCTTTCAGAATCTCCTGATTAGCTCTCTCAGCTTGACCATTGGATTGAGGGTGAGCCACTGATGAAACATCAAGTCTAATATGCTCTCGTTGACAAAACTCCTCCATGGCGCCTTTGGATAGATTAGTACCATTGTCAGTTATAATGCTGTGTGGAAAGCCAAAGCGAAAGATCACCTTTTTCATAAACTGAACTGACGTGGCTGCATCACACTTGCTAACTGGCTCCGCTTCAACCCACTTGGTGAATTTGTCAACCGCCACCAAGAGGTGGGTCTTCTTATCCTTGGACCTTTTAAAAGGCCCAACCATATCAAGCCCCCTGACCGCAAAGGGCCAAGTAATTGGGATCATCCTCAGCTCCTGAGCCGGCACATGAGCCCGTCGCGAGAACCTTTGGCAACCATCACATTTACTGACCAAGTCCTCCGCATCAGCATGAGCTGTCAGCCAATAAAACCCATGAAAAAAAGCCTTGGCCACAAGGGACTTTGAGCCGGCATGATGACCACAATCCCCTTCGTGAATCTCACGCAAGATCTCTTGACCTTCCCCAGGGGAGACACAACGCTGGAACGCTCCCGTAACACTACGGCGATGCAGCTCACCATTGATAACAACCATTGACTTAGACCGCCGGGTTCTTTGTCTGGCCAAAGTTTCCTCCTCAGGCAACTCTCCCTGGGTCATGTAAGCCAGATAAGGCACTGTCCAGTCCGGGATGATGTGGAGAGCCGCCACCAATTGTACCTCTGGGTCAGGGACACCCAAGTCTTCCTCTGTAGGCAACTTAACAGAAGGGTTATGCAAGATGTCCAAGAAAGTATTAGGCGGCACCGGCTTTCGCTGAGAGCCCAGCCGGCTTAAAGCATCAGCCGCCTCGTTCTTCCTGCGATCGATGTGCTCTACTTGGTAACCCTGAAAGTGCCCAGCAATGGCATCAACTTCACGGCGATAAGCCGCCATGAGAGGATCCTTGGAGTCCCACTATCCTGATACTTGTTGAGCCACCAAGTCTGAGTCGCCGAAGCACCTTACCCGGCTCAAGCTCATCTCCTTAGCCATCCGAAGACCGTGAAGCAAGGCCTCGTACTCAGCTGCGTTGTTGGTACAAGGAAACATCAATTGTAGCACATACTGGAACTTGTCACCCTTAGGGGAAGCTAATACGACTCCAGCCCCCGAGCCCTCCAACTGTCTGGACCCATCGAAGTGAATAGTCCAATATGTGTTATCCGGCTTTTGTTCGGGCACTTGTAGCTCTGTCCAATCATTGATGAAATCCACCAAAGCCTGAGACTTAACAGCAGTGTGTGGCACATACTTCAGACCATGGGGTCCGAGCTCTATAGCCCACTTAGCCACTCTCCCTGTGGCCTCCCTGTTCTGAATGATATCTCCAAGGGGGCGGAACTGACCACAGTGATGGGGTGACCCTGGAAATAATGCTTAAGCTTCCGGCTTGCCATGAATACACCATAAACAAGTTTCTTCCAATGCGGATACCGCTGCTTGGACTCAATGAGTACTTCGCTGACATAATAAACCGGCCGCTGAACCGGATGCTCCTTACCCTCTTCCTTGCGCTCCACCACCACGGCCACACTGACGGCTCGTGTGTTAGCAGCCACATATAGCAATAAAGGCTCCTTGTCAACCGGAGCAGCAAGGACTGGGGGCTCGGCCAGCTATCTCTTCAAATCCTCAAAAGCAGTATTAGCTGCATCATTCCAGACAAAGTCATCAGTTTTCTTCATCAACTGATATAATGGCATAGCCTTCTCCCCCAAGCGGCTTATAAAACGGCTTAAAGCAGCGATACGACCCGCCAGGCGCTGGACGTCGTTTATACACGCCGGCTTAGCCAGGGAGGTGATGGCCTTGATCTTCTCCGGGTTAGCTTCAATGCCTCTGTTAGAAACCAAGAAACCCAAGAGCTTGCCTGCAGGAACACCAAAAACACATTTGGCCGGGTTAAGCATCATCTTGTAGACCCGGAGATTATCAAAGGTTTCCCTCAGATCATCTATCAAGGTTTCCTCCTTCCTGGATTTAACCACAACATCATCCACATAAGCATGAACATTGCGCCCAATCTGGTTATGAAGCCAGTTCTGCACGCAGCGCTGATAAGTCGCCTGCGCAGCCTTGAGTCCAAAGGGCATAGACACATAGCAGAAGGCTCCAAAGGGAGTGATAAACGCCGTCTTCTCCTGGTCCTTAACTGCCATCTTAATCTGATGATATCCAGAATAAGCATCCAAGAAACTTAAACGCTCACAACCCGCCGTAGCATCAATGATTTGATCAATACGGGGAAGGGCAAAAGGATCAGCCGGACATGCTTTGTTCAAGTCCGTGTAGTCCACACACATCCGCTAGGTGACGTTCTTCTTGAGTACGAGCACCGGGTTAGGTAACCACTCTGGGTGAAAGACTTCAACGATAAACCCGGCCGCCAAGAGCCGGGCCACCTCTTCACCAATAGCTTTCCGCCTCTCTTCATTAAACCGCCGAAGGAATTGCCTGACCGGCTTAAATTTCGGATCAACATTGAGAGTGTGCTCAGCGAGTTCTCTAGGTACACCTGGCATGTCAGACGGCTTCCATGCAAAAATGTCCCTATTCTCACGGATGAACTCGATGAGCGCGCTTTCCTATTTTGGATCCAGATTGGCACTGATGCTAAACTGCTGAGATGAATCTCCTGGAACGAAATCAACGAGTTTAGTCTCATCAACCGACTTAAATTTCATTGCCGGCTCATGCTCCATAGTCGGCTTTTTCAGAGAGGTCATATCTGTTGGGTCAACGTTGTCTTTGTAAAACTTCAACTCCTCTGTTGCGCAAACAGACTCTGCATAAGCCGCATCGCCTTCCTCACACTCCAAAGCCACCTTCCGGCTGCCGTGAACCGTAATGGTCCCATTATGACCCGACATCTTGAGCTGTAAATATACGTAACACGGCCGCGCCATGAACTTGGCGTAAGCCGGCCGCCCAAATATGGCATGGTACGGACTTCTTATCTTGACCACCTCAAAGGTCAATTTGTCCACCCTGTAGTTGTGCTCATCTCCAAAGGCCACTTCCAACTCGATCTTGCCGACTGGATAGGCTGACTTACCAGGTACCACACCATGGAAAATAGTGTTTGACTGGCTGAGGTTCTTATCAATCAACCCCATACGATGGAAAGTCTCATAATAGAGGATGTTGACGCTGCAGCCTCCATCCATGAGCACTTTAGTGAACTTATATCGTCCCACCTGAGGAGCCACCACCAAGGCTAAGTGACCCGGATTATCCACCCGGGGAGGGTGATCCTCCCTACCCCACACTATAGGCTGCTCAAACCATCGTAAATAGCGTGGAACCGCCGGCTCAACAGCATTCACAGCCCTCTTATGAAGCTTCTGATCTCGCTTACATAGACTGGTGGTGAATACATGATACTGTCCACCGCTGAGCTGCTTTGGATTGGTCCGATAACCCCCCTGCTGCTGTTGATGACCCTGGCCAGACTGCCGATTAAAGCCCCCTTGACCATTCTGAGGATTAGAATTTGAGCCGCCGCCCGGGCCATGAAAGCCGCCGGCGCCTGAGCCACCGCCCGGGCCGTTGTTGCCGTTAAAAGCATTGGAATTCTTAAAGGCCTTCATGATTGCACAATCCTTCCATAGATGAGTAGCTGGCTTCTCTCTAGAGCCATGCCTTGGACAAGGCTCATTCAACAGTTGCTCTAGTGTCGGGCCAGACCCGCCGCCTCGGGGAGGGGGCCTCCCCTTGCGTCTCTGGCTATTACCCTGTGAACTGGCATTGGCCACGAACTCTAAGCTGCCATCGGCCTTGCGCTTGCCACCTCCTTGGTTCCCCGGGTTATGCTGATGACCCTTGCCATTGCCGTTCTTCTTTCCCTTCCCTGTCCTTTCATCATCTGAAGCGGGGTCCTTGGTACCATCAGAATCGGCGTACTTGACGAGAGCCGCCATCAGTGTACCCATATCATTGCAGTCGCACTTAAGCCACCCGAGTTTCATCTTCAGGGGCAGAAAACGACAATTCTGTTCCAACATTAAGACTGCAGAGCCGGCATCCATCTTATCAGATGAATGTATTATTTCCTTAACCCGGCGAACCCAATGTGTCGTAGACTCACCCTCCTGTTACTTACAGTTAGTCAAATCCACAATTGACATAGACTGCCTACAGGTATCCTTGAAATTTTGGATGAACCGGGCTTTCAGCTCAGCCCAAGACCCGATGGAATTTGGTGGTAGCCCCTTCAACCAAGTGCGGGCGGTCCCATCTAACATCATGGTGAAGTACTTGGCCATTGCTGCTTCACTGACTTCCAGCAGTTCCATGGCCATCTCGTAACTCTCGACCCAGGCTGCGGGTTGTAAGTCGGCTGTGTAATTAGGCACCTTCCTAGGGCCTTTGAAGTCCTTGGGTAGACGCTCATTGCGGAGAGCCGGCACCAAGCAAGGGACACCTCCAGTCCTGGTAGGGATACCCACGTCGACGGAAGCCGTCGGATAAGCCGGGGGAGTCTGGTAAGCCGTCAACTGAGGCACCTGCTCCGCCTCTTGCCGCACTCTGTCTTGGTCTGCTGCGTGGAAGGCTCCGTTATGAACCGGGCCATGGCCAGGGGGCGGGTCATGGCGTCGGACGTTACTTGAGCCGGTCGCTGAGACCATGTGTCTGGTGTAACTCGGGCTCCGGCCTGGACGAGGGGTCGAGTGGATCCTGTCCCGGCTGTAAGAGCACGCCTCTTGCTGCGCCAGTGCTGTCTGAAGGAGTTCCCTGACCCAGCGAGTTTCAATAGCCGTCGGAGAGTCGCCGTCAATTGGGAGGGCTGCCAGCCGCGCTGCTGCGGCGACCATGTTCTCCAGCGGGTTAGCATAATGACTCGGTGGTATTGGCACGTATTGAGGCGGGGCAGGGTTCACCCGGGGAGGCCCCATCACTTGTGGCTGAACAGGGGGCCAGACCCGGGCACTATGATCCCTGGCGGGTTACTAGACCCTGCACCTGGCGTGTTGAAGAGGTTTCGTGGATCGTAAACCGGAGGGAGTCGAGATTGGGCCTTTTGATGCGTCCTTCTCATGACCTCATTGAACGCGTTCTGATCCATCGTGAGCTGGAAGGACTGTGCCTGAATCAACTGAGTTTGGGCGTCGAGGGCCGCCCTCTCCGCAGCCATCCTGATCCCTTCCGCTGCAGATCCTCTTTGGCTTTCACTAGATCTAACTTTAACTGCACCACCTCCGCGTCATGCTGAGCTTGATCCGCCGGGTCAACCGCGGCGGTCAACAGGGCCGTCATCTTATCCGTGAGATCCATCAGCACCTGAGCCGGCGAGGGCACCGGGCTTCCTGCCCCAGCAGCAGGGTTCTGAACAGGCTGCGCACCGGCCATGAAAATTCCGACCCGGCTCGGCGGCTCAAACGGGTCTGGAATACTGTCACCATCGGAACAACCCATGAGCCTACCATCTTGAAGTTGATACAACGAGTTTGACTCATCTGTGGACGACTCGCCGTCAGAGCCGGCGGCCGTCTCATCACCGGATCCAGATCTATCCGAGTGCCCTCCATGGACACATCCCACAAAGGCGTGCCTCAAGGTAGGCTGGGCCCGGGTGGGTCGTGCGCGCTGAGCCGTCTCGATGGGATCGGCGCAGAGATCCGGCTCAGGGCCCGGCTCACCAATCTTACCAATGAAAACATGAATTCCGCCGAAGGGGACCCGGTACCCGTACTCAATTGAGCCGGCGTCGGGGCCCCAGTTTGCATCGTCGATGTAGAGCTTGCCGCGATGACTCTTGGTAATCCGGCCCACAACGTATCCCTTGATCCCTTCGAAGCTGCCCTTCAAGAACTCAAATCCACCGTGCGCTGGCCCCACGGTGGGCGCCAACTGTCGTGGAATTGTCACGGCAGATGTCCTCAAGCTAGGCTTAGTCGTGGAGCCATCGCCGCTAGGAAGCTTGAAGGGGTTAACGGGACAAGGAACATGAGGGTTTATACTGGTTCGGCCCCTTACGGTGAAGGTAAAAGCCTACGTCCAGTTGACGTGGTATTGATTAGGGTTTCGATGACCAGGGAGCTTAACTGGTATGCCTGGCTCTCGATGAGATCTTTTCCTGTCCCTAAACCGCTGTCGGGTCGTCCCTTTATATAGGGAGGCTGACGCCCAGCAGCTCTCAGAGTCCTGACGCCGGCTCATAAGAGTGTCAGGCTTGGACTCTCAACTATTCTTGCCTTACACTACAAGTTCTACCATAATGATGATTGTAACCACGGGCCTTAAGCCATATCCGGGTCTTAAGCCCATCTTTGGCCCACCGTCTTCTCGCTTGGCGCCGGGCTTCTGGCGATGACCATTATGAGTAACCCGGCCCCTCCTGGCGGGTGACTCTAAGGTCTATATCCTCAACATTACCGGTGTAGGATTCCATCGTTACCCCGGAGTTCTGATAACCATCGCTCTTCATGTCCTTGTCCTCGGCGTAGAATGTGTAGCCGTTGATATCGTATGCCTCATACGTCATCAGGTTGTGCTCGGCGCCTTGTGACAAGGCGAATATGAGCTGTTCTTCCGCGGAAGAATCCTCATGTAAAGGGTACAACAGAAGCTTCTGCTTGAACCAACGCGTGAAACATGAGTTGTGCTCTTTGATTATATCTCCGTCCGTCCTCTATTGGCCTCGGTCATTGTACGTCTTCTCAATAAAGGTTTTGTGCTCTACCACCCAAGGATCGACCACGTCTATGTGTTGTAGCGCGACTAGGTTTGCTCTTTCAAAGTCGGCGAGTCGACCCTCGAAGTCAACATGCATTTCACGGCGACCGTCACGGTGACCCCATCCAGCGAGCCTGCCGAGGTGCCTGTTGATGGGCAGACCAACGGGGTTCTCGATGCCTAGATAATTCGTGCATTAGGAGATGCACTCTTCGGTCAGAAAGCCCCTGGCTATGCTTCCCTCTGGACGTGACATGTTGCGAACGTATCCTTTGATGACACCATTCATCCTTTCGAACGGCATCATGCTGTGCAGGAACATCGGCCCGAGTTGGATGATATCCTCCACGATATGGACCAGCAGATGCACCATAATGTCGAAGAATGCGGGCGGGAAGTACATCTCAAGCTCGCATAGTATCACCATGATCTCTTCCTGTAGCCTTCTGAGTTGCCTCACACCAACCGACTTCCGAGAGATGACATCAAAAAAGTTGCATAGGCCAAATAGCGTTTCACGGACGTGCGCGTCCATGATCCCACGGATTGCAACTGGAAGTATCTGCGTCATGAGCACGTGACAGTCGTGAGACTTCATCCCGCTGAAATTCTGCTTCGCTGAGTCTAGGTATCTGCTTATCTTCCCCGCGTAACCGTAAGGAAGTTTTACTCCTACGAGGCAGGTGAAAAACTGATCGATCTCCTCCTGACTTAGAGTGAAGCACGCGGGAGGGAAGTCATTTCCGGACTTCTTGGCCTTTTTGCCTTTGCGACAACTTTCCGTGTCCTGCTTCGCCTCATCATCATCATCATTAGCGTGAAGCTCCTCCCTGATGCCCATTGATTTCAAGTCTGCCCTTGCTTTCGGCCCATCTTTGGTCCTCTCTGGCCTGTTGAGCAGGGTACCAAGCAGACTCTCGCACACGTTCTTCGTGATATGCATGACATCAAGGCTGTGAGGCACACGGTGGATCTTCCAGTACGGCAAGTCCCAGAAAACAGACCTCGTTTTCCATACCTTCAGCAGCAGCTCTGGCGCCTTTCGCTTCTTTCCCAGCTCTGGCGCCTTTTGCTTCTTTCCCGACAGTGGGCAATCTTTCCAATTTTTCAACAGCTCGTCTATTTCCTCACCGCTCCTCGTACGCGGGCGTCTTCGGGGTTCGGTTTCACCATCGAACAGATCCTTGCGTTTCCTCCACGGGTCATCGTCGCGAAGCCACCTTCGATGTCCCATGAACACGGTTTTCGAAGACCCAGGATCTCTATCTATCTGGCGATACGTTGTGTCATCCATGCACCTGACGCATCCAGAAAATCCGTGGACCACCTGCCCCGCGAGATATCCGTAACTGAGATAGTCGTGCACCGTCGTGAGCAGTGCGGCTCTCATAGGGAAATATTCTTTCTCTGCGGCGCCCCACGTATTGGCTGGCGTTTTCCACAGCGTGTCTAGCTCCTCTTTCGGTAGCCCCAGATACAGATTGATGTCGTTCCCTGGTTGTTTCGGCCCTTCAATTAGCATACTCATGTGAATGTACTTCCTCTTCATGCACAACCAGGGGGAAGGTTGTACATCCACACAAACATAGGCCAGGTGCTATGTGTGCTTCTCTGGCTGCCAAACGGATTGACTCCATCGGTGCTCGCGCCCAGCACGATGTTCCTTGGATCCTTCCCAAATTCTCGGTGTTCGAAGTTCAACGCTTGCCACTGGCTCCCATCCTTAGGGTGACTCAGCATCTTGTCTTTTTTATTTATCTCCGGAGCATTTGCGTCATCTTCTCGCTTCTTCTCCTCCCTATCCGCGTGCCAACGCAGGAGCTTTGCTACCTTAGGGTCCGCGAAATACCGCTGCAGACGAGGAGTGATCGGAAAGTACCACACCACTTTTCGAGGAGCTTTCTTCCTCTTCTTGTATCGAGTGACGGCGCACACCGAACATATGGTAGACTCCGCGTGCTCGTCCCGATAAATGATGCAATTGTTCATGCACACATGGTATTTCGCGTGCGGTAAATCCAGAGGACACACGATTTTCTTCGCCTCCTCGAAACTGGTCGGGCACTTGTTCCCCTTGGGAAGACGTTCGTGCCAGAATGACATGTTCTCGTCGAAGCATGCGTCGGTCATTTTGTGTTTTACCTTCATCTCCAGAGCCATGAGCATTACTTTCAGGCGGGTATCCTCGGGCCTGCATCCTTCATACAATGGAGTAACCGCGTCTATCTCCAGTTGATCCAGCTTGGCTTTCTCTCGGGCGGCAGCTCTTGCGTTATCCGTCTGCTTGAGAAGCAGCTCTTGAATATGAGGGTCCTGCACCCAGCCCATCGATGGTCCATCGTCGTCTGCTCCGCCGACATCTTCATCTTCATGATCATGCCCTTCGTCTGCAACGGCATCTTCCTCGTCATCATGTCCAGCATCTTCTACATGATGACTGTGTACAGCATCACCGTCGTGATCATGTCCTGGAGATTCTTCGTCTTCTCGCCCGCCCGAGCCGCGGTGGTTGTCTTGCTGCCCTTCCTCATTTCTTGCCCGGCCCCCATGGACGACTTCATAGTCATCTTCATCACCTTGCCACCGATAGCCATCCATGAAACCACGCAAGGGAAGGTGGTCCCGCACGTGCCCGGAATCCGGGTCCGCAATAAGGCTCTTCAGCTTGCATCTTCGACCCGGACA
Source organism: Aegilops tauschii subsp. strangulata (assembly GCF_002575655.3). Classification (NCBI taxonomy): domain Eukaryota; kingdom Viridiplantae; phylum Streptophyta; class Magnoliopsida; order Poales; family Poaceae; genus Aegilops; species Aegilops tauschii. The sequence goes on from NC_053038.3 coordinate 356,734,622, forward strand.
TCTTATCTCCGTCTCATTCTTTTCAAGCATCTCGGCCTTCGCGGAGCTCAAAAACCTATTCACGATGCCTTCGGTCATCGTGTAGACCATGGTCGCCTGCGGGGTAGAGCAAAACGATATTTTAGAACCAAGAAAAAATTTGGCATGACTTTCCCTAAAAATAGGACCAAAAGGAATGCATAGTGCCAAAATTCTCGCCGAAACAGAAATGAATCAACATTCCAGCAAAATATTAGCAACTATCGCATTTCAAATACCGGTACCTGCAAACACAAACATATATGCAACACCACAAACATACATAGATCTAGCTAGGACATAAAAAGTGCATGTGCACGTTGTTGGAGGGAGAACAACATAAAGATAGCTTCCCCTTACTTACCTATCAAAAAAAGGGGGTTTAACCACTTAATTTGGATGAATTTATGGTGCAAATGAGGTGAGGAGGAGGAGGCAGCCGAGACAAGCTTGGAGGAGGAGGTGGAGAGAATGAAGTGGGGAAAGTGAGTGGGTAGGTGTGGCTGTCCAAAATATCTAGCTGGTCCCAGGTTACTAATGGCGCACCACCTACAAATGCGCCATTAGTAACCCTGGTTACTAATGGCGCACCTGCTGGTGGTGCGCCATTAGTAGTTTTGCAAAAAAAAATAAAAAAATATACACTAATGGCGCACCGGAGAACAGTGCGACATTACTAGTTTAAACTAGTAATGGCGCACTATACACTGGTGCGCCATTAGTAGTTTTGCAAAAAAAATATAGTAGTGGCGCACTATGAGGCTGGTGCGCCATTACTAGTTAGAACTAGTAATGGCGCACTGTGCCCTGGTGCGCCATTAGTATGTTTGGAAAAATAAAATAAAAATTTGTTACTAGTGGCGCACCAGCACATGGTGCGCCACTGCTATATAGTAGTGGCGCACCACATGTCTGGTGCGCCATTAGTGGCCATTCCATCTATAGCCCTTTTCCTAGTAGTGCATGTTGTGAAGAACTGAACAAAACTGACGCTTGACCCATTTGTGATTGCGATCAACCTTCTGGTGAAGACTGCGGAGAAGCTCACGATCAGTCATCACCCTGGGAGCTTTGCCTTGAGGATTTTGCTTGGATGCATTGGCGGCAGAGTCATGAGTGGCAGAGTCATCATTGGTGGAGTAAGATGCAGCCTTGCAAAATTGACCATCCAATGGACGAATGCCTTCATCAATAACAGCAGAGGCCTTGCCCTTGTCATCAGCTGAGGAATATGTCCGTTTGAGGACTTCAATCGGGGGCAAGTAGCTGCAATGGTTCAGTGTATCAGCTTTGTAGTTGAGTGAAGACCTTGTTCTGATGAATCTCATAATCCACGGAGCATAAGGCTTCAACTCAAACAGTGACATTGCGACATTTGCAAGAGTCCTCATGAAGAAATCATGGAAGTTGACGGGGACGCCATGCATGATATTGAAAAGCAGATTCTTCATGATACCAACGACTTCTTCTTCATTCGAGTCATGTCCTTTGATAGGACTCAATGTCTTCGTTAAAATGCGATAGACAGTCCGAGGCACATCTAGCAATTCCTTCACGAGGAATTTGGTTCTTGGGGCCTGACCTGGCTTCAATGGCTTCATCAGCACTTGCATATAGTGAGCAGTAAGCTCAGGCTCTTGGTACAAGCAACGAGCAACTTCATGGGGAGGACTGAGAGGCAAAGCACGAAGCAATTCAGCAGCTGGTGCATTATAGTGAGTGTTTTCAGACATCCAGTCCAGCACCCAGGAATTCACATCTTCAGAGTCTCCGGTGATGTGCAGCGTTGCATTAAATTGAAGAATGAGTTCTTCATTCCAATCACAGATATCAGTGCAGAAATTTAACAGTCCAGCGTCGTGAAGAACACTGAGGACTGGCACGAAGCACGACAGAGATTCCATATCCACGCGAGGAATGTGCTCATGATCGAAGACTTTGTCTTTGTTGAACAGTACTGAGGAATAGAAATTTGCCTGGCTGGCAGTCTAGAAATGCCTCTTCCTAATGCGAGCAGAGTCATAGGGGTTGTAATCTGTGAAGAATACACGCTCGCCGAAGAAATCATCAGTCTTGAATTTTTGCTTCCTGGAGAATGGATCCTTTGGCTTGGGTTAAGGAGTGTCAGTCAGTTGCATCACAACCTCAGGAATCGCAATCTCGGGTTCTTCAGGCTGAGGAATTTCTGGTTCCTCTTTAGTGGCAGTCTGTGTCTTCAATGATTCAGCAGCAGCAGTTTCATCAGCACTAGTGGCTGGAATTTCTTCATGAACAGGCGAAGTGGGGTGAGTTTCTTCAGAGCCCAATGGAACAGTATGTGCTGGGGACTGAGGGATTTGCTGCAATGGCGTGAACAGATGAGAGTTGGGGTGCTGAATATCCCAAAAGTCATCATTCATCAATGGAGTAGTACTCCCAATGTCCACGTCAGAGTTCTGTTCTTCCAATTCCTCAACGCCGGCCTCTCAGCAGTGAACTGAGGCATGCGCGAGGAAACAATTGGAGTTGAAGGGATTGCGTCCGCTTCAATTTCTTCATCCATCTGCTCTGAGGAAGCAGCAGAGGGAATGTCTTCATCAGATCCGCTTGGGATCACATATTCTTCATCGAAAGGAACAAGGTCCTTTGATGGCATGGTTGAGATAGGAACAACATCAATTGGGTTGTCAAATGAGCTAGTCAATGGCTTCGTCTTCTTCGGGGCTGAAGAATCTGATGAAGTTGATGCCTTCCTTTTCTTCATAGCTGCACGCTCTGCAGCCTTGGTTTTCTTCACATCTGATGCAGATGGAAGGATCGGAGTTGGAGTAGCCGCAGGATGAGCAGAGGAATTTGGTTGAATTTCTTCAGGCACAACTGATGCAGTTGCCCTGACTTCTTCATTTTCTTCAGGCGCACCACTAGTGGATGCCCTGGCAATTTCTTCAGCGGCTGGAATGCAGTCATCAGCCCTGGAACTCACATTTTCTTCAGCAGCCTGATGTTCATCAGTGGTGCTGGCGTGCTCTTCTGTCTGTTGAGCAGATGCTTCAGCTTGAGGAGTTTCTGGTTGCGATGGAGCTGCAACCTTGGTAGTGAATTTCTCAGTCAGTTTTACAAACCTGACCTTGGCTCCTTGCTAATCAGCATAGTAAGCGTTGAAGTCATCGCTGAGGCCTTTGATTTCAGCCTGGATCTTCACAAGTTCGTCAGTTGTCATAGAGACAACGTTTTTCTTCAAGAAGCGCTCTTTCTTGTACTGAGCTTTCTTCAGCTGCCTGGCCTTCTCAAATTTCCATTTTTCTTCAGCAATGAAAGCTGACAACATATGACTTTGACCAGGAGAGAGATTCAGTTTTGGCAAGGGAGTGTTTGGGTCTTTGTGCCACAGATCAATGAAATCCAGGATCTTCTTTGGATCCAGCAAAAGAGGCACAACACTGCCCTTGGCACTAGCGGCCCTGTGCTGCCTGTCCCTGATGATTTCGGCTAGTTCTTCATCATCAGAGGGCACTTGGAAGGCGACCTGCTTCTTGTGAGGAATTGGTCGAGGACCTCGTCCAGCAGCAGACTTTTTCTTCAGCGGGGAGGGGCCAGCTAAGGAACTTGGCGCAGCTAAGGAACTTGCAGAGGCTCCTGAGGCAACAGATATGCCTTCTGTCCTTTGGCACGTGGTGAGATGCACAGGTGCTGAGGATTTGGTCGGAGCAGCCGAAGACTTTGGCGGAGGAGCGGAGGACTTTGGAGGGGCAGGAGCAGTTTGAGGAGTTGACCGTGAGGGCTTTGAGGAATCTGGCCGTGAGGGCATTGAAGGTGAAGCACTTCGCTTATGCGCAGGCTTCTTGGCCATGGCCTTCTTCGGCTTGCTAGCAGTGGCAGCACCAGCAGCAGAGTCTTCGTTGAATTTCCTCACTGCTTCTCTTCCTTGTCTGGCCAACTTGGCCTGGCGCTTGGCCCATTCATCAGGACAGTCCTCACCGCATTTGAGGCTGGTGGGATCCGCTTCTTGGCCAGGTGCCAACGGAGGTCTTGGGCATGGAGGATTTAGAGTGAATTTCTTCATGTACTTGGGAGTAACATACCTGTACTCCCTCCACTCTCTTGCCCATCTCCTCTCTATCCTCTGGATACGCACCTTGCGCTGATTTTTGTCCTCTTTTCCAAACTTGGCCTCATCAGGAGTGCAGTAATCCGTATATATGTCATCAGGGATTTCAAAAGCAGTATTGACCTCAGGCCTCTTTCCTCCCTTCTGTGGCTTCTTTCCATCAGCCATTTTCTTCAGATGAGGAATTTGAACAATGGAATTCTCTGAAGATGTATGCAACTTTTCTTCGAGGAACGCTGCAAATGAGTTAAGTTGATGAGAACCTAGTGATTCAGCAGTGGACATGAGTACCTGTGAACAGAGTATAGTTGCGAGGAATTTGGAGAGGTCATATGCGTTCTCAGGAGGTTTTGTAAAAGGAACAAGTTTGAGAATTTGACCAGATGAGTCTTGAAGAATTTCACTAAGCGTTCTTTGTCTTAGGTTCCAGAGTTGTATAGATTGAGAATCCACACAATTGAGGAATCTTGAAGAAAAATGTAGCTTAGAGAAATGAATCAAGAACAGATGACATGTGAGGTGTTTAGTGTGTGTAGATTTGAAGAAAAACACCTTTGAAGATTTTGTAGTAATCATTTGAATCAAAGAGGGCAGTAAAAGTAACTTTTAATTACCCTGGACGAAGAACACGACGAACTGGGAAGTGTAGATGTGAAGTTCGTCAGTTCAGATCTTCCACGCCCTAACTTGGCCGAGGAAGACAGCGGCGGCAGCGGCGGAGGGAAGAAATCCGCGGCTGACGGGAGTACGGCGGCGACGAGGTCGAGACAGTGAAGCTCTTCCTCCCCGGCAACGATGAAGTAGCGGCGGCGCTAGGGTTTGAGAAGCTCGAGCTGGAGTGAGGTCGAGCGGTGTAGAAGAGAAGTGAGGAAGGGGAGGGGTATTTATAGCCACGGTGAAAAAACTGTTCGCCCGAAGAATTTGGACGAACGTGCCCCTGGCCCTTCTCATTCACTTGACATGTGTCACCCACGTACTGAGAAGTGGAGATCGTGTGAGATCGTGGGTGAATAGATAAGTGTTTTCATGGGATGCGGAACGGTTTGAGCGGCAAAGCCGAAAATTTAGATAAGATAAGTTAAAAGTTCTGTTCGCAAATTCTTCAGCTGACAAGGACACAGTGAAGATTTTGAACGAGTTTCAAATAGAACACACATGAAGAATTTGTGAATTGATTGGGTGAGTTTAGCATAGAGGGGGGAAGGGTCCGATCACATTCACTTAGCAGAAAAAGCAACTTGAAGAAATAGCAATAAGTGAATGCTGTAGAGGACATAAACTCATATATATATAGCCAATGAAGAAAAACGACGGAAACAGAGAGGACAATGCAAAGTTGAAGAATATGAACAATTGAGGAATTTCAAAAACTGAGGAAAAACTCAAATTGAAGATTTTCAACTTTTGGTGGTGGCGTGACCCACCGTATAAGAATGATGATTTCAGACACCGCGTACAATTGTCGTAGGGCTCTGAGAATCAAATTCTTCGTTAATTTCTTCACACTTAGAGTGTTATTCTTCATTGATTCAAGAAAAACTTTTCTTCATGTGTTGCACATCTAAGTCATCAATTTTGCATAAGTGTTAGGATGAGTGTCCTTTTCAAAGAACATTCGAAGATTCTAAGATATTTAGCTCACACCGCAATTTGCTAAATCTCTTCTCATCCAAGGGCTTTGTGAAGATATCGGCTAGCTGTTCTTCAGTCTTCACATGCTCAATAGAAATGTCGCCCTTCAACACATGATCACGAAGAAAATGATGACGAATCTGAATGTGCTTTGTCTTCGAGTGCTGAACTGGGTTGTGAGCAATCTTGATGGCACTCTCATTGTCAAAGAAGAGAGGCACATTCTTCACGTTGACGCCGTTGTCATTGAGAGTTTGCTTCATCCACAGCAATTGAGCACAGCAAGAACCAGCAGCAATGTACTCAGCTTCAGCAGTAGACAGTGATACGCAGTTCTGTTTCTTCGAGGACCAACAGACCAAAGATTGTCCAAGGAAATGACATGTGCCAGATGTTGACTTGCGGTCCACACGATCACCAGTATAGTCAGAGTCAGAATATCCAATGAGATCAAAAGCTGAGCCCTTGGGGTACCATAATCCAAGTGTTGGTGTGTGAGCTAGATATCGAAGAATATGCTTCACAGCCTTATGGTGTGATTCCTTCGGTGTAGCTTGAAATCGGGCACACATGCAAACACTAAGCATAATATCTGGCCTAGATGCACATAAGTACAATAAAGAACCAATCATGGAGCGGTATACCTTTTGATCGAAGTCAATACCATTTTCATCAATGCACAGATGGCCATTTGTGGGCGTAGGAATTTTGACGCCTTTGCAATCTTGCATGCCGAATTTCCTCAGTACATCCTTGAGGTATTTCTCCTGAGATATGAATATGCCATTGCGCTGTTGACGAATTTGAAGACCTAAGAAGAATTTCAATTCTCCCATCATAGACATTTGATATTCTTCACTCATCATATAGGCAAATTCATCACTGTAACGTTGGTCAGTACAGCCAAAGATAATATCATCAACATATATTTGGCACACAAATAATTCACCATCATAAGATTTAGTGAAAAGAGTAGGGTCAAGTGAACCGGGTTTGAAGCCTTTCCTCATGAGGTATTCCTTCATAGTATCATACCACGCCCGAGGGGCCTGCTTGAGGCCATAGAGGGCCTTATTAAGTCTGAAGACTTTGTCAGGATTCTTTGGATCTTCAAAACCTGGGGGTTGAGCAACATATACTTCTTCCTCAAACTTACCATTGAGGAATGCACTTTTCACATCCATTTGATATAAGGTGATATCATGATGGTTAGCATAAGCAAGTAATATGTGAATAGCCTCAAGTCTAGCAACAGGTGCAAAAGTTTCATCGAAATCAATTCCTTCAACCTGTGTGTAGCCTTGAGCTACAAGCCATGCCTTATTCCTCACCACAAGGCCATTTTCATCTTGCTTGTTGCGGTAGATCCACTTTGTGCCAATGATATTGTGCTTGAAAGGATCTGGACGTTTGACCAGTTCCCAGACGTTGTTGAGCTCGAACTGATGCAATTCTTCTTGCATAGCTTGAATCCACTCAGGCTCCAAAAATGCTTCATCTACCTTAGCGGGCTCTATGATAGAGACAGAAGCAAAGTGCCCACAAAAGTTAGATAAATGTGAAGCTCTTGAGCGTGTGAGAGGACCTGGTGCTTCAATGTCATCGATGATCTTCTCAATTTGCACTTCTTTTGCAACGAGAGGATGAGCTGGTTGTCGTCGAGGAATTTGATCAGCATTTTCTTCAGGTGCCTCAGCTCGACGTTCTTCACGTTCTGGAATGAATTCTTCAGCAGATTCTTCGGTAGGGATGACATCCTCAGTAGCCTTGAACTTGATAGTTTCCTCAGGTGCTGGTTCATCTATCACAAAAGGTAGGTGCTCTCTTTGCGAGCCATTAGTTTCATCGAACCACACATCTACAGTTTCAACAACCTTGTGAAGAACGTTGTTGAAAACTCTGTAGGTGTGCGATTCCTTTCCATAACCAAGCATGAAACCTTCATGTGCTTTCGGTGCAAATTTAGAGTTGTGATGAGGATCTCTAATCCAACATTTAGCACCGAAGACTATGAAATAACTCACATTGGGTTTCTTGTCAGTGAGGAGTTCATAGGCAGTCTTCTCGAAGAATTTGTGAAGATATACTCTGTTGATGATGTGGCATGCAGTATCAATTGCATCAATCCAAAAACGACGAGGCGTTTTGTATTCATCAAGCATAGTGTCGGAGTAAATGGCCACGGGTAGCCTAACCGACTCCCCCTGGCTCTTCGAAAAAAATTTAGGCCAATCGAGCCTCCAAGCATCCAGAGCATGGGGCCGCCTTCCTCTGGCCGACAATACCCAAGGCCGAATACCAGACGGCGACCCGGCCTCAAAAACCTTCTCGAAGGAAGCTACGAGATGGCTGACTCCAGGAAGCCGGCCAAGACTGCACCCACCAAGACTGCACCCACATAACGGTGATAAGACGGGGCGTGGCCGCAGTACAGCCCACTACCCCCGAATCCCGGAACATGCATGGCCATAGGGCGCCGTACGGGTCAGCCATCCCCCGTCCGGCGCGGCACTGTAGCCATGTTGACCTCGACGTCACCCACGCCAGGCGCCAGTACGGCCCGCGGGCGGCGGGCCCCTTTAGCCAGAGAGACGCTCGAAGGCGGCCCGGCCTCCCCTAGTCGGCCTGGGGCGTAGCTGGCTCCCAATAGCCGGCTGCCTCCCTCCCTCGAAACATGTGCATCATTACGGAGAAAAGACGAGGTGAGGCTACAGTGAGAGCCCGCAAGGCGGCGGCACTGTAGCCACGCTTACCTCGACAAAGCCCTCGTCATCAGGAGCGAGGCAACAGTAACCAGCCGCCGACAAGGCCCCCAGGCGGTGGGGCCGGCATGTCGGCCAAGAGGCCGGCAGCCGGCGGGACCCACCAGTCGGCGGGCCCCAATGGCCGGCGGAGAAGCCGGTGAGCACAGACACTGACGGCTGGGACCCGCGCCCAGCCGGATTACCATTGTACCCCTGGGGGGTAGGCCTATATAAATCCCCCGGGACACCCATGCAAAGGGTTGATCTCATAGAGTTTTACACACCACATAGAGAGAAAAGGAGAGCTAGCCTTGCCCTTCTTCTTCCTCTAGCCAAACAGCTCAAGGAGCACTTGTAGCTACTTGTGTTGATCTAGTGATCATGCGGAGACCCCGCAGAGCAGGACTAGGGGTGTTATCTCCACGGAGAGCCCCGAACCTGGGTAAGATCCGCCGGCGTGCATGTCTTCGCCTTATCCCGTTTCCAGGCACCGGCGATGTCTTACTGGCTCCCACAATGATAAGCCACCCGTTGGCATATGTCGCACCTACCACCCGACGTTTGGCGCCCACCGTGGGGCCAGGTGCACCATCGTCCGGAGACCTGTTCTGGACGGGAACCTTTTTCCTCTCCCGCGAGCATAGCCAGCCCGCTACGCCCGATGGCGCTTGCCCTGACGTGCAGCAAGGTGTCGACGACGCCTACGCGGCGAGCTGCCTTGCCGACCTTCTCGGCGAGACTCGCATCTCCGACGAGCCCGCGTCCGATGCGGGCAAAGACTACCCCGAGAGCCGCCTCGTCAGCCTCCTCGACCAGCTTCACGTCTCCAGCGAGCTTGCTGTGGACTTGGAGTCGGTCGGCTCCACCGACCCGATGCTTGTCGACTCCGACACAGCATCGCTTGACGCCTTCCCCACCGACGTGGTAATCATCGACGACCCTCTCCCTCGAGCCGACAATGGCAGCAGCGCTGTCACTGAGGTGCTGGTCATCAGCCACGGCGCCGACTCGGGCGAGAACGCCCACGACGCCCTACAAGCGGCACTGCACGACTTGTTCGTCCCCATCCCAGCCGACGCTGACGCCGAGACTCTAGAGGCACGCCGCCTCACCCTCATCGCGGAGGGCCAGAAGATAGCATCCATGAGACGCCTCACGGAGGCTCACCAGCGCGAAGTCGACCGCACCGCCTTTGGTACGCCGCCTCCTGGCGGGCCGAACCGAGCCAGCCTCGTCAAGAAGCGCGGCGCGGCCATTGCCAGCATGCTGGGAGCAGACCGCCCAGTCTATGCCACGCCACTCGAGAACCTGCGTGCCGCTCAGGCGGCCGCAGAAGAGCTGAACGGGCTGGGGGCTGATGAGCTCCCCTACATGACTAGACGCATCCAGCAGCAGATTGACATGGCCGCAGAACGGCATGAAGCCGGCGCCCGCGCTGAGAGCCCTCCCCCATGCCGAGAACACGCCGTGACATCCCGGACGCCGACTACAAGCGGCGCCCGCGCAAGGAAAGACAAGGAGTCGGCTGCTAGCCGCAGCCGGACTCGGATCACCATTGAGCACGACGCAGAAGGCCGCCCACGAGCGGTGGAACGACAAGGCAATCCGCCTCCCCCCGCCTCGTGGGGAGAGATATCCCACCCCGCCGCCTGTCATGCATCTGACTCTCGGTGGCCGACTAGGCCACCGTGAAGGAGTCGGCGAGAATGATGCCCGCCATCGGATCGACCGCCTAGCGCGTCCCTGGCGCTAGAAGAAGATGATGATGTCGGCCCGCCTTGCTTTGGCCCCCGCATCTGCGATGAGCCCTTCCCCAAAGGGTTCTCACTCCCCGGAGACACGCCAAAGTACAACGGCTCCGTGAAGCCGGAAGATTGGCTGATCGACTACTCTACCGCAGTCAGCATAGCAAACGGCAACAGGCGCGTTGTCGTGAAGTACGTCCCTCTCATGCTTCAAGGCACGGCACGCACCTAGCTGAACAGCCTCAAGCCCTACAGCGTCAACAACTGGCTAGACTTCACGGAAGTCTTCGTCCGCAACTTCACCAGCACATACAAACGGCCTCCCAAGCCCCGCCAGCTCTCCTTATGCGTCCAAGGGCCCAGCGAATCGACTCGCGACTACCTCATGCGTTGGGCCGAGCTCCGCAACTCCTGCGAGGGGGTGCACGAGGTTCAAGCCATAGAATACTTCACCGCCGGGTGCCGAGAGAGCACCCTCCTCAAGCACCGACTCCTCTGCGATGAGCCGACTACCCTCGACGAGCTGCTGATCATAGCAGACAAGTACGCCACGGCCGACTCCTCGATGAAGACCGAACTCCAAGTGGACGCCTCTGGAAAGGTGCTCGCTCCGACTCCCAAGACGCCGGCTGGTGACTCCAACCGAAGCCCCTACCAGAACGACCACAAGCGCAAGGCCCCTATGCCGCCTTCCACCAGTCGGCAAGTCGCCACCGTCGAAGACGAACAACCCGAAGAGCGGCCCGCTCCCAAGAAGAAGGGTGGCAGGCCGGCTTGGCAGCCAGCCTTCTCTCTACGAGAACACTCTCGATGCCCCGTGCAAGTTCCACAGCGGCGCGAAGCCGTCCAACCACACGACCCGGAAGTGCCACTGGCTCACGCGGATCTCCAAGGGCGAGGGGCTGGTGCCGCCTCCGCCTCCCGGCCCGCCGCCTCCAGCCCCTCAGCAGCCGGCTATTCGACCAGCAGTCGGAGCCATTCAGGATGAGTTCCCAGATGAGCACGCCGCCTACGTCGTCTTCATGAGCCAGATTGAAGACAAGCCCAGTCGGCGCCGACAGTACCAAGAGGTCAACGCGGTCGCCTCCAGCAACCCCGAGTTCATGCATTGGTCTGAAAGGCCTATCAGCTGGAGCTGGGCCGATCATCCAGAGGTGATGCCGTCTCACGGCTCCTACGCATTGGTGTTGGACGTCACCCTCGCGACAGAAAGGCGAGCTGCCCGTTTCTCCCGCGTGCTGATTGATGGTGGAAGCAGCATCAACATACTGTACCGCGACACCATGGAGAAGTTGAACCTCAAGGCGAAGCAGCTCATGCCAAGCCGGACTGTGTTCCATGGCATCGTACCCGGCCTGTCCTGTTCCCCAATCGGCAAGATCAAGATGGATGTTCTCTTCGGAGACAAGGATCACTTTCGCCGAGAAGCGGTCTGGTTTGAAGTAGTGGATCTAGAAAGCCCTTACCACGCCTTGCTTGGCCGACCAGCCTTGGCCAAGTTCATGGTTGTGCCCCACTGCGCCTACCTGAAGATGAAGATGCCGAGTTCAAAGGGGATCATCACTATAGCCGGAGACTACAAGAAGTCCATCGAGTGCGCTGCAGCCAGCAGCCGACTGGCCGAGTCCCTCGTGGTTGCTTAAGAGAAGAAGATGCTGGACCGAGTCGTGGCCATGGCCGGCAAGCAGCTGGCCCTGTCCCCCAACCCCAAGGAATATGATGCTCAGGGCTCCTTCCAGCCGGCCAAGGAGACAAAGAAGATACCTCTGGACCCGGAGAACCCGGAGAGGTTTGCTGTCATTGGTGCAAACCTGGACAGTAAATAGGAAGGCGAGCTCGTCGACTTCCTCCGTGAGAATCGAGACATCTTTGCATGGTCCCCAAAGGACATGCCGGGTGTTCCGAAGGATTTTGCCGAGCACAAGCTACACGTCCGAGCGGATGCGAAACCAGTCAAGCAGCCTTCGCCGACTGTCGGAGGAGAAGAGAAGGATCGTAGGAGAAGAGATAGCCCGGCTTCTGGCCGCCGGCTTCATTATGGAGGTGTTTTTTTCCAGAGTGGCTTGCCAACCCGATCTTGGTGTTGAAGAAGAACAACAAATGGCGTATGTGTATAGATTACACCAGCCTCAACAAAGCCTGCCCCAAAGATCCGTTTGCCCTACCACGGATCGATCAAGTGATAGACTCCACAGCCGGATGCGAGCTGTTGAGTTTCTTGGATGCCTACTCAGGATACCACCAGATCAAGTTGGACCCAACCGACCGCCTGAAGACCGCCTTCATCACACCGTTCGGAGCTTTCTGCTACCTGACCATGACATTCGGCTTGAGGAATGCCGGTGCCACTTTTCAGCGTTGCATGCAGAAATGCCTCCTCAAGCAACTCGGCAGAAATGCCCACGTCTATGTAGACGATATTCTGGTGAAGACGGAGAAGCGCGGCACCCTGCTGGAAGACCTCAGAGAAACATTTGCCAACTTGCGCCGATTCCAGATCAAGCTCAACCCCGAGAAATGTGTGTTCGGAGTACCAGCCGGCCAGCTTCTAGGCTTTTTGGTCTCCGAACGCGGCATTGAGTGCAACCCAGTGAAGATCAAGGCCATTGAGAGAATGGAGATTCCTACCAAGTTGCGAGACGTTTAGAAGTTCACCGGGTGCCTGGCCTCCCTAAACGGCTTTATCAGCCGGCTAGGGGAGAAGGCTCTCCCCCTGTACCGACTCATGAAGAAGTCCACCCACTTCGAGTGGAACGACCAAGCAGACCAAGCTTTCCACGAGTTGAAGAAGATGCTGACCACACCACCTGTCCTGGCAGCGCCGACTGAGAAGGAGCCCATGCTCCTCTACATTGCTGCGACTAGCCAAGTGGTCAGTACAGTCATTGTGGTCCAGCGCCCAGAAGAAGGCCGAGCTCAGTTAGTCCAGAGGCCGGTATATTATTTAAGCGAAGTATTGTCCACCTCGAAGCAAAACTACCCGCATTACCAGAAGATGTGCTATGGAGTGTACTTCGCCGCCAAGAAGCTGAAGCCCTACTTTCAAGAGCATCCCATCACGGTCGTATGCACTGCCCCGCTTGCCGAGATCATAGGCAGCCGGGATGCATCCGGCCAGGTGGCTAAGCGGGCCATTGCGCTGGCTCCTTACACGATCTTCTACCAGCCCCGCACCGCCATCAAGTCCCAAGCATTGGCCGACTTCCTTGTCGACTGGGCCGAGACCCAGTACCTACCGCCGGCTCCCGACTCCACTCATTGGCGGATGCACTTCTACGGATCTAAGATGCGCACCGGCTTGGGAGCCGGCATCGTCCTCACCTCTCCCAAGGGCGACAAGCTCAGATAAACATTGCAAATCCATTTTGCCGCCTCCAACAATGTGGCTGAGTACGAGGCGCTCATACACGGGCTCCGGCTAGCCAAAGAGCTCAACATACGCCGGATCCTGTGTTATGGCGACTCGGATTTGGTGGTCCAGCAGTCATCTGGCGACTGGGACGCCAAGGACGCAAACATGGCGAGCTATTGATTCCTCGTCCAGCAAATCAGCGGATACTTTGAAGGGTGCGAGTTCCTCCACGTGCCATGGGCCGACAACGAGCAAGCAGATGCCCTGGCACGGATCGGCTCCACCCGACAAGCTATACCAACCGGTGTCTCTCTCCAGCGCCTCCTCAAACCGTCTATCAAGCCGTCTCCAGAATCGGACTCTATCTTCGTACCGCCTGCCCCTGATGCAGTCGGATCCGACTGGGGGAACCCAGCAGGCGGATCGGGGACTTCGACAAGCGTCCCGGGGACTGCCGTAGTCGCACCCGGCTCGGGGACTTCAGAACCCGGCCCGGGGACTACAGCAGTCGGCCCGGGGACTGCAGCAATCGGCCCGGGGACTGCAACGACACAACAGGCTGTGGCCGACTCCAACTCTCCACCACCCAACCCACCCACCCGGGTCACAGTAGCCGTACTGACAACAGAAGAAGTCACAGCTCTGTCATGGGCCCAGCCCATCCTCAACTTCCTAGTAAACAGAGAGCTGTCGACTAATGAGATCTCAGCAAGACTAGTTCAACGCTGAGCCGGAGCATACGCAATAATAAACAGAGAACTTGTTAAGCGTAGCGTCACTGGAGTCTTTGCGTCAAGCCAGAGAAGGGCATAGCAATCCTCAAGGATATCCACCAAGGCGAATGCGGCCACCACGCGGCCTCAAGATCACTTGTCGCCAAAGCTTTCCGCCATGGTTTCTTCTGGCCGACTGCTTTGGAAGACGCCAAGGAATTAGTCAAATGCTGCAAAGGATGCCAAGTCTTCAGCTCCAAGCAACACCTGCCGGCTTCTGCACTCAAGACCATCCCCCTCACCTGGCCCTTTGTCGTTTGGGGGCTGGACATGGTGGGCCCATTCAAGACAGCCCGCGGCGGCATGACACATCTGCTTGTCGCCGTGGACAAATTCACCAAGTGGATTGAAGCAAAGCCAATCAAGAAGCTGAACGGGCCGACTACCGTGACATTCATCGCAAATATCACTACTCGGTATGGTGTACCACACAGCATCATCACCGACAACGGCACGAATTTTGCCAAGGGAGCACTGGCACGTTTCTGCGCGACACAGGGCATCCAACTGGACTTAGCGTCCGTTGCCCACCCGCAGTCTAACGACCAGGTCGAGCGAGCAAACGGCCTCATCCTCTCCGGCATCAAGCCCCGACTGGTCGTACCACTGGAGCGTTCGGCTGGCTGCTGGCTCGATGAGCTGCCGGCTGTCCTCTGGAGTCTGCGTACTACCCCGAACAAGTCAACCGGCTTCACTCCATTCTTCCTTGTATATGGTGCCGAGGCTGTCATCCCAACTGACATCGAGTTCGACTCGCCTCGGGTCACCATGTACATGGAGGCGGAGGCCAAGGAAGCGCGAGAAGACGGCGTCGACCTGCTGGAAGAAGGCCGGCTGTTAGCACTCAGCCGGTCCGCCATCTACCAGCAGGGTTTGCGACGTTACCACAACCGGAGGGTCAAGCCAAGATCCTTCCAAGAGGGCGATCTTGTGCTCCGGCTGATCCAGCGAACAGTCGGCCAGCACAAGCTCTCGGCCCCTTGGGAAGGCCCTTTCGTCATCAGCAAGGCCCTAGGCAACGACTCCTACTACCTGATCGACGCACAGAAGCCGAGAGCATGCAAGAGGGATGATTCCGGCAAGGAGTCGGAACGACCATGGAACGCCAATCTCCTGAGAAGATTTTACAGTTAAAAGCAGTATGTATCATGCTACCTTTTTGTATTAAGTACAAGACAACGGGCCCCCCGAGGCGCACTCGGGTACTGCCCTCCTTTATCTATGAATGACGACTGTCATACCCATGAATGTACTATTACATTTGATTCTCTATCTGGCACCGGGTTCGACTAGTCGGCCCGGGGACTGGCCGCCTTGAGTTATATTAAAAGTTCTACCTAAAGTCAGACAAGTAGTGTGCCAGCACCCGAGCCCTCTCTTGTTGTAAGTCGCAGCTCAAAGAACCGACTGCCCGACTGGCAAGAGCCAAAGGCAGGAAAGGATGCCCACACGAAAAACGGCTAAGGACTAACGAACTTATATAACACAAGCCGGCCTCCCACAATGCCTACCGGCTGTCAAAACAGCCGGCTGGCCGGTTGCCCAATCACTTCACTACAATCCAAGAAAGCTAGAGTACTTGCCCTCCCAACCGGCCAAGCACTTCTCCAGCCACAGACTGCAGAGCAGCTGTCCGGCTGGGAAGGTGGCAACCAAGGGAGGGCGGCAAAGGAAACAGCCAAAGGATGAAAAGCAAAGAACAATGAAAAGCCAAACACATGCATGATTATATTTACACATAAGGCCTTCAGCAGGCCGGCAGTCAATATAGTTTGAATACACCCCTAGTGGGTGGAACTGCGCAAACTTAACAAAATATTGTTCAAAGAGTAATAAAACAGGAAAGTAAAGGCGGCAGATTAGACTAAGGGCGCAGCAGGGGAACCGGGCTGGTCGGTGGAGACGGCAGCGCCGGCTGGAGGAGTGGCCGCCTGGCGAATCTCGGCTAGATCATCGCCGCCTGCAGGCGGTGCGCTTGCACGCGCCTTGTTGCTGGAGGCACGGTCAAGCTGAGGCTGGCCGGCTGCTCCACCATCTGGCGCGGCGTCTTCACCCTCCTCCTCCTCCTCCTCGCCCTCATCGCTGGAGTCGATCTCCTCCGCCGAGTCCTCGCCATCTGCCGGGTTCAGCCCGAACCACTCCTCCGGTTGGGCAACGCCGTTGTCATCCACCTCAGGAACAAAGGCGCTGGTGTCGGTGTAGTCGGCGATCGCCGAGGCACGCTGGATGATAGCCGGTCGCGCCGGCTCCAGCTCCGTGTCGGCCTCCTGCCGCCAGGTGGCCAGCTGGTCCAAGCTCTGCTCAGGATACCAGGCTTTGACGAACTCCAGCGCCCGCCTGGGGCCTGACCGAGCCGCAGAAGCCTTCCAGGCCTCGAAGCGGCTGGCCACTACCTCCAGCCAGTCGGCAGTCCGACTGGGGGTGCGGGGAATCACCTCACCGGGCCAGAGAGCGGCCAGAACCTGCGCCCCAACACGCTGAAGCCGGCGGAGCATGCGGTGAGCCGGCTGGAGGCGGGCTTGAATCGCCAGGAGCTGTTCCTCAAGCGACCGGCGAGCGTTCGTCGCGATCTCAACGCCAGCCTGCCTTTGCGCCTCGCAGCGGGCCTCGACGACCTGGTTGGCGGCAGTAGAGTAGCCAGGGAAGTACTCCGCACAAGAAAGAAAGAGAAAGAAGAGAAAAATACCAAGTTAGAGAGTGAACCAAATGGCAAGCGGCAAGCAAGGAACAAAGAAGAGGGCGGCCTACCGTCAACCAAGTCTTCGATCTGGCCATAGCCGTTGATCAACGACTACCTCGCCTCGGCCCAGCTCGCCGCCTCGGTCTCATATTCGGCTTCGAGGGCGGCCTCGCTATCCCGCACCACCTTCAGGGCCGCCTTGTGGCTCTCCTCCTGGTCGGCCAGCTTCTTGACTAGGCGGTCACGCTCCTGAGCCAAGGCGTCGAACTCGGCTTCCTTAGCGCGAAGGGCGGCCTGGGTCCCACCCAGCTGCTCCCTCAGTTTGGCGTTGGCCGCTGCAGATATGGCAGAGAAGAAAAGAGCAATAAGAAAGAAGTCGTCAAGAAAGATCCGACCCGACTGCTCAGCAGTCGGCCCGAATCTCGGGGACTACACCCAGTGGGTGCGCTGGCGCGCCCCCACGTGAGATAAAAGATGAAGCACTTACCCCGGCTCTCAGATAGATCAGCATTCTTCTAGGCCAGCTCCCGAGCCTGGGAGTTGAAGCCGGCCGCACGGAGGTTGTGGTAGTCCTGCAAGTCGGACAGAAAAGCGAATGAGAACAAGATAGCAAACAAAGCCTACTAAGAAGTTCCAAGCCGCCTGCTCAGCAGCCGACTCGGAACTCGGGGACTACACCCAGTGGGTGCGCTGACACGCCCCCACGGAAGGAACCAAGATCAAGAAGCAAAAACGGGAAGACTTACCCGAATGGCCGCCCGTGTCACGAGGAACTCGTCATTATAGTGCCTCAGCACTGCGGCCTAGGACTGAAGTCGGTTCCGGACTTCTTGCGCCGCCACATTCACCACGGCCGTCCCACCACCCGGCGTCCACCCCGAGCTGGCGCTGGCTGTCTCCACGTCCTGGGCCGACGAGCCGGAGCCCGCGGCCTTCCACGGGTCCGGAGCCGAAGTTGCCTTCCCCGCGCGCTGGCGCGATGGCGACTGGACCACCAGGTCCGTCCTCACAGCCGGCTCTCCCCCAGCCGATTGCACAGGCGGCGCCTTAGGCGGCTACCTTGGGCCACCCCAGTCGGCGAGGGCGGTGCCGCCTCCCTCTCCTGGACGACGACGTCGTCCTCCCTCTCCAACCCCGGCAGGTCGCCGCCGGCTTCCTCCGGCGGGGGCTCCGGGATCTCGGGCGCCGTGACACGCAGGGGGTGACAAGCAAGGCCCCCTCCGCTGTCGCAACGGCTGCAGCCTCCGCTTGGGCCTTGGCCGCCGCGTCGGCACGTGCCTTCGCCGACTCCTCCGCTTCCTCCTGCGCCGCCTTGGCGGCAGCCGCCCTCAGCTCTTCCGCCTCCCGCTCCTCCCGCGCCTCCAGCGCATTTCGCTCCGTCGCCGCTTGAAACTCGGCGCGGTGGTCCACACGGCGGGTGCTCCTGGATCCTCCCGGTGATCCAACCACGGAGGCGGCAACAACCTACTCAAGAGAAAGTAGAGCCCTGATTTTTGAGACAAGACAAGGATTCAGAAATCGACAAGAAAAGAAGAAAGAGTATGCAAGAGAATCTGCACTTACGCCGAAACCGTTTGCGGCTGCTTCACCACCTTGCGGAAACGGGCCGCCTTCGCGGCCGCCTCATCCCGTCTGGTCGCCGCCGCCCCGCCCTTGGGCTTCTTCGGCCGACTGTCGAACAAGCCCGACGCGGCCCGGCGCTTCTGCGCGCCGCCCGAGCAGGCGGCGCGGCGGAGGAACCCGCGCCATGGTCGGACGCCGGCTGGCGGCGTGTGACGATTTTCGCCTCGTCGTCATCCGGCCAGTCGTCGAAGCTGGCTCCAAGCCCGGAGCCGCCTGCGTTGCCGCCTGCTTTGCCGCCTCCCGCCTCGGTGTTGTCGTCCATGGCGGCCGCCCCCAAGTCGGGGTCCTCCAAGTCATGCTCCGCCCGGTCGGGAAGAAATCGGCGATCCGCCCCCGCTGTCCCGGCCGCAGGTCGAAGGAGAGGGCTCTGCCAAGACGTGCCGACTGGTCAGAGTCGGCCCAGAAAAACTTGGTGACAAAACTAAAAGAAGAAAAGATAAAGAAAGCATACCGTAGGCGGGGGATGAGCGCGGGAGTACGGCTCCTTGCCAAACTGCCACTCCGCGGAGAGCTTGCAGTTCGCGAGATAATTCACCATATGAGCCACCTCGTCATGAGGCATCTCCTTGGTGCACATCCGACTTGGATCGAGTTGGCCGCTCATTTGACAGATCAGATGAGGGCGGCTTTGGAGCGGGAGCACCCGGCGCATGACGAAGGCGGCCAGCAGGTCGGACCCAGTCAGGCCCTCCGACTGGATCATTACCCGGAGTCGGGCGACGGCCGCGGCTCCAGCCGGCGACAGCGTCGCGGCCCGATAGGACCACTGGGGCCGCCTCTCAGCCGGCGGGCCGGCTACGTACGCCGGCAAGTTGACGTAGTCGCCTTGCGGGGCGACGTTCTTCACGTAGAAGTACGACTTCTGCCAGCGCTTCACCGACTGGATCAGCGTGATGACGGGGAAGGGGTTGTCGGCTGCCGGCCTCCGCATCGCGATGAAGGCGCCGCTCTGAGCCAGCACGCCCTGCATGCGGGTGCCGAGCTTGGTTTGGAAGAATTCCCCCCAGAGCTCGAGGGTGGGAAGAACGCCAAGAAAGCCCTCGCACAGAGTGACAAAGGCGGACAGCAGCACCACCGTGTTTGGAGTGAGGTGGTGCGGCTTGAGTTGATAAAACTCGAGGAAGGAGCGGAAGAAGGCGCTCGCGGGCAGACCGAGGCCGCGCAGGAAGTGCGAGCGAAAGATTACCCGCTCGCCTTCCTCCGGCGCCGGCGTGATCTCCTTCTCCGGCGCGAGACGGACCCGCACCTGGTCCTTGCCGGGCAACCGCCGCGTCTTGCGGAGGAAGTCGATGTGGTCCATATGGACGTTGGACCCGTCCCAATCCCCGCCGTACTGCATGATGGCGAGAAGCTGGCGAGAAAGGGTGCGGCGGCGGAGAAAGCACGGCCCCGCGGCGGCGAAGCTGCGGGGAGGTGCGAAGATTGGTGGGACGGCGCGGTGGCAAGATGCTGCTGCGACGGAAAGGAGGAGGAAGAAGATGGCGGAGAGAGGACGAGCGTGCGAGCGTCTGCCGCTTCCCCTCCCCCCCTACTTATAGCCTCGTGCGGCGAAGTCAAGGAGGCAAGGCGTGGGGGGAACGTGGGATTAATTGCGCCCACACCCCCACGTCCCGCGATTATTGCGCCCTAACGACGTGCAGAAACTGCCGCCGGAAGGCGTGCGGCCCGCTTTGGGCCAAAGAGAATCCGCGGTTGGGCCTAGGCGTAGGAGTGGTGGGCCCTCGGACAGCGGTGACGTCCTGTCGCGCGCGTGGGTTGGCAGGGTTTTTTCAGCCGGAGGATGCTACGTGGTTCGCGGGCGGCGAGCGGCCGGCCCGCAGCCCGGCGCGCACCAACTGACTCCCGCCTTCAGACTTCAGAAGTTTCGCCAAGACGGCGCGCCCAACCGAAGCCGGCTCCCAGCTGCCTGCTCGTCAAGATAAGAAGCTGACCGAGCTTCTCGACCTCCTCTAAGCCTCGAAGCCCAACCAGCTTCAGGGACTACTGTCGGAGTAAATGGCCACGGGTAGCCTAACCGACTCCCCCTGGCTCTTCAAAAAATTATCAGGCCAATCGAGCCTCCAAGCATCCAGAGCATGGGGCCGCCTTCCTCTAGCCGGCTATCCCCAAGGCCGACTACCAGACGGCGACCCGGCCTCAAAAACCTTCTCGAAGGAAGCTACGAGATGGCCGACTCGAGGAAGCCGGCCTAGACTGCACCCAGCAAGACTGCACCCACATAACGGTGACAAGACGGGGCGTGGCCACAGTACAGCCCACTACCCCCGAATCCCGGAACATGCATGGCCATAGGGCGCCGTACGGGTCAGCCATCCCCCGTCCGGCGCGGCACTGTAGCCATGTTGACCTCGACGTCACCCACGCCAGGAGCCAGTACGGCCCGCGGGCGGCGGGCCCCTTTAGCCAGAGAGACGCTCGAAGGCGGCCCGGCCTCCCCTAGTCGGCCTGGGGCGTAGCCGGCTCCCAATAGTCGGCTGCCTCCCTCCCTCGAAACATGTGCATCATTAAGGAGACAAGACGAGGTGAGCCTACAGTGAGAGCTCGCAAGGCGGCGGCACTGTAGCCACGCTTACCTCGACAAAGCCCTCGTCGTCAGGGGCGAGGCAACAGTAACCAGCCGCCGACAAGGCCCCCAGGCGGTGGGGCCGGCCTGTCGGCCAAGAGGCCGGCAGCCGGCGGGACCCACCATTCGGCGGGCCCCAATGGCCGGCAGAGAAGCCAGCGAGCACAGACACTGACGGCTGGGACCCGCGCCCAGCCGGATTACCATTGTACCCCTGGGGGGTAGGCCTATATAAATCCCTCGGGACACCCATGCAAAGGGTTGATCTCATAGAGTTTTACACACCACATAGAGAGAAAAGGAGAGCTAGCCTTGCCCTTCTTCTTCCTCTAGCCAAACAGCTCAAGGAGCACTTGTAGCTACTTGTGTTGATCTAGTGATCATGCGGAGACCCCGCAGAGCAGGACTAGGGGTGTTATCTCCACGGAGAGCCCCGAACCTGGGTAAGATCCGCCGGCGTGCATGTCTTCGCCTTATTCTGTTTCCAGGCACCGGCGATGTCTTACTGGCTCCCACAATGATAAGCCACCCATTGGCATATGTCGCACCTACCACCCGACACATAGTGCGAGCCATCTCAGCAAGAGTCCTGTTCTTGCGCTCCATGACGCCATTCTGCTGAGGAGTATAAGGAGCAGATAACCCATGAGTAATACCAAGTTCATCAAGATAGTCATCAAGACCAGAATTCTTGAACTCAGTTCCGTTGTCACTTCTGATGTGCTTGATCTTCACACCAAAGTTGGTTCAAGCCCTCGAGGAAAATCATTTGAAGACTTCCTGGACTTCATGTTTGTAAGTAACAATTTGTACCCATGTGTAACGAGAGTAATCATCAACAATAACAAAGCCATATTGAGATGCATCATTTGAAACTGCAGAATAATGATTAGGACCAAAGAGATCCATGTGAAGCAATTCAAATGGACGAGTAGTAGTCATGATAATCTTCGCTGGATGCTTGGCCTTGGTCATCTTTCCTGCTTCACAGGCTCCACATAAGTGATCCTTGAGGAATTTGACATTCTCAATGCCAAAGACATGCTTCTTCTTCGCAAGCGTGTGCAAATTCCTAATGCCTGCATGACCAAGTCGTCGATGCCATAGCCAGCCTTCTGAAGCTTTTGCAAGTAGGCACACGGCTAGTTGTGGTCCTGTAGAGAAATCAACAATATACAAGTCTCCTCTCCTAAAGCCTTCGAAGACTTTGGAATTGTCAGCTTCCATGATCACAACACAACGATACTTGCCAAAGACAACAACCATATCAAGATCACAAAGCATTGAGATAGACATGAGGTTGTATCCTAAGGACTCGACAAGCATGACTTTGTCCATGTGTCGATCCTTTGAGATCGCAACCTTACCTAGGCCCAATACCTGACTTTTGCCTTTGTTAGCGAAGATGATATGCTTCAGATGCGATGGAGATAAGGGAGCATCCATCAATAGATTCTTGTCACCAGTCATGTGATTTGTACATCCACTATCGAGGACCCACTCAGTGGCTTTGGGTCGATCATCCTGCAGATGAATTAGTGCAACTTACGAACTCATATACTTCATCAGTGAAGAATATGACATCAATTCATCAGATCAATTTCATCAAGTAATAGAACAGATAAAGTAATATGAGGACGTGAGAAATGGAAGTTCATTTCTTCATGATTAGCCTGCGTCCTTTCAGGCAATTTCAGGTGTCCGGCAAATTCTTCAGTCGTTTTAGCACGTCTGGAGACCAGACCCTGCATAAGATATTAGTTCTTTTTCTTCACCACCCACATCTAAAGGGGTGGCAAAGAGTTCATCACTCTGCGGGCTCCATATGAGAAAGGTGGCATAGAAGCCAGTCCATTTCGTTTCACATAAGAGGAGTTAGGATAAGCAAATGAATAAGCAGAGAAATTCTTCGAGGACTTATGAACATAATGATTAGAAGAATAATGCTCATATTCATAGCCCTTAGCTCTTCCCTGCAAAACAGAGGGGTTAGCACGATGATGTTCATATGAGGACTTGGATCCTTTTGAGGAATTTGATCCATATGAAGAATTTGATCCGGGGTTCCTATTCTTCACTGGTGGTGTCATGATGACATTCACCTGAAGATTTTCAAGGCATCTTTTGGGAACCCAGATTTTCTTCATAGGGGAACCGTTCCTGCAGTTAGTGCCAACATATCTAGCAAATACTTCACCATTCTGATTTTTGAACAGTTTATAGTTGGAGTCAAATGACTCATCAGAAGAATGAGGAGATTCACATGTAAAGCCAGATAGATTAGATGGATCAACTGGAGGTCCCTTTGCAGCAACCCATGAGGTTTTGGGGTACTCCTCAGGCTTCCAATAAGTACCATTAGCATTGAGTTTCCTCTCAAAGGAAATACCCTCTTTCCTAGGGTTCCTATTGAGGATCTGCTTTTTAAGCACATCACAAAGAGTCTGATGCCCTTTGAGGATTTTGTACATGCCTGTCATGTACAATTCCTTCAGCCCTGCATCATCAGTGATACTAGCAATGTCCTCAGATGAGGAATTAGTGATAGCAGAGACAGTTGAAGAATTTGTAGCATTAGAAGCGTCTGAGAATTCAGGTGAAGAATTAGCAGATTCACGTTCAATGCATTTCAAACATGGAGGAACAAATTCTTCCTGAGCAGCGCTGATTTGTTGAGCTAGCAATGAATCGCGCTCCTTCTGAAGATCTTCATAACTCACTCTTAGCTTTTCAAGATCTTGCTTTCTTTGAAGAAATTCATAAGAAAGCTTCTCATGATCAGATAAGAGAGTGTTATGATGACCTTGAAGGTTGTCAAAGCTAGACTGAAGCCTCTGAAGATTTTCAGTCAAGGTTTTAGTGCGATCCATTTCTTCACCCAACATATCATCACTTTTGTCTAGTATGTTTTGAACTTTTTCAAAAGCCTTTTGTTGTTTCACAGCAATCTTAGCAAGTTTAGAGTAGCTGGGCTTGAGGTTTTCATCAGATTCATTCTCACTTAATTCAGAGGAGGTATATTTTAGTACCTTGGCACCCTTTGCCATAAAGCAATAGGTGGGAGCGTAGTCATCATTGCCTTCATCAGCCTTATTGGTGAGGTCATTTTCTTCAGAGTTGAAGATAGACTTGCTGACGAATGCAGTGGCGAGGGCTAGGCTCGCCACACCGGACTCGGACTCCTCAGATGCCTCCTCTTCCTCATGTTCCTCAGGTTCAGCCTCATGGTCCATTTCCTTGCCAATGAATGCCCGAGCCTTCTTGGAGCTGCTCTTCTTGTGAGATGAAGATTTTGAGGATTTGATGATGAAGACTTTCAAGATTTCTTCTTCTTCTTCACATCATCAGAACTGTAATTCTTGTATTTCTTCTTCTTTGATTCCTTTTCCCACTGAGGACAATCTTGAATGTAGTGACCAGGTTTCTTGCACTTGTGGCAAAGCCTCTTCTTGTAGTCACTGGATGAGGAATCATTGCAGCGACCACGTCTTCAGAACTTCTGGAATTTCTTCACGAGCAGTGCTAGTTCATGGCTCAGTTCTTCAGGATCACCAAAGCTGCTGCCAGAATCTTCATCTTCAGACTCAGAAACTGCCTTGGCCTTCAGGGCACGTGATCTGCCATAGCTCGAACCATAGAGATCTCTCTTCTCAGCAAGCTGGAACTCATGAGTATTTAGCCTCTCGAGGATATTAGCGGGATCAAGTGACTTGTAATCGGCACGTTCTTGTATCATCAATGCCAGAGTATCAAATGAGGAATCAAGCGATCTCAGCAATTTCTTCACCACCTCATGGTCGGTGATGTCAGTGGCACCAAGTGCTTGAAGCTCATTGAGATGTCAGTGAGGCGATCGAAAGTTTGTTGAACATTTTCATTGTCGAGTCTTTTGAAGCGGTTGAAGAGATTGCGAAGAACATCAACTCGAGAGTCACGCTGTGTTGGGACTCCTTCATTGACTTTGGAGAGCCTATCCCAGATAAGCTTAGCAATTTCCAAAGCACTCACTCTTCCATACTGTCCTTTGCTTAGATGGCCACATATGATATTCTTCTCTTGAGAATCGAGTTGCTTGAATCTCTTCACATTAGCAGCATTCAGAGAAGGTGTGACTGAGGGAACACCATTTTCCACAACATACCAGAGATCGTTATCAATTGCCTCAAGATGCATTCGCATCTTATTCTTCCAGTAGGGGTAGTCCGTCCCATCGAAGGTAGGACACCCAGCATAGACCTTGATCATACCTGCGGTCGACATAACTAAAACTCCAGGCGGTTAAACCGAAATCACACAGAACAAGGGAGTACCTTGCTCTGATACCAATTGAAACTGCATTATATCGACTAGAGGGGGGTGAATAGGCGATTTTTATGAATTCTTCACTGAGGAATTTGCAGGTAAGGAAATTCCTAAATGAAGAACTACTTGCAGCGGAATAAGTACTCAAAAGTAAGCATAACAGAACACAAGCATGGTCATCATGATGAAATGAAGACAAGCATAGAGTACAGAAAACGTAAACACTGGATAGCACAGGATGAAGACAAACAGACTGAAGAAATTGAACTGAGGAAATCGAGAGAGTCTTCAGTCAAAGTCTTCAAACACAGATATGAACAAGTGCACAACACAGTTATGAGGAAATGAAAGAGTTGAAGAAATAGAACCAGTAAGCTTGGTGAAGACAATGATTTGGTAGACCAGTTCCAACTGCTGTCTCAGTTGTACGTCTAGTTGGAGCGGCTAGGTATTTAAACCTGAGGACACACAGTCCTCACCGTATTCTCCTTGAGCTAAGGTCACACAGACCTCGCCCAATCACTCGTGGTAAGTCTTCAGGTGACTTCCAAACCTTCACAGACTCGGTCACTCGGCGATCCACAATTCCTCTTGGATGCTCTAGACCGTGATGCCTAACCGTTTGGAAGAAGCACAATCTTCAAAGGTAACAAGCGTCGGATCCACGCAGGATCAATCTCTTCAGTGATGCTCAATCACTTTGGGTTTGTAGGTGTTTGGGTTTGGGTTTTCCTCACTTGATGATTTTCGCTCAAAGTCCTCGGAGGATGGGATGCTCTCAAATGACAAGTGTCAGTTTCTCTTCGAGCAGCCAACCAGCTAGTGGTTGTAGGGGGCGGCTATTTATAGCCTAGGGAGCAGCCCGACATGATAAGACATAAATGTCCTTCAATGATATGACCGTTAGGTGGGTAGATATTTTGGGACAGCTGGCGCATAGCACAACAACGGTCAGAAATTTGAGTATCAAATTCCTCAGGGCTATCATGTTCCTCACTGTGTAGGCAATCCGCACTGGCGAATTCCTAACTCCTGAGTCAGAACAAATTCCTCAGAAACCAGAAGAACTTCGTCTCTGTCACTGAAGAATATGACTGAACTGTATGAGATTTCCAATGGCTTCACTCGAAGGGATTGGTAGGTGTAGGATTTTGAGTTGAGCATCACGTGGAAATTTTTCCTTAGTATTTCCTCGACCCCCTTTAACAGTACGGTGTTTCCTATGACTCAAGAAAGAGAAAATGAAACTAGGAAAGCAAAAGTCTTCACGCTTCATGTTCCTCGAATGAACACGGAGTCATCAAGGTCACACCAATTTCTTCACTTTCAAAGTCTTCAGAAAGTCTTCATAAATCCAATGTCTTCAGTCGAAGAACTTCATTTTTAGGGGTCAACTTTCTTTGTAAATATAAAACTCCTCATAGACTTATAGACCTGTGTACACTCATAAACACATTAGTCCCTTAACCTATAAGTCTTCAATACACCAAAATCACTATGGGGCACTAGATGCACTTACAATGAGATAGTAAGACATGGAAAAACAAAAATGGTGGCAGCTAGTGGGTTCAAGTCTTCAAGGGCCTAGCTATCTATACGCGTCCTCCAAGGTAAAAAGTACTCCTACTAGTACGTAAGTAGAGTACTAGTACAACAATGAAAGAGAAGGCGAGAGGGTTAAAAAATGGAATACCAGGGTAGATGGTGACAGTCCGATCATGGTAGATTGTGTGACCATGTTGCACATCAGTGGTACCATGGGTAACGACTTCTAAGATAGTTGATCCCAATATGCCAAAGTCAGCTACAAGGTTCCAGGTTAGACCGAATCACGGATGCAAATGCACATCCAGGATCGGTGATCTTATTTTGATCGCGGGATGACTGGTCCCTGCAAAATAATGGAGTACCGTTAGGGATGCAAATGATGGTTTGTGCATTTCGTTTGTAATCTCCCGTACCGTAGGATGGTAACCAGATGAAACAAGTCCCCTAGCTTGTCACCACGAAGATGCAGCCTAGATGGCGCACGACGTCTTCGAATGTGTAGGGGTACAAATCTGCCGCCGCCAACATGCGCCAGCCTCTGCCGTTACTGCCTCTTGCATTGATGGCAATCCTTATTTCGAACACCGCGATGAGATAGTAATCGTCGTAGCCGCGTCACTTTGTCGGCAGGTCCGCAATTGCTATCTTCTTCAATCTCATGTAGGCATCATCATACATATTCAAGCCCAGCCAGTCCGGAAGGCCGATCCCAATGGTGGAGAAGGGGTCTACTGGAATGTCACAGCCCTAGCATTGTTTGCAATTAGTGGCACAAGCATCCATGCATCATGTCTAAATTACCTCTTTAATTTGAAATGGGGATTGGTAAACCCTAGCACCAAATGAAATTCAAATAGGTTCAAATAAAATATTTTTCAATGACCCAGAATGCCCTTTGGAAATGTTCATGATTTCTGATAAAGGTGAAAACCTCTGCCAAAAATGGTGAACATATTTATAGGTCGTTCCTGGATTTTTGAATTAAATCATAAACTATTTGACTTTGGGCATTTAAACACTATAAATAATTTAAATGCTCAAATAATTTTGGAACTATTTGTGGGCCAGTGAAATAATTCAGAAAGTGCTCATGAATATTTTCAGGATTTATAAAATTGATTTGGTTTTTAGAACTGGATCAAAAACAAACTACAAATTAGAAAACAGAAACAAAAATAGAAAAGGATTAGAACTCACCTGGCTTACCTGCGCAGCCCACCAACCGGCCCAGCACTGTAGCTGGCCGGCCCAGCCCACCACCGCCTCTTTCCCTGTTGTCTTCCTCCTCTGCCAGGAGGACGAGCACGTGCCCGACGCGCACGCGCACGCGGCCCTGGCCTCCTCCTGCTTGCCGCCTCGCCCTGGCCCTCCCTGGTGCAGCCACGCACCCCCCTGGACCTCTCTCACTCTCTCCCCGAGCTCCTCTCCCTCCTCTGGATCTCCTCTCGCACGCACCCGACCGCCATCGTCGCCGCCGCTCGTTGTTGCCGCGACCACCGGCCTCCCCCGCTTCCCAGACTGGTCCACGAGCTCCGTGACGTCGTCCTCGACCCCCTCACCGAGCCACGCCCCGCCGGATGCCCTCGAACACCGTCACCGCGGTCGTCTTCTACCTCGGGCAACCGAGATCGCCAGCGCTCGTACATCGCCGTCCGGCCTTCCTCGAGCCCGCTTCGACGCCCGCTGCAACCGCTGTGAGACCCTGCGTCGAACCCCCCTCTTCTCTGCTTCGTTTGCTCGCTGTAGACGCCGCCCCCTTGCTCAGCCGCGCCACCACCACGGTTGGATGCGGACGAGCGTCCGCATCCCGTAGCTGTGCTCCACACGCCAAACGGCGCTCTATAGGCGAATACCGCAGCGCACCGCCGCATCTGGACTCGCCGGCGGCCGTTGACCCGTTGACTGGCGTGGGTTGAACCCACTGCCCGGTTTGACTTCCCCCTCTCTCTCACTGACTTGCGGGCCCCGCCCGACTAATTACTCTAGTTAGCACTGATTAACTAGTTAGGTTAGTTACTTCAGTCACTGACTAGTGGGCCCTGCCCAGTAAGTTAGGGCTAACTAACTTAGTTAGTTGACTGGGTCACTGACCAGTGGGTCCCACTGGTCAGGTTTGACCTGGACCGTCCCCGTTGACCGCTGACGTCACAGTGATGCAGTGCTGACATAGTTAATTATTTTCTGGATTTATTCTTTTCAGGAAATTCCAGAAAATAGCTAAAACTTCTAAAATTCATAGAAATTAATCTGTAACTCAGAATGAAATAAGTTATATATGAAAAATGATCAGAAAAATCCAATATATCCATCTATACTGGTTTCATGCATGTTAGAGCAACTTAACCTTGCTGTTTAGGTCAAACATGTTAATGCACTTATATGAACCCATAACTTGAGTTTGTATTTGAATCTTTGGTTCAAATAAGCTCAAAACCTTCTGGTTGTAGTTGCATTAGCCCAACAAACTCATATTGCCATGTCATGATCATGCATCATATTGTGCATTGCATTGATTGTGTTTTCTCTCTGTTGCCGGTAATTGTCCCCTCTCAGTAGACGTTGCTTCAATGATGTGATCGATGACACCGATGGAGAACTATACTATCTTCGAAAGTGTCAGACAAGCAAAACCCCCTTGTTCATTCCGATACAATCCCACTCTCTCGCTCCTGCTCTCTTTTACTGCATTAGGACAACAACGATTCAACTGTTACATGCTGCGGTAGTTGAACCCCTTTCCTCTGCATGACCTGTCATTGCCACAGTAAATAGATGAAACCCACTAGCATGAGTAGGAGTTGTTTGAGCCCTGATGTGCCTACTCATTCATGCTTGTTTGTCATGCCTGCTACTGCTTATAGTTGAGTCAGGTCTGATTCATCGGGGATGAATTGGAGGTGTGTGAACATGTATTACTGTTGAGAGCTAAGTGTGTGAACACGATTTGGTAAAGGTATCGATGAGAGGCCATGTAGGAGTACATGGTGGGTTGTTTCATTGAAGCCGTCCTTAGGAACTGAGTTATGTGTTTGTGATCCATGATCAGCTACTACCACACATTGGGAACCTTAATTGACTCTCTCGGCTTCTTAACCACCCTTGTCCTCTGTCCAGGAGTTGCAAGTAGTTTCTGGTGTTTGTAGTATGCTGGAGGCTGTGCGCAGCGCTGACCCGAGGGGTGGGCTGTGATGCGGTAGGCACGTGGCCGGGCATGCCGGGCGCCCGTTTGGTGTCGCGGAACCCTGTACACATCGTTCGGGGCCGTATGTGAAAACCTCGGCCGGACTCCCTGCGGATGGAACCTGAATAGGCGATAAACCTGGACTAGAGACTTGAGTGTTTAGGTAGGCCGTGGCCGACACCCTCGTTGGGCTTCCGCTTGAAGGTTGCCGAGTACATGTCGTGTAAAGGGCGGTAAGTGGTGAGAGCGTGTGTGAAGAAGTACACCCCTGCAGGGTTAACATCATCTATTCGAATAGCCGTGTCCGCGGTAAAGGACTTCTGGGTTGCCTGTACAGTTCATAGACAAGTGAATGTGGATACTCTAAAACTCGCAAGATAAGCGTGAGTGCTATGGATGGCCTTCTCGTAGGGAGATGGGAGCGGATCCATAGTGGTGTATTGATATGGTGAATATGTGGACTCGTGTGCGCCACCTCAAAAGAGTTCCTTGCAGTCGTAGTTCAGGTTAGCCACTGAGTCAAAGCTGGCTTGCTGCAGTTAAACTCCACTACCCCCTTTGTTGATACCGATGCATATGTAGTTAGTTCTAATGTAAGTCTTGCTGGGTACATTTGTACTCACGTTTGCCTATTTTATGTTTTGCAGAGAGACGTCAGTCTCGCTAGTAGTTCAGTGTGGACTTCGACGTTTAGCTTGATACCTCAGCTACGATCTTGTGCCCTCGGCAGGATCTGGTAGATAGTCAGGCTTCTCAGTCTTTTTCATTTGTAGATGTCTGTACTCAGACATGTTAAGCTTCTGCATGTGCTTTGACTTGTATGCTCTGAATGTTGGGTCATGAGACCCATGTTTGTAATATCTCGCTCCTCGGGGCCTAATAAATACTTGAGTCGTAGAGTTATGTTGTGATGCCATGTTGTATTTACACATATCGAGCATATTGTGTGTATGATTGAAATGCTTGGTATGTGTGGGATCCGACAACCTAGTTGTTTATCCTTGGTAGCCTCTCTTATGGGGAAATGTAGTCTTGTGCTTCTATGAGCCATAGTAGTCCGCTACAGCCCGGTTCACCGGAGTCCTGCTAGCCCAACACTACTGCTCCAGAACACTTGACTGGCTGGCATGTGATTCACTTTGTTCCTGTGTCTGTCCCTTCGGGGAAATGTCACGTGGTGACATCCGTAGTCCTGCCTAGCCTGCTACAGCCCGGGTTCCCAGAGTCCTGTTAGCCCAGTGCTATAGCCCGGATTCGCATGCTGCTGACCGACATGCTCGATGTTGATTCATGTATGCCTGTCCCCGTAAGTTAGTGCCACTTTAGGTTCACGACTAGTCATGTCGGCCCGGGTTCTCTGTCATATGGATGCTAGTGACACTATCATATACGTGAGCCAAAAGGCGCAAACGGTCCCGGGCCATGGTAAGGCGACACCCGTGGGAATACCGTGCGTGAGGCCGCAAAGTGATATGAGGTGTTACCGGCTAGATCGATGTGACTTGGAATCGGGGTCCTGACATGGAACGGCCGCACTGCTATGGATGTTGTGCAAAATGATGGTGGTATCCGGCCGGAGGTATGCAAGCCAATCTTCGTTGGCACCGACCCAGACCTATATATAAGACGGTGGGCAGCGGAGAAATTACGGGATGGAAATGGAATAACTAAGTACTACATGATCAAACTCCATTACTGACCTGCTCATCGAACAAAATCCGACTACCTCTCAACGTCGGCAACTCTAGCGGAGTCAACGTGCAACCATGGCCAGGGAGCGGTGGACTGTTCGAAGGATTGTCCCATAGAAGAACCTTCTCCTCAAGGACGCATGGAAGACCAACAAGCATGGCCTTTTCCCAAGCCATTTTAAGCACCGTCTTGAAATAGTTGGTGCAGGAAGCACCGAGTCTTGCGGCGGTGAGGACGTCGGAGCGGCGTGCGATTTCTCCCAGAGGATCGTCGTCCAAGGTCTCCCAGCCCTGAGGAGGAGGAGAACCGCCTGGCGAATCCATGGGAGCAGTGACGAACTGCCTTCTCTTCGGGGGGAGGGGAACTGGCGAGGAGGAGATAAGAGCGTAGTAACCGTAGGGCCTCCAACTGTAGAGCGTAGTAAGCGAAGGGGTGAGGCTATTATTTACTACTAGTACTAGCATTATGGGATGTTATGGGATTGCATTATACTCTAAATAATAGCACTAGTAAGAAATTTTTGGCACTAGCTAGTAGTTTTTGACGTGGATTAAGAAATTTTTGGTATGTTTTTGCTATTTTTTGTACACGCCAACTAGTGTCAAAAAACGTCTTACATTACATGACGGAGGAGTACGTACTCATACTGTAGCAGTACTAGTACTACTTTCTCAACTAGTAGTGCGAGGGTACTACTAGTGCTATGTACTGTACTTCTAGTATAGTGCACCAGTTTTTAACTCTTGAATCTCAGGGCCAAGGAGCTACAGTTGGAAGTGGAGGGTACTACTGTTCTCTAGAACCATCGCTGTACTGTCAATGCAGGGAAAGTACACCTGCATAGTGGCCTAGTGGGTACTCTCGGTGCTCTATTTAGCCGCTCCTCTCACGTAGCTGGCCTACTCAGCCGCTCCTCTCACGCACACACTAGCAGCCTGTTTATCAGCGACGGTTACTGCGGGGGCAGAACATTTGAGTTATTTGATACAGCGAGACTAGGCTTTTCGCTTCCATTTGTGGAGGTGTAATGGATCTCGTCGAACTTTGTTAGTAGTTCCTTCTTTATGAATGAGATGAAGCAAAGCTTTTGCCTCCGTTTCAAAAAAAACACGTCAAGAGGAATTTCTTTTATAGTAGAGCCGATAATGGAGTGATGTCCATGTGTGCAATGCCACAAGCTACAAACTAGTAGTAGAGCACTTTACGTACAGAGCCATATTGCACAGTTCACAATGCCCCGCCAGGCTTTTCCGGCTCCTCGGGCTTAATTGGGAGGCGCTAGTTTAAATATGCTCCTAGCTGATGAGGAAGCTGCAAGCGAGGTGCGGCTAGGGCGAGCACGCGAGCCACGAGATACTGGGAAGGAAAACCCGTTCACGTGGCTAGGCTATCCAGTGCACCCAGATTGTGGTGCCGCACGTCCATTTGACTTCAAAGCTCAAACTACCCGTGTAAAATATTGGCTCGCAACAAAGTTACTATTTAAAAAAAAAGACCGCCGTGCGTTCGGCCGGGATCGAACCCACAAAACGAGGTATACACTCCCGCGACCAGTAGTAGTACTCGTTGGAGTACAACGCAACCTAGAATCGCCTTTTGTCGCTAGTAGTACATTGTACATTAGGCTGGCCATAGTGGGGGTAACATAAGTGGTAACATGCACTTGGGACTAGCAAACATGCTTATGTCGCACATAATTAAAGAAGAGAGAGGGTGTTAGAGTAACATAGGTAGATACCGTATCATGTTAAATGTTATGCTACTTTGTGTCATGCATGGCAATAAATATGATCATCTATGATACTAGTTTATGATACTATGCACTATGGAGGTAGTATCATACACTAGTATCATACGCATGTTACTAGCATATGATACTCCCCACTATGAGTAGCCTTAAAAGAAACCCCTAATAATGCAAGAAACCACTAATAATGCCAAGAAACTACTACCACTTGCATACGTGGCAGACTTAAGATAAGACTACCTTGTCAACCATTGTACATGCTCTTACCAACCAGCCCTGCCAAGAAACGACTACTCTACAAAGTGCCGTTATAGGCACGCTTCAACCCATGGCCCTGTTTCGATACATTTGTTGTCAATCTAACCCTGCCATCCAAACACCACTTTGGTTAGAGTTAGTTCAGGGTTAGAATCTAACCTCTGACTTAGAGTATCCAAACAGGGCCCATGTCGCCCATTAAGTCAACGCCTTCTATTCGACCGGGCGTTATGACTTGTGGGACCTACATGTCAGTCTGCACAAAAATCCCTGAGTGACCTCCTACCTCCGGCCCGTCCACCTAGTCATCCTCGGCCACGGGACGTAGCTACCGCCGCCGGCAGAAGGCGAGGTCAAAACCACCGGCGATGCGGAGCCCATCTTGCGGCAGCCCGGATGCCAGCTCCGTCCGGCGCTCGCGGCCGCTAGCTAGCTAAGATAGCTCCGTCCAGCTGCTTGTCTGCAAGGTTTGCTAGCTAGATTGGCACGGCGGCGCGGCGGCTTGCTCGCGCGCGCCGCGCTAAGGCCTGCCATCTGGCTCGGGCGAAGTCCAGCGCGGCGGCTTGCTCGCTCGTGAGTCACACTCGGGCCAGCCTGCCAACCCGTGCGGAGGCCAGCGCGGCGTCCGGCCCGTCCGGCGGAGCGGCGGCCAAATCGGTCATCACCGGCGCCACCGACGAACACGCATCAGTACTGTTTGAAGTAATGTTCAGGAAAAATAATGATTTGAGGGGGAATAACAGGATAGAAGGTCAGATGTGGGTCCCTCGTGTTAACGGTCAAACAAAATGTGTTGGTTTAAGCTGCCTCATCAGCAGGGACGTGTGGGCCAACCCTGTCATAAATGGGTTTAAACTAAACTAATCGGTAGGTAGTAGTTTTTGGCGTGGATTAAGTAATTTTGGGTATGTTTTTGCTATTTTTTGTACAATAGATTCTTCCTAGGGCTGGTTGAAAGTGGTAGTTTTTTGTTAAATACTCTACATATTGTAAGTAGGAGTGAAAGTTAAGCTTTGGAACCCAATAAGCAAGGCTAGTTACATAGTGCATATGTGTACATGATTGAAAGTAAATATCAACCATGAGTGACTAATATCTTGATGGAAAACTCGAAACTATGGAATACTAGGGAAAAAATTGCATGGTTGGAAATACTAGTAATGTTCATGTGCGTTGCAACGAATCATAATTAGAATAATACTTATTCACAAACTTGATACAAAACAGTCTAATTTTGATATACATGGTGGGCGCGGCCATAATGGGCCAGCCCAGCTAAAGGCCCACACGATTTTGCAGACCATAATGGGCCTGCCCAGCTAAAGGCCCACAAGATTTTGCGGACCACAATGGGCCGGCCCAGCTAAAGGCCCACAAGATTCTGCAGACCATAATGGGCCGGCCCAGCTAAAGGCCCAACATTCTCTGTCAAATCGGCCCGTCAACGGCCTGTCCTAAACTTGTCATCAACGCGGCCTATGGTCACTTCTGGCCCGTTAACAGTCCGCTAAGTAATTGGGCCGAATTACGGCCCGGTGTATTTCCGGCCGATTAAAGGTCCGGCTTCATTTGGGCCCATTTACAGGCCATCAAAACTTTCGGCCCATAAACAACCGTGAAGGATTTGGGTCATATTCGGCCATGTCTGACATTCGGCCTGTTAGAGGCCCACTATAGCTTTGGGCCACTTTCGGCCTGTTGTCATTTTCGGCCTGTTAACGCCGGACGTAAACCATGGGCCATATGTGGCCCAACGTCATATCGGGCCCATTAACGGCCCATATAAAAATGACGATAATCTAGCCCGACCAAAGTTCCGGCCTGTTAAAGGCCCGTGTATTAGGTTGGCGCATTTACGGCCCGTCCGAATTTCGGCCTGTCAAAGATCCGCATCGTAAATGGGCCACCATTTCGGCCTGCTAAGTCCAGTGGGTTATTTGGCACACTAAGGGCCCAATCTCACTTTCGGTCTATTAAAGGCCCATGTTTTTTATGGGCTCGAGATATTTACACCTGTAAACGGCCTATTTATACTGAGGGCCCAAATTATGTTTAGGCATGTTAAAGGACCACTATGGGCACAGGCCTACCAGAAAAATATGAAAGCTTATGCTGATTTAGGCCCAGATATTTTTAGTGGGCTACATGCCAATTTCGGCCCGTAATCGTTTTTAGCCCAATTGGAATGGGCCCGACGAATGTTGGCATGTTGGGCTCCTACGAAGCTTTCGGCCGAATACATTACTAAGATAAACCTACACTATACAAAAATAGCGTCGTAATTACTGCAGCCTGAGGCAGCATCATAAATGTTGTATCACAACAAAATAAATTCCAACCATACAACAAAAGGCCTGTTGGCATAAAGTTTACAGTCCTTCCAGATAAAAGCACCATCAGATGTATAGAAGCACAGATCATATAACCTAAGTGCTAATGTTTCAGGCTGTAGAATCTGATGGAGCAGCACGATCTCCACCTTTTTTCCGCCATTGCTCTTGAACAATGAAGCGAATGTCTGATAGTCTGGTTTCAAAACCATTCATATCTTGACGACATTTCTCAACCACTATTCTTGTTTCCGAAACAACGTCCATTAGGGATTGGACTTGTGTCTAGAGCACAGATATATCACTCTGTCTAGCAGGAAGATTTTGTTCAGTAGGCGATTTGGACGAGGTTACCTTGACAACCAACCCAGAATTACGCAGGAAGGTGCTTTTTGCACTGTTAGTGGAGAGATACTGACGCACTGCAGCAAGAGGTGACATTGTGCCTGTAGTAGCCTCGTCACCTTCAGGTGGTTGTGGTTGTTCAATCATTTGTTCCATAGCTTCCTGAAATTTTGAACTTGTAGATTAGTGTACCAGATACGTTACTAATGAGACAAAAACAAACAAAGTAGGTTCAATGTTTATACATAACTTATTTTGGTGAACTACTGTAATACATTAGCATGTATTGTAGTGCCAACTACATAATAAAATCACTTTCGGAACATATGTCCATGTAGCATGCCTACTGTATTGTCTATTTCCTCACATTCGTTGACATCTAAGGATAAAGAGACATGGTTCAAAGTAGGTTGAACATAGTATGACATCATTCATATCATGGGCAAACAGATATAAAACAAACAGGCTATTTTATCATTGTGTGCGCACGTGAACATAACAACTAGATTACAGATCAAGACCAAAAGAATATCCTTCATCTCTTTTAAACCATGTAAGGTGAAATGATACGTTAAGACAACTGTGAATAGAAGTGAACAGAGTAACTGACATTGGCTGCAAACCAAGTAGTTAAATGAACACATCACAGTACCAATCAGTTCAAGGCAGGAGGAGTAAGGACTTACAACAGCGGCTTGAACTGGTGTGCTCATGCCCTTCATCTTGCTGGTGTGGCAATCCTTGAAGATTTGCACTGCATTCGGTTCAGGTTCTTTTTGGTCCGCACGGGCTTTCCTCTGTATTTGGAACAAGTCAATATAGATACGATAACATGACACAAAAAAAGAAGGAAGTAGCAGCTATTTACAAGAGCCTCGCAGTGTGCAATATAGCTACAAGATCCTGTTGTCTGTTGGAATTTCACTTTAGAACGGTTGGTTTTGTTCTTCAAACAGTCAGCCTAGAAGAAGATACACTTGTAAGGCACATACATAAATACAAGTTCAATATGTGGTCTGATCAAATACATATAGCCTACCTGATACTTTGGATCAGACCAGTGTTTAACGAGGGTTGTCCAGTCTTCATCTGTAATATATTCCACTGGAGATGTTTGGGCGATTTCATTGTTAGCCCTGCCTTCAAAGTGAGATTTTCTAAGGTGGTACCGATACTGTCGCAGAGCAGACTGAAAAACATGAGTGCATGCTTGTTTAGTTGCATCATCTTTCGGATCCAACTTGAACCTCATCTGTTGAAAAAAGAATGTGAGTCTTATTAGGAGGAAGCTAGAAAGTATGGGACAGAGCAAGACAATATTACTAATTGCGATGAATAACATTACTTACGGATAAATGGTCAAGGAAGGTGTTAAACTGGGTATTGTCTTTCTCATTCCTGTACTGGATCCACGTTGGGAGGATACGTGCATGACACCTAACGGCAACGGCTGCCTCTGATACTAACTTGGCTGACTCTGTAGCATCACGTGGCCTTTTTAAACCTGCCTCAAAATGGATCTCCATTCTTCCTCCTTTAGATTTTGTTAATCTGTCAAGCATTATCCCTGATGTCTGTTTCCGCTTGCGCCGTGGTGCAAGTTCAACAACGAATATGGAAAGTGTTAGTGTACATCAAACTGTGAGAGTACATATAAAGGAGCATGCAACTGCAACTTGACTCGGTCAGGTACCGTCTTGGTGTTGATGCTCATGAGGTTCATCTGATCTTGCCAAGTCCTGTTGTGTCAGCAGTGCTTCGGAAGTAGTGTTAGGTGTGAAGGCAGCTTGGGAACTGGCCAGTTCCGGAGCAAACGAACGAGTAACTGGTTGAGATGCTGGTACAGTTGAAGCGGATGCTGCATCTGGTGGAGCAGGTGATACTGTGTTTGTAGATTTAGCCGGTGGACTTGGACCTTCTACTGCACTATAAGTACCAGCAGAATCTCGACGGCAGAACCTTTTCCGTTTCACCCGACGAGTAACAGCACTCCCTACTATATTATTTTCCTTGCTCTTTTTTGACTTTGCCATGTCAAGCTGTACCCACAACACAAAAGAATAAAATCACTCTTCAGAACTCATTGATGCATGATACAGACAAGCAATACTTTGATGTAAGACAACAGTATGAGGATGGAATATGTAAGAAAAACAGGACGGCATGACATATTCACAGCTACGATGTGAAAACTAAGCAGAAGGATTTTCAAAAAAATAGAAGTAATGCAAGCTAGACACCATATGAAAGATGCAACCAATATTACTCTGCCAAGTTAAAAGTGTCTTGTCATAAGTGGCAATTCGAAAAATTAGAAGCAGTACAACGTAGAAATCAATGCAAGATGCAACCACTATCAAACTCCCATGTTAAAAGCGTCCAATCATGAGTGACTGATGCAGGATACACAACAGCAGTACTTTGATGTAAGAACATGGTATGATAGATAGATGCAGTGTATTCTAGACACAGAAAGCCATGTCATATGCACATGTATAACGTATGAACTCAGCACGTGCAACTTAATCAAAATAGAAGAAATACAGGCTAGACAACATATGCAACATGAAACCAATTATCACACTGTCAACTTAGAGCAAGCACCTGCGATGGTGGAGTATGGGAGATGAACTCATCATGTAGACTTGGGACTTCAACTTCATTAGCAGTAGCAGTGGCAAATCTAGAGAGTCTCTGTTTGCGTCGGTCCGGAGGACCACCAACATCCCCTAACTTACTCTTTTCCTTCCTATTTTCTGATATTGCCTTATGAAGTCAAAACCACAAGAAGATGAATAAAATTAGCTCTGCATAACTGGTTGATTCATGATACAGAAGAACACTACTTTGATGTAAGGCAAGCGCAGGATAGGAGGATGGAATATATACAAAAAAGACAGCGTTGCATATTCACACGTACGATAGGAGGATGGAATACGTATGAAAAAACAGTAAGCGGAAGGCATTTCCACAAAATTAGAAGAAATGAAAGCTAGGCACCATATGAACATGCAACCAATATCACTCTATCAGGTAAAAAGTGTCTCGTCGTAAGTGCCATTTCAAGAAATTAGAAGCAATACAAGCTAGAAGACAATGCAAGATGCAACCTACATCACAGTCCCAAGTTAAATGTGTCTTATGGGTAAGTGATCGTTCCAGGTATAAGTTGTAAGCTACGCAGATGCAATTCAACATAATCAGAAGCAATACAAACTAGACATCATACGGAAAACGCAACCACGTATAATAGTTCCAAGTAAGAGCAAGCACCTGTGATGGTGGAGTAGGGGAGATATGCTCATCATGTACACGTATGTTCTAGAAACAGGAACACGTGTCATATTCACAGGCATTATGTGTAAAGTAAGCAGATGCAATTCAAGTTAGAAGCAATACAAGCTAGACATCATACGCAACATGCAACCACATATAATAGTGTCAAGTTAGAGCAAGCACCTGTGATGGTGGAGTAGGGGAGATGTGCTCATCATCTACACAGCTACGTTGACTGTCCAGCCTTGTGTTGTCTTCCGAATCTTGTTGGGAGGATGGCGGAGTAGAATCTGTAGAGACCCCCTGTTTGAGTTGCTCCGAAGGACCACCATCATCCACTGCCGGACTAATTTCCTTCAGTTGTAATGATTTTGCATTGTGAAGTCAAACCGATAAGAAAAAGGAATAAAATTCGCTCTTCGGAACTCATTCATGCATGATACTGACGAACACTACTCGGATGAAAGGCAAACACATGATGCGAGGATGGAATATGTATGAAAAACAGGATGGTGTGACATATTCACACCTATGATGTGGTAACTAAGCAGAAGGCATTTCAACAAATTAGAAGCACTGCAAGCTAGACACCATATGAAAGATGCAACCAATATCACTCTGCCAAGTTCAAACTGTGTGGCGTTTCAACAAATTAGAAGCAGTACATGCTAGAAATCATATGCAAGACACAACTAATATCACAGTGGCGACTTAAAGGTGCCTTATCATAAGTGACTGATGCAGGATATGCAAGAATAGTAGTCTGATGTAGAAACAGGAACACATGTCATATTCACAGGCATTATGTGTAAAGTAAGCAGATGCAATTCAACAAAGTTAGAAGCAATACAAGCTAGAAATCATACGCAACATGCAACCACATATAATAGTGCCAAGTTAGAGCAAGCACGTGTGATGGTGGAGTAGGGGAGATGTGCTCATCATCTACACAGCTACGTTGACTATCTAGCCTTGCGTTGTCTTGCGAATCTTGTTGGGAGGATGGCGGAGTAGAATCTGTAGAGAACCTCCGTTTCAGTTGCTTGGAAGGACCACCATCATCCAATGCCTTGCCAATTTCCTTCAGCTTTATTGATTTTGCATTGTGAGATCATACCGACAAGAAAAAGGAATATCATTCGCTCTTCAGAACTCATTCATGCATGATACTGACGAACACTACTCTGATGCAAGGCAAAGTCATGATACGAGGATGGAATATGTACGAAAAATGGACGGCTTGACATATTCACACCTATGATGTGGTAACTAAGCAGAAGGCACTTCAACAAATTAGAAACACTGCAAGACACCATATGGAAGGTGCAATCAATATCACTCTGCCAAGTTAAAACTGTCTCGTCATAGGTGGCATTCATCAAACTAGAAGCAATACATGCTAGAAATCATATTCAAGACGCAAACCAATATCACACTGCCAACTTAAAGGTGTCCCATCAGAAGTGACTGATGCAGGATACACAAGAAGAGTAGTTTCATGTAAGAACATGGTGTGATAGACAGATATAGTATGTACCAAAAATAGGAAAGCGTGTCATATTCACATGTATCATGTGTAAGCTAAGCAGATGCAGTTTACACTAATTAGGAGCAATACAAGCTAGACACCATATGCAACATGCAACCAGATATCACACTACCAAGTTAGAGTAAGCACCTTGGATGGTGGAGTAGGGGAGCGGAGACTTGGACCTTGTATGCACTACCAGTACAAGGAGAATTGGTACAGATGCTCCATTTACGTTGCTGCAGAGGACCACCATCATCGCCTTCCTTACTCTTTTCCTTCCTCTTTCTTGATTTTGCCTTGTCAAGTCAAACCCACAAGAAAAAGGAAAATTTGCTCTTCAGAACTCATTGATGCATGATACTGATGAACACTACTTTCATGTAAGGCAGCCGCATGATAGGAGGATGGAATATGTATGAAAAAGGGACGGCGTGACATATTGACATGTATGATGTATAAAGTGTAAACTAAGCACAAGGTGCTTGAACTTGTTAGAATCGATGCAAGCTAGAAACCATATGAAAGGTGAAACCAATATCACTCTGCCAAATTAAAAGGGTGCCCTAACAAATGTATTTGACCAAATTAGAAGCAATACACGGCAACAGGCTAGAAATAATATGCAATATGCAACGAATAAAGGTGACTCATCGTAAATGATTGATGCAGGATACAGAAGAGAGGTAGTTTCATGTAAGAACAAGGTTAACACATAGATGTAGTGTGTAGCAAAAATAGGAAGGCATGCCATATTCACAGGTATAATGTGTAAACTAAGCAGATGCAATTTACCCTAATTAGAAGCATTACAAGCTAGATACCGTATGCAACATGCAACCACATATCACACTGCGAAGTTAGAGCAAGCACCTGTGATGGTGGTGTACGGGAAGTGCGGTCTTCAGGTACAGAGCTATGTTCAATATCTTCATTTAGGCTTGCTGTTTCTTGAGAATCATGTGGAGAGGATGAAATTGCATTCTTTATAAGAGTATTGCGTCTCATATTAACCCATGCGCGTGACTGTCTCATCATAAGCGATAGATGCAGGATACACAAGAACAGTAGTTTGATGTAAGAACATGGTGTGATAGGCAGATGTAGTATGTACCAAAAACAGGAAGGCGTGTCATATTCACATGTATAATGTGTAAGCTAAGGAGATGCAATTTAACAAATTAGGAGCATTGATGAGGGATACACAAGAAAAGTAGTTTGATGTAAGAACATGGTTAATAGAAAGACGTAGTATGTACCAAAAACAGGAAGGCATGTCATATTCACAGGTATAATGTGTTAACTAAGCAGATGCAATTTACCCTAATTAGAAGCATTACAAGGTAGACACCATATGCAACATGCAACCACATATCACACTGCCAAGTAAGAGCAAGCACCTGCGATGGTGGTGTGGGGGAATTGCGGTGATCAACTAGAGAGCTACGTTGACTATCTTCATTTAGCCTTGCTGTTTCTTGAGAATCATGTGGGGAGGATGACACTGCACTCTTTAAATGAGTAGGGCGTCTCACAGTAACCCACTCGGGTGACTGTCTCATCATAAGTGATTGACGAGGGATACAAAAGAGCATTAGTTTCATGTACGAACATGGTTAATAGACATATGTAGTATGTATCAAAAACAGGAAGGCATGTCATTATCAAAGGTATAATGTGTAAAGTAAGCAGATGCAATTTAACCAAATTGGAAGCAATACAAGCTAGACACCATATGCAACATGCAACCACATTTGACAGCGCGAAGTTAAAGCAAGCACCTGGGATGGTTGTGTGTGTCAATTGAGATCATCAACTACAGAGCTACGTTTACTGTCTCCAACTGCTGACACTGCACCCATTAGAGCGCTGAAACGCTTAGTGCTTATCTTCGAATTACACTGGAGCGACTTCTGTCTTTTCTTTTCTGCATTCATCAACACTGCGTCAGAGTCTGAAATACCCATGCATAAAAAATAATAGTGTGAGTATGGGTGAAGTGTGTGCACAATTAGTATAGTGTAAAGGTAGCAGATAGCAGGTCGGTGAGAAATAAATGACGGGAGACATATGATAGC
This sequence comes from Aegilops tauschii subsp. strangulata, assembly GCF_002575655.3. Taxonomy (NCBI): domain Eukaryota; kingdom Viridiplantae; phylum Streptophyta; class Magnoliopsida; order Poales; family Poaceae; genus Aegilops; species Aegilops tauschii. Next base: position 356,778,124 of record NC_053038.3, read on the forward strand.
TCTACAACATGCATGGCACACTAAATTACTACAAGATTCTATGAAAATAACAATCGACTGAAAGCAAATAGGTCAGTCCATTTTTTCTGCACCGTCCGATGTACAAAGAACGGGCAGATCGCCTTCATCTACCTCCAGCTAGTCAGTGTTGACGATCTTCCTCGAAACGCCAGCGATCACCGGCCCAGTATTCCTCCCCTGCCTGCGCCCTCCCCTCGACCTCACCGCACTGTCGTGCTTGGCACCGCCCCCCCCCCCCCGGCCATCCATTCAAGCCCCGCCGACCTCCAGATCGGGCGCAAGCAGCTCCTACCCCCCACACCCCTATGATAGACACCGATGCGCCGCTTCCCCGGGGAACAGGCGGACTAGCTGCTCCGCACGCCTAAGCGGGTGCTGCTTCTTTTAATTGCGGTTCGACTGACCCTGAATTGAAATCTAGGCGGGCTACTGACCTCTAGCAAAGGTGAAATAGTAAAAGAGAGGAAACCTTGTGCATTTAGTATCACGAAGAAGATGCAGTAAGAAGCGCTCAACTAGTTTCTTTCGTGGGATGAATACGGTGTGAGCGGAAACGTAAGATTTGCACGAATAAGGGAAGAGGAGTACCTCTTTCTGCTGGCAGTGTTGTGTCCTCCTTCTGTTTTTCCGACGATCTTCTTGTTGTTCGCCGGAAACCAGAAGTTGTGGAGGACGGTGCAGCCTTGGACGAACCCATGGCCAAGTTGTTGAGTGTGGTGCGGTGGCCGTCTGTCGGCGGCGGGGAAGCAGATCCGAGGCGGCGAACGACGGCGTAGCGGGAACAGCTCCGGTGCGGTGGACGGTTGCGACAGTGGAGCCGCGGCAGTGAGGCGCAGGACGGCGTGGTCGGAGTGGTTCTGGTACGGCACACGTCGGCGTCGGCATCCTGGAGGCAGCTCTGCCTCGGCTTCAGCTGCTAAGTCCTTGAGGGTGTTGCGGTTGCGCTGGACGATGACGTCGGGGTACCGGCTCCGGCGTGATGGAGGAGGGCGGTGGTGGATTGGCCGCTATGGGGTGGAGGACGGAGGAGGCTGGGGTTTCGCGGGTGGTGGAGAGGGCGTTTTCGCGCCCACGGAGTATGAATGGGGAAACGGAGGGAGGCGGGGAATTAAGGGGGAACAATGTTTCGGTTTGAGACGCGCTTGTTTGAAATTTGGGGAAAGTTACAAACTTTGCCCCCATCTAAAATTTCGGACATATTGCGGGTTGGGGGTAGGACAGTCATGTCAGGTGTCCCAAATGTGGGCGGGATATATTTCGGCCGAGTGCATGGGTAGGCGCCCACGGCGTATGAATGCTTCTCGGAGGCGGTTGAGACTGGCGTCTTGGTGAAGTTACAAACCTACCCCGGTTTAGACCTTTGGACACCGGGCCGATAGGCTACACGGGCCAGAGTCAGGACAGTAATTTCCTACCACCAAAACATTAGTCTCGCGCGGTTTCGGGTGACCAGGGGCCTATTTGGCGCTTCGTTCAATATTTGGGAGCAGAAGCATTAACGTTTTCGGTTCTCTTGAATTGAACTTTCAGGATTTGTCAAACTTCACAAATCTTTACTCTTGAAAATCCTAAAGCTACGATTATTTTGGAATGAAGGGGGTACATTTGAATATACATTGTACACAAGTATATATTAAAAAATATGCAACTTACCTCAGTTCATGCATGGTTCCAGATATAAGCTCCTTGGTTGCAAAAAAAAGTTAGATATGCGTATGAATATATATAGCATGTTCAAACTCACAACAAAGATTGATGCCCCCTTTTACATCTGATTTACAAATGCCATTATCTCGGGTTCAAATATATGAATGCACTTCCTATGAATTCGAATCTTCGAAACCCCCTTTATGTTGAATTCGACATGTATTCTATTTCGTAGCTAGCAATTTGGAATGTATCCATGCAAGTGACAAATGTATAAAGTGCTTCACACTAACAACATGGAGTGCACTAATTAATGTTTATATATGAATTGCAAAAGCATCCATTGCCTGTATTTCAAACCGCTCTCACTCTATGGATCGATAATATGAAATAAACACATGCACATGCTAGAATTCAATAGAGTATGGGTGTCTGATAGACCGATTTTCGTCCATACGCAATTTGCAAAATTCATGATCTCATCCAAAAATAATAATGCCATTTATATTTTAATTTAATGCGTAGAACCGCCTTTTACACGTAGATGCACTATGCCTCGCCCCATTCTCACAAACGCGTTATATATCTCTCTATCTAACGCATAAGTGCACACACTTTATATGCATCGGCATTTCTCTTTCACACATGATCACAATCTCTCTCAGGGTGTCGGGGTGTCTCACGCACATGCTCTCTCTGTTTCTCTCTCTCTCTTTCTGAATACTATGTACCACTCTTTTCACTAATCTCAGTTGGAAAACACTATTTCTCTCACATGCATATATACACATGCATGGTCTCTACTAGCCCTCTATACGCACATATATGTGCCTACGTGTCTCCCGCACGCACATTATCTTGAGGCCTCTCTCGCACACATTGCCCCCCCCCCCGACACACCTCTCTCTTAGTAGTTGGCAGATATGATTTCATCATATCATTCGGTAGGATACCCCTGGCTGTTAGGCAAGATGGTAATACGAGGCAAAGTTTTACCCTAGTTCGGATCGGACCCTTGCAGTTGAAGAAAGAGCCTACTCCTGGTACTGTATATTAGTGATAGGGGTGTGTGCAAAGTACACGTGAATACCAGGCATTGTGCGTGTGTGTATACTATCGACGAACTAGCCCCCAAGCTTGTATAACATACTAAGGGCCTAGGGTTACAAATCATATATAGTCGGCTTATCACCAGTGGGGATAGAGTCCTCCGCGACTCTGGTAGCTTCGTGTTGTACGCCGAGTCCTCCACATGGGTCTTCGTATAACACGTCTCGGTCCAACCTATATGTGGCGCAGGATGGAACCGACCCATGAGTCTTCATGTTGACCCACCACAACTAGAAATGATGTGCCCACCACACCACACACACAATCGGCGACTAAGAAAATAAGCATATACAATAGTACAACGGTATCTAGCTCACGATACGTCTCCATATTTTGTTGATGACACTGACGGACTTTGCATTTGATGCGTGCTCCGTATTTTGTTGACGACACTTACGGTCATTGTATTTGAAGCGAAAGCACGATATGGTCACCGGACTTTAGAATAAGCTCATCACGGTCACCACATACATTTTGTCGTGCTAACCAACATGTGGTTGGATGGTTAGAGGACAGTGGTTTCTCGAGCCCACCAAGGTTAAAGTCCCGGTGCTCGCATTTATCTTGTGTTGATTTCAGTATTTTCCGGCGATGTACGTTCACTGGGAGGAGACGTTCCACTCGACTACGAGGCACCTATGGTGACTTCGTAAAATCTCAAGATCATATATGCTGGCCCACTCACTCGAAGGTGCTCATAGGGGTAGGGTTCGCGTGTGTGCGCTTATAGCGGTGAGTGCTTGCGCGTATATATGAGCCCTTGCGTCTGTACCGTGTTAAACAAATACATAACATGATTATACGGTCATTGGCTAACCCGTACAACTCCGTATTTTGTTGATGACACAATCAATTGACCAGTCAAATGTTCCACGCGGCGCAACTAGTGTTGCACCATCGGGGCACGTAACCGTGGGGCCCACCTGTCAGTCCGTATATGAAAGAAAGAAATGGTAGTCTGAGTCTGTACTGTGTTAATAAAATAGGAGTACATTTTAGGGTGATCATACGGTCACTGGCTCACCATACAGCTCCGTAATTTGTTGATAACACGATCAATTGACCAGTCAAACGGTCCACATTCAGCAGCGCACATTACCATAGGGCCCACCCGTCAGCGCGTATATGAAGGACAGAAATGGTAATAAATTAGTGGTTGGTGGGTATTCGAAGTCATGAGACCTCTGGTTGGCAGTCACCGGCGGTTGGGGGGCGTTCATTGGGCGGTGGGGTGGGGATCCCCGGAGAAAAAGCTCGGCGGGGGGGGGGGGCTAGAGGGATGGCCGGTGCGGCGGCGGACCGGCGGTGGGGAGTGGTTTCGGGGAGGGCGGGCCGGCCGCGGGCGGCGGGGGCTGGCGGTTTGGCCGGTGGTGGCTGGCGGCTCAGGGGGGTGGAGTTTGATGATAAACTGGAGGCCCTTGATTTCATATCCAACGGCTGGAAAATCTAATGACCAGAGATGAAAAAGTCAGTCGACTGACGTGTAGCCTCACCCCGCACGTACACATGCACGCACGCAAGACACGCACGCATGTAGGCGTGCAACACTGACACGTACACACGCACGCATGCTGGCGTGCAACACTGACACGTACACATGCACTCACGAACACACGCACGTACGCACCCATGCATGCAACACTGAAACGTACCCTTGCACGCACGCAACACTTGCACGCCTGCATGCACACAGCACACGACGCAAGACACACGCTCAACCTATACGTGCATGCACCCTTTGTTAAGGACATGGATTGTTACGGGTATTAATCAATCTTATCTGTGATAAGCAGAACATTGATGTTTGCAGCGGTCTTTATGAATAACAACGTATCGAACGGACTATCAACATAGTAGGCTTATCTACATGAAAAAGATGACGTCACACTCAATGAACAATCATCGGTTTATGAAATGCCCGCTTCTGACCGCCCTGGCCCACCAAAGGTTCCTCTGCTGTGCGCTGCCTGCGTTGGGTCACTGACATGCAGGCCATGCACCCAAAGAGCCCACACGTCAGTGGAAGAACGGTGCGGTGTCCTAGGTTAGAGTCAAGGGCGCCACTCGCGGCACGCCCGGCTGAACACGCCTCCGTGCCGCATTCAAACGCCTCCATGAAACCCGCCCGTGTGGAAGCCGAGAAACCCACTCTGGACACACGTCCGTTCATGACCGGGCCAGCGTTAAACGCAACGCCGGCCGAGCTCCTCCCGTCCGCCGTCTATTTAATCTCCTATTTAAACGAGGCCAAACGCCGGCCAAGAATCGCACACCTCCGCCGCTCCCCTATCTCCTCCACCATTTTGTCCACTTTTACAATGGCTTACGAAGAGTAGTTATTCCGCATCCAAGCCGGCTGGGTAGCCCGCCGGATACGAGCTATGTAGCTCGCTGATCCACCTTCTTCCCCTCGCCCGACGGAGCCAGTTGCCGCCCCAAGCCGGCGCGCGGTTCAGCAACTCGCCGCTGCAGGCCAGCTCGACGAGGAGCAGCGCACGGGCGTCGTTGCTGCCGTCCACGCCGCCGCCTCGTACCGCGTCTCCCGTTTCTGTGGCCGAGACTCCCATGCCGGCGGCCGCGCCATGCAAGCAGCGACAGAAGCCGGGTGCGCGGAGAGCGATGAGTCGGTGGCCAGCGCCTCCGCGTCCGCCGCCATCATCAAGGAGAAGTAGAACACGGGAGGCCGCCGCCGCTTGGGTCCCATGAAGGCCACCGCGGAGGTGACGCCGGCGTGCACATCAGGTGTCTTGCCGGATCATTTTGTTGCGAGGACCTTCGTCGACCCCGCATGGGCTCCACAGAAGAGGGGAATGTTAGGATGAACTCGAGCTGGTGCCGGCCATGGCGAAGTAGTGGCCGGTGATGAACTCGAACCGGTGCCGGCCACCATCATCTTCGGCACCAGCCAATGATATCAGTTGGGCAGTGGGGAAGCGAGCCGTCCTTTGCGCTGAAGCATATACCTCCGGGGCTCCCGACAGTCCGGTGATCGTGCTGCCGGACATGAGGAACACAAATCGATCGGCGGGCGACCATTTAGGCTAGGTATTATATACCTGTGTTGTCCAGAACTTGCACCACGTAGTTCATTTGAATGTAATGAAATCCGTCATGTTTGTATGAAAATCCAGTATTTTATATGATTTCCGTCGTTGTTTATATGAAATATCAGTTTGTCTACGTGTTTGCGTGAATTTCGTTCGGTTGGTTGAGTTGCTGTCATAATGTGTGCGGCTATGGTTGGACGGCGTAATTTGCGGGTCGCCGGTCGGTCTGCGGGCGTCTCGGGCGGCGTTGTGGGACAAAAAACACAGCTCGTGCGAACTCGTCTCCAACGTGCGCGCTGGAGGATGCATGACAGCATGAGCACCCGAGCCATTCCTCGTTCATCGGTGGCAAAGGCACCGGTGGACAAAAGGGTCGCCAATATTTTGGCTACCCCGGGCAAGATCCAAACAGCCCCTCCCAACAGATTCAAATCCCTCATTCGCCGTGGAATTTTGCCATGTGTTTTTTTCATGGACTAGCAAGATGCCCGTGCATTGCACGGAACATCAAGATGCATATTTTTACAAACTCTCGCATGCATGCAAGGGATAATTAATGTCCTCCTCTGCTAGTACCACGAGGCAAACACCATTAATATTGCATCGATTAGTGTTAGTGGCCTTGTATATCTGCAAATTGTAATTTTGATAGTGGCCCCTTGTATATAAAAATGGAGGGAGAAAGATGAGAGATAAGGTGAGGAGGAGTGGGGCGTGGTGGTGACTGGTGGTCGGACTGGGCGCAGGCATGGGGATGGACGGCGCATTATGTCTAGGTTTGTATCTCTCTCACACACACACACGTAGGTGGGGGACGTGCACGAAGAGAAGAGGTGCACGCACGGCGCACGTACTCCCGTCTCTTTCCCAACCACACCCGCGCGGGTACACGGTGGAGCTCATTTCTGTACGAAAAAGGCAGCCCACGTGGTAATTTGGCACGTGTACTGGTTGTCCACTTGGTGGAGGGAGGATCGTCTACCACGGGTGAACAAACAAATTGCGACTTGACGCGTTATGTTAAATTTAAAAAAGAGGCAAACCATGTGGGGCGTACCTTAGAGGCAAGGCTCTATACACTGGAGTACTTTTGATGTGTCCCGTCAACTCGCAGAACGAGGAGAAGCTTGCTTAGTACGTCGTCTCCCCCGCCCACGGGTGCGGTGGCTCGCAGGATGAGGTGAAGCTTGCTTACGAGTAGTACTACTACTACTACTATTGTACACCTTTACGCCCGCTCCCTCGCCCACGCGCGCGGTGGCTCGCAGCACGAGGAGAAAATTCTACTACTCCCTCCGTTTACTCCTCGTCCCTACTACGTACTTTGGTTAGTACTCCCTCCATTTATTTATACAAGGCCACTATAAAAAAATACATTTTGCATCTATACAAGGCCACAAATAGTAATCGAGACAAAAGTTACTACTCCCTCCTTTCCAGTTTATGGCTCAATTTCAAAATCTCTCCAACCAAGGTAGACGGTGAGTGGTCGAATTAATTTCTAGTTTGCACAAGTAATTAGTACGCTCGTTTTTCTCAAGAAGTTATGTTTACCAAGGCATTAATTAGAACGAATGCATGAATGACCACTAAATTTCCATGAACTTGTACATGCATTGGTTAGTTTCCTCTTGACACTGCTTGCGTCGGGTGATCTAACGCACCTCGAAATCCAACATGTAATGGTACTACTACTAGTATAGTAGAATTGAGACTTATCAAACAGAAAAACGAATGTTCTTTAGGTGAGCCCTATAAACCCTAGTGGGTACGTACTCCGTAAAAATAGATTTTTTCCAAAACTAAGTCGCTCCCTTTCATGAATTCTGTAGTATACTCCTCCGTTGACGCTCCCTTTCATGAATTCTGTACTTCCTGTCGCCGACATGTGGGACATATAGCAACCGGGTTGACGTGTCAAGCACCAAATAACAGTGCAGAACAGCAGGGGGGACGCACCCCACTCGTACCGGCCCAGTAGTAGTAATGAGCAATGAGACGTCAAATCACAATGCCGCACCTTCCCAGACGGACGAAGCAACCATTATTTCACACTTCGGTTCGCCATCATCTCAAACCACGTAGTATTGCTTCTTCCTCAAGAGGGACACGCGCATCGCCTTGGTACATCATGACACGTGGTACCGCATGACAGGCCATGCTCCCCCGCCGATCGCTCGGTAAAATCACCTCATTTTGACTATACTTCCTCCGTATCGGTTTACTACATGGCATGCACATCGTTCTAGGTTGAGAATTTAACTGGCTATATATGTGATGAACAGTACTCTAGCCTTTTAAAAAATGTATACTTTTGTACAGTAGTACTATCGATGGATTGCGCCATGGAGCAAAAATTGAAATTAAAAAAAAGGTGGTACATATAGAGAGCGCTCATCGCCAAATTATGCATATAGTACTATTAAAAAAGCTAGTACGTGCTTAATTGGGGTGCTAAATTCTATTAAAGAAATACTAGTAGTATGTACATACTGAAGAGTTAAAGTAACGAGAAGAAACATAACATAGTTCTGCTAGGGGCTCAGCACAACACACCCCTCAAATTAAACTAAGCACACCTGAAATTAAACTATGCAACTAATCCGGTAGACACTGCATTAGAAGTTTAGAACCACCATGAGCAACAACACTGCCACCTTAGTCGGAGTCCTCGTCCACGTCCTCGACTTCGTCCTTGTCCCTCTTCCTCTTGGCCGATACTTCTTTGCTTGAACCGCACACTTGGCTGTTGCTCTTCATCCAACCCTTGTAGATATTGAAACAAAGGTAGCCATCCATTGCAGCGTAGTGGATGTGGTCTATATCTAGTACATTCCGCTGCCATGCATGACGATGAAACGTGTAATGAGGTTTCTCCAGTTTACGGCACGAAGGATGACCAATGGCTCCTGCCAGGGTCAGCATTGAAGGCTGACGAGAGGGCACCAGCCGATTCTTCTGGAGGTCGAAGGGGTTGCCTACAACGAGGCCTATCCAACCCAGGACTTCTTTGTCGTTCTTAAAGTCTACAGTAACGAATTTCACTATTTTGTCCTTGAGGAAGTTCTTAAAATCCTGGCACTCAACGTCGGCATGGCATATGTGGTAGACCAAGCAAACGTTATGTACGCAAACCTGGATCACGGCGGGCTTCTTCCTCTCTTCGTCCTTTAGATCCTTCTCTCGTCCCAGGACTGTGGTGTACTCAACATCTAGCCCAGCGACCCACTCAACATCAGAGTTTTCGAACATGCGTCTGAAGCGAGAAAGGCATCCTTTCACCGTCGCCGAAGAACGGGTGTAGATGACGTCGAACTCATCGCCGGTGATGGTTCTAACCTTGTACTCACCGCCGATCGTGGAGATTTGGGACGCCATGGATTTGGGAGGAGGGTTAGGATTAGTGGAACTGCCGTAATGTGAATGGACGGGACGACTAGGAGTGAACCGCCGTAGTATTGAAGGACGTGCAGGGACGAGTAGGAGCGAACTGCCAGCGTGCGAACGGCAGGGTAGTGGCTTTCCATTCTCCCATGATACGGGCTTCCGAGAGCCCTTGGATCTGAGATTGAACGGTTGCATGGCGTGATTCTAGACCTATGGGTGAATATCCTATCCTGGAGGGTTATTCTGCAAATTTTCAGCAACTTAGCATGCGACCGTTTGATCTCAGATCCAAGGGCTGCCAGCAGCCCGTATCATGGTCGCGCCTACCACGACCGTCGCGTCGCTCGCGCGGTCGCGCCCTTGGAGATTACACGGTGCGTTAGGCTATCTGATGTTGGCATGTCATACATAGTCATCACTTAGTCACTCATACTACAACAAGGTTGGCTATAAGGTTGGCTATAAGTGTAATTTTTTTTACTCCTCTCTATCTCTTTCTTCTTACTCCCTCCGTCCCATAATATAAGAACGTTTTTGACACTAGTGTAGTGCCAAAAACGTTCTTATATTATGGGACACAGGGAGTACTAGTATTTATTGCATTTGCCAAGGAGTGACCTCTTCCAATGAAATGGTGTTGCTAAGTTTGCTTCATTTAATTAGCTATAGACTCAAAATTGTCTTTTCACCTAGGTACACGCACTTAGCACCGTTTCTTCCTTGGGTCACCAAACTAGTCTCTCTCTTCTTGGTTAACTTGCCACATCAGACTTTATGCCTATGTGGCAAGCTTAAGCACCTGTAGGAGCAAGTAAAAGTAAGTACAATAGTGCGCTTTACATGGCATTTTTGCATATGTGGAGGAAAGAGAGACAAGGAAAAAGTGGAGAAGTGGGCTCTCATGCAAGAGCCAGCCTCTACTACATGGTGGAGCATTGGGAGAGGCGCCTGTATGGAGGTGGTCAGGAATCGGGAGACTCACGCCGGTCGTAGCGCCGCAGTTAAAATGATAATGGCAAGTCAAATCACGGGGCCCCACCTGTCCAGCAGTAACTCGCTCTCAAATCACACAGCCCTACATTTGCAGCAGCCTACTCCCTCGTCTTCTCGCGTCTCTATCGAACCGACTAGGCAGAACTGCCCCGCCTACCACGCAGGAAAAGCCCCGCCCTCGACTTTTAAATACAACTACATCCGCTTAAGAATCCAATGATATACTTTTTGTGACATAGTAACTCATATTTAGTTAGTCAAATGGATGACCTAGAACTACGTGCAGGCCCTATAAACCGAGACGCCTAAAAATAAAAAAACCGAGACGGAGAGGGTAGTTCAGCATGTATCTTTTTAGATCAATATAGTCGGGATTCACCAAGGAGAAAAACCAAGTGGTAGGCTGCTCCTGTCGTGTTGGCGTAGCAACTCAAGCAGGGTCAGTCCGCACACGAAATGGTGACACACTTAACAGGACCCCTTTGGCCGACATGTGGCTCATCCACCGTCTTGTTCCACGTGCGATGCACCAAATTACAGTTCGGAGCAGCGGTTAGAATTGGAGGCACCCCGGTCGTAGCGCCGCAGTAGTAGAAAATGAGCGATGAGGGGTCAAATCACAAAGCCCCACCTTTCCCGCATTAAGCTGGACGGACGAAGCAACCATCATTTCACTCTAGGGCGCAAGAGCATAAAGAAAAGAGAAAACAATGATGCGTGCGGCAGCTACCTAGGGCACCCTAGGGTAGGGGTCTCCACTACAGATCCTTTTTTTTGAAAGTGCCTCCACTACAAATCGGCTTCTCCCTCGTCCTCTTGAAGAGAACCGATGATGAGTGCGGCGGTAGGGTTTGCAGGAGTACTACGGCGTGCGGGGCCACGTCGTAGTAAACGGGTTCTAGTCGATGCCTTAAATATGTGTGGGCCGCTTGGTTTTACGGGAACGAGGCGGCATTTTGGGTTCGGGGACCAATGGAGATATAGTACGTACAAAAAATTGTGGACGTAGGTTCGACCGAAAGGCAATGATGCATCGGCCCTGCATTTTGATATACCCGGGGCCGCGTGAAATTTGCTACTCTACTCAAAACTAGTAAGGTACACATGTATTGAACGCATGAGATTTCGAAACCAAATTACGAATAAATACACACTATAGCATGTAAAGCTTTGAGTCATATATGCATGATGTAGATGTTCATTTAGTTCTTATAGTTCATCTCATTCAAAATCAATTAGTTTTATAAAAATGTTAAGATTCATGGGGTTGTGCATTGTAAATCATAAAGTAAAAACAAATAATGGCAATTCATTTAGAAAAAAATAATCAATTATGATACAGAAAATTCTAGAACAAAGGAGAAGTGCTTGTGTTTTGAGGTTTGTGCATTATGCTTAAGTTCAACCATGGAGTCTTCTAAATTGTACATGTGGCAGATCTGGTGGAATGTTGATGATATCCAACGGCCAGTAGTGCTCGGATTTGCCTATCTCTGCACTGTCGGGTTAGCTTCATCCAGTGACCAGCTTTCAAAGTTATTGGCACACTATATAGTTCTTGTGCCATAGTTGCATGTTTTGGAAAAAAGCTACTAGTGGGTTGTACTATCTATTTAGGAATAGAAGATGTATACATGGAAGTTGTAGGGAAAGAGATGACATGGAGCATCTCAATTCCTATGAGTAGGGATTGGAAAAGAGATGTCATTTGGTTCACATCATAGGAACTTTTCTATTGAATCTAGAGATGACATGTATATCAATTCCTATGAGGAGGGATTAGAAAAGAGATGTAATTTGGTTCATATCATAGGAACTTTTCTATTGAATATACGCTAATGTTTATTTTCCTTTGAAATTAAGGGAGTATAGGAATCCATTCATATGAACCAAGTGGCTCTAAAGCTATAGAAATGATATCATGTTTATTTCCTTTGAAATGTGGAGTATATGAATCTATTCCTATGAACCAATTGGCTCTAAAGGAAAAAATCCTATAAAAATCATATCATATAGAGTTCCTATGATATTCCTCGACACTAAAGGATGCTTGAAATTGCTGCGGGTGATACGATGGTCTTTCTTTGTAGACTCCTCACCCATCTTTATAGTTACCTCTCGAAGATGAATGAAATGATATATACATGGTATTCTACATGTGCAATTTGGTCCACGAAAACTCGGTAAAAGTTTGCGAGGTTCGAATTTTCAATAAAGCTATATGCACTGCATTTCGGAACGGAGGGAGCATACGGCAGTTGCTAACCCTCACGTGGAAGATTTGTGTGTAGGAGGAGTGGCTGTTCTGTTAAATGACATGGCAAAACTGACACTGTCGGATGCCGATCAAACGGTTCTTACAGCGTTCGTCAGGAAAAGGCTTGTGGCGAACATTTGTCGGATAATGATTTACGGACACATGCATTGCATTGATACGTGCCCCCCTCTCTCTCACGCACACGCACCCTCACGAGTCACGACTCTCCCGAGTCCTCTCGCAGACTCGCACATCGCACCCACCGTCTATCTGCAGGTAGACGTCACGCACATATGTGCTCTTCACACCCTACCCTCAGAACTTCTAAAAAACAAAAGACGGTGCGCACATTTTATTTTAGCTCACACGTCACAAACTTATACTACTACTCTTGCGGCGAACGTTCTTTGGGCATAGTATATTGTACTCTCACGAAGAGAAGCAGTACACGCATGCACTAGTTCTCTCACACCCACTCGCGGGAACACGTAGGAGCGCATTTGTTTGAAGCTGGTACAACAAAATCACTCCACTATATATAAAAGCAGGAGCCTTAGCGCTTGCTTTACTAGGGTTCCTCTCGTTCACTCTCTCATGCTCTCCAGATCTAAGCAACACATAGGCGGCCACACTCTCTCTCAGCTCACGGCTGGTCACAAATCCGGCCGGACAACCTCGACCGGGGCAGGGGTGTAGGTGCATCCTTCACGCTGTCGTCGGCGGCGAGGGAGGAGACCAACGGCTGCCCGCGCGTCCCGATCGGCGGCCGTGCCATTCTCTCCGACAGAGCGCTGGCTCGGGAGGGCCTCCGACCCCTTCTTCCTCCCTGCGGTATTGTGGCCAAGATGCGGCCTCCCGACGCCGTCTTTGCCACATGCCGACGACCCTCAGGTATATATTCCTTCGAAACCTGCCTTGCTCTACTGCCCCAGCTCCCTTCGTGTGGATCCTTTTCTACTTCTGTCCCCTGTTCCAAAGCCACCTAGACTTCTACTATTATTAGAAGTAAAGCTAGTTCATACAGTCGACTCAAAGCGTTGGTTCAAACAGGGAAGAAAGTGGGAAAGCTGCAGCATGAATCTAGGACTTGGTTCTAAGAGGAAACGGGGGAAAGTAGTAATATCTGTCACTGTTTAAATAACCATATTTCGTATTTGCGCAAAGAGGGATGTCTGTCTCCGTATCGTTTCTATCCACGCAATCAAAAGCACACACCTCAGTTTTAGTACAACTGCGCAAAATGAGATGGCTATCCCTCGTTGTCGTCGTCTAACCTCCCGTCTTCAAGGTATCCCTACATTGGTACTAGTAACTAAGGTAGAATGACCAACACAATCTAAAAGAAGCTGATTCGTACGTTTTACTTCCTGATTGCAGTGCAGGGACGAGCGAAAACAACTGCATCCTAGTCCGGAATGCACTTTCTACCAGTACATCCATGGACCGAGGACTAGCTGGCACGGCTGCACGGCGGTTTTTTGGACAGGTGCGCAGACAAGAGGCATTGTGGTCTGCTTATTTCTGCAAATAGCGGTGCTTAAATTTAGTGGAGTGCACAAGCATTTCAGCTGGCCAGTACACTGCATGGTTCAGTTCAGCATTCCAGCTGAGATCACAATTATAATTGGTTATTCTGGAATGAGAGAACCTAACCCTGAATGGTGGCAACAAGAAAAAACCAAAGTGAACTCCAGGAAATTTAAGCCTGCCGGGAGGCCCTTTGCTCAGAGAAGCCTTGCTTGTTTTTTCCTGATTTGTAAACCTTCTCACAACTTTGTCTTTTGCTGTGAACTAGTATATGTTTGTTATGTTCTATGAATCATTGAGATGTATAAAATTGCTTAACTTATGCTTTTCAAGTTTTTTATGAAGACGAGTTTAATGTGAGTGTTCCACATGAGCGCTGGACTAGCGTGTGAACGTTTGGAATTTATTACATTGTGGCCTCAATTAACTGCATGAACCACTGTAACAAGATACATAGTTGATTATATGTCAGACAGCAGATTGTTGATTGTTAGCTGGTCGATAGCCTAGTGTTGAAGCGAGCTGAGCCAATGTGCCGTGTTTTGCACAACACTTACAAGTGGGGTAGCACCAACAGTGTTTACAAGTACTTATGTATACGTCGGCGCACGGTTCTCGAACGAGTGCTCTATTTCATCAAAACACACACTGCTCGTATGATAAACCGTGACAACTTATGTCTTACCATGCCATATTCATGAAAAAACTAGTGAGGACGCATCTGTTTCGGCAACAATTACGATGGTTCTCACATGACTCACGGGCACACAAAAGTAGCAGCAGTTCCCATAGACGGATTCAAACAGAGTACTAGCCCCAGAGGGGTCGATAACAGGCAAGGTTCGGATAATTAGACACAATCCAAACTACTATTAGACACTAGCTGGGGCAACTATTTTATGCCTCGATCTAATTTGGTCTGGACACAAGACGAACCTTGCCATGAACATCATCGAGAACGTCCCGCAGCAGCTCAATCCTGTGAACCTTCATGAAGACAACCTTGTGGCCTTGCCACTGATAAACTTGTTTGTGGAGGCATGCCACATCATCTTCCTGCGTAAGCTTGACAAGAACAGTATGCCTCACAAACGAAGAAGTAGCTTTGAACTTCTTGTGCTTCAGTACACCCTGGACAACACGCCTGACAACAGTGAGGCTGGAATACAACTCTTCGTTGGTATAACCGCAAATGGCTTCCAGGATCCAACAGCCTAAGAACTCTGTTTTCCCAGTGCGTATATTCAGGTCGTCCGCCTCATAGTGATTGACATGTACAACCACACAATCCTTGTCTGCATCAGGGCTCTAATTGAAACAGAAACAAATTCTGAATTACTTTTCAGTATAAGAAACACAAGTTATTTAAACCACTATGTATAGCACGGCATCGAAGCTAATAAAATTTTGCATTATTAATCACCACATACTTCCTTTTCTAAAAAAATCACCACATACTTAGATGAAAAACCACAATCGAGATCGGCAAAGAAGGAAATCACCTTGGGCAGCTCAGCGGGGGGGGGGGGGGGGGGGGGACACATCCTCGAAGGGGGAAAACTACTCCTGCAGTGCCACAGGGGCTGTAACCTCAAACGGGGCATTGACCATCTCAGTAGTGGCCGTGAGCGTATCTGGGGTCAGCTCAGTGGTTGCCTCCATCTTCTTGGAGCTCTTTGTCTCGTGGGGATCAGCCTCCCGCGTCTGCTCCAATATCGGCAGATCTTTGCCTGGTTCTCCTTGGTCCATCATGAAACTGACGAATACTAGGAGACCACTGAAAGGAAAACACAATCGCAATGACAATGAAACAAAAAAAAGAGTGAGGATCGGTTACTGCTTTGCAAAAGTTCTTTTTTTTGCTCTGAACGAAAATATACCAACATCACGGATCCGCTTACCTTCCCTTTGTTCGGAGAGAAGAACAGTGGCAGATGCGAGTGTTGCCTTTCTTGAAGACGGTGAGGGAGAAGGATAGTCCGAGGGAGAAGGGGATTCAGCGAAGAGTGAAATGATGGTTGCTTCGTCCGTCAAACTTAGACTGCGGGGAGGTGGGGTTTTGTGATACGACGGATCGTTACTGCCGCGCTACGACCGGGGTGACTCTCCGCCTGCATACTGCCTTCTAATTTGGTGGATGGCATTTGGGCCCGCGCGCTGCATGGCCCGCATGTCAGTGAACAAAAGTATAATGGCATTCAGTAGAGGGAGACGTTTCAATGACCTAGGAGGAGCCAGAAGCGGTAGAGTGTCTCCACTGTACTAGTAGTAATTGTTTTTCTGGGTAGCTGTAGAGTGTCTCCACTGTACTAGTCGTAATTGTTTCTCTGGGCCCAAGACAAAACAGCCCATCCACACTAGTAAATAGTAAAATCAATTCAAAAGCCCATCCACACTGGGTGCTCTTCTTCCTCCTCGCTCCCACCCACCTCACGTCAGCTCGCTCCACTCGTACCCCCAAATTCCTCACCTCACTCCTACAGAAAACCCCAGCTCCCCTTCTTCCTCACTCCTACAGAAAACCCCCAGCTCCCCTTCTTCTTCGCTCGCACTACAACTAGGCTCGTCATTCGTTACTCTGCTCAAATCCGTGAGCGCGACGCGACGCCCTCGAGGAAAATGGAGTCGGCTGACCCCAGCGCCAAGAAGATGAGGCTCCCGCCAGCGGCGACGCCTGTTGTAGATCCCGCACCCGGCAGCGCGGGGAGAAGCGGCGACCCCGCCCCCACCGGATCCCATGAACCCGTAGAATCTCGGGTGGACCGCATCAGCGATCTCCCAGACGCCATCCTTGGGGAGATCATCTCGCTTCTCCCCACCAAGGATTGCTGCCGCACCCAAGTCCTCTCAATTCGGTGGCGCCCTCTATGGCGCGCCGTGCCCCTTAATCTCGACTGTCGTCAGCTATCTCTCTTCAATGATTTTGAAATCCCCAGAGCCATCATCTCCTCCCACCAGGGCTCCGTTCAAAGCCTCTGCATCCCGTCATGCTACCTAAGCAAGCATACCATGCCCTTCACGGTGGACGCCTGGCTGAAATCCCCTGAATTCACAGAATACAGCTGCTTGAGTTCTACTATTCCCCTGGAAATCACATACCACATACCGAACACCATGAACTTGTGCCCTCAGCACCGATGTCCATCTCGCGGTTTTCGTCCTCTCTCCACACCGCCACCTTTGCGCTGTGCTACCTACCAGACAATCTGGTACTAAACCTTCGACTCCCATTTCTCAAGAAACTTTCACTTGTGCCGGTTCGTATATCGGAGGCCTCATTGCACAGCATCATCCACTCCAGTTGCCCTGCGCTGGAGTGCTTGGTGCTTGTTTTCACAGTTAGAATCGGTTGTCTCCAAATAAATTCGCCTAACCTTGTAAGAATTGGAATTTCTTTTGACAGAAGGCAGCTCATCATCCAAGATGCCCCTTCACTTCAAAGGTTGATCCTTGATTCTAGTTATTCACCGTTGCAAATAACCGTCCTCTCTGCGCCTAAACTGGAGACCTTGGGTCTAATACATGATCTCTGTGCTCATTTCAATATGGTGTTTGGCTCCACAGTTCTTCAGGTACTTTATATTATCATCTACACTTGTAACCATAAGCTGCATTTTAAATTTCTGCGCATAATTTATATATCATCTTGGAGTACACATTTTGTACTAATATTATGTTCTATGCTCAATGAAGAGTTTCTCCATGGATGGCCTATCAATGGTGCTGGATTCTGTCAAGATCTTATATATCCAAATGAATAGTTTTGATCTGAACAAGATTATTGGCTTGCTGCAATGCTTTCCATGTCTGGAGAAGTTGTATATAAAGGTGATAATTTCACGCACATTGGAAGCCCGCATATAGTGTACTAGAATTAACCGTTCAGCTGTTGCTCTTTCGACACTTCTTTTAGACCTTAACTGTTTTCAATCTTCATGTCTATTTAGGCAACAGGACGGGGTAAGAAAGTTATAACCAATCGGTGGATTCGTAAGCATCGGGATTTTCTCACTTCTCATGAGATTCGATTGAAGACAATAACGCTAGAACGATATGTAGCCAACCGTGCAAACACAAGATTTGTCACATTCTTCCTGCTGAATGCGAGGTTACTATTGTCCATCAGGCTTAAGTTTATCAGCAGCATGGTTTTGACGGATGGGTATGTCGAAGAGCAAAAAAAGGAGTTTTAGGTGGGCAAAAGAGCTTCTGAACGTGCCGGGCTTCTATTTACAGCATATTGTGGTCATAATCCAGTAAATTTTACGACCCAGGCTGTTCATTCTATGGACCTGGCCGATCCATTTGACTGTGACTGCCGAAAACAATGCTGGAGTTAGATGTTGTTGCCCTTTTCAATCTGGTTTTTTTTGTAAACCTGATGAACAATTAACCCTCGTGATTTTGTACAGTTTGTAAGCTGGAGTTAGATGTTCCTGCCCTTTTCAACTCGGCTGTGACTGTCATATTTTCTTTGAAACAAGGCAAATGGCTTGCCATTCGTTTAATTTAGAGTGAAATATTGTAACAAATCCCAACCAAGGGAAATAACATCACTCTCGCCGGCTGCTTGAGCTCACTGTGCATTACAGAAGCCAAGTGATTAGCCCCCACCAGCACCCACAAACTTATTTCGAACTAGCACATCAAATGGGTTGTAAATTTTCATAGGAAAGGCTGCATGACCGTGACAGATTTGGATTCTGACATTTGGGACCCGCGAGGAAATAGCCTATCCAAGCTGGTGTCGACTTACTAGCCAGTCAACAAACGATTCTGCCTACCAGCCGTTGGATCGACATCCAACATCTGTCGTGTATCTTCTATCTCTTGTCTTCTTCTTCCTCCAGCCGCCTAAACCAAACCACCCCGTCGGCTCCGCCTGCTCCCGCCTCCCATGGCTGGCTGCGCCTCCGCCGCCCTACCGTACGTACCCTCCAACGTTGGCCAGTCCCTCCCTCTATTCCCCCACACGTCCTGTTATTCTCCGGCGACGTCAGCCCCAACACGCACCCGCGCCCGAACCAGTCAACCCTCGTACTCCCCTCCACCTGCTACTGGACCGGCGCATCTTCAACGGCTCCTGTTCATTCCGTCCGAGGCCTCGCCGTCGTCCTCCGCCTTGCGGCCTTGGTTCGCTCGCCGTGTGCGGTGCGCCGCACTCTTGCGTTGTCAATGTCGTCAACAACCGAGAGGAACAAGGAGATGACTGTACGTGGAGAGGATGACAGTAGGGACCCACCAGCGTCATGGCAGTACGCAAGCAAGTGCCTCTATAGTACAAGCCCAAAACTATGGTTCCTCCTAATGGTTGGACATATGGGGCTCACGCCATTGTCAACGTAGTCAATAAACAAGAGAATTACACTACGAGCGGCTGACACCAGGGACCCAGCAAGTCGCGCAGTTTTTTTTAGGAACAAGCAGTTGTTATTTATACTACTTTTAGCGACGGATCAGGGTAACAACGGGGCTGTGCGGGGGCTCTGGCCCGTCTAGCCAGGGTTTTATTTATGTTTACCACATCATGAGCCCAGTTGTGTTTTTTTCTTGCTGAAAATGGCTAGCCCAGTTCTATTTTTTTTAAGAAATACCCAAACAAGGCCTACTTGCTTTATCAGCCCTGCTGGGCTGCAAATCTTTCAAGACGAGGAGAGTTTCATTCGGTTTGCCCATAAATGGGTTGTACATTTTTAAAACACATCAAACCGGGAATTAGTTTCAAATTTTTTTCATTACAAGATCTTAAATTCCATTGATTTTTATGCATGGACAATTATTTGGATTTTATATTTATATAAATTATTTTTCAAAATAGTTTGAATGTGAATCGATATTTCTGGATTAAAAATAGTTGACCGCACCGAAATATGCAAATTTCGTATACTTTTTAACCGTGGGCACAATATGGGGTGTAATGCTAACAAAAAGAAGATGGGCTCCAAAAAAATTCTTAAGAATTAGCAAATGGGTTGTACATTATTAGAAATAATGGCAGATGAGTTGTATGCTGTTTTCCACAGATTTGAGGCTGACTTGTGCGCCTACTACAGGTTGACGCGTATGCTTTCATAAAAAAAGGTTGACGCACACGCAACGCCCTGTCAACTTAGTCAACACACGAGAACAGTGACTGTTGGATGTCCATCCAACGGCTGTCGTGCTTCTTCAATCTCTGCTCTTCATGCTCCAGCCGCTCAAACAAGCGCCGGCGGGACTGCCTGTTCCCTCCTCCCGCGGCCGGCTATGCTGTCGCGCAGGCCTCACGGCCCCACCGTACTCCCATCGTTGGCCTAGCCATCCCTCTACTCACCCACACATGCTGTTATTCTCCGGTGACGACAGACGAACCAGTAAACCCTCATACTCCTCCGCGTGGGAAACAACTGCCGAGTATTCCCTGGCTCCGTGTCGTTCCCTTCTTAGGCCTCGCCGTCGTCCACCGCCCTGGTACTCTCGGCGCGGCCTGGTCAACGTGGTCAATGAACGACATCCATCGGAAGTGGACTGTACGTGGAGAGGCTGACAGCTGGGTCCATGGCCCCACGCAAGGAAATGCCTCCTTATTACACGCAAAATAATGATTCCTCCACCTGACAGCTAGGACCCACAGGAAGGGCCTATGTATTTCGCGAAAAAAATGTTCCCCCCGCTGACAGGTCGGACCCACCAGCTATATCTTCGCACGCAAGGAAGTGCCTCATTACGCCCAAAAAAATGAATACCCCCTGCTAGCTGGGACCCACCATATTGTTGGGCTGACTTGTGGGCCTACTAAGTTGACGGGGATAGAGGGCTTTATCAACTTAGTCAATACTCCAGTGACCGTATGATGTCCATCCAACGGCCATAGTGCTTCTTCAACCTCTGGTCTTCTTGCTCCAGCCGCCCAAAGCAGCGCCGGTCGTGCCGCCTGCTCCTGCCTCCCATGGCTGGCTATGCTACCGCGGAGGCCTCACCGCCCCCATACTACTCCCACCACTGGCCAGGCCATCCCTCCACTCACCCACACCCCCTGTTATTCTGCGGCGACGGCAGCCTCACACCATAGCCGAACCAGTGAACGCTCGTACTCCTCTCCGCGTGGGCATCCACTGCCGCGTCTTGCCCGGCTCCGCGTCGTCCCCTTCCTAGGCCTCGCCGTCGTCCACCGCCGTGGTGCTCTCAGTGCGGCGTGGTCAATGTGGTCAACGACCGACTTCCATCGGAAGAGTACTGTACGTGGAGAGGCTGACAGTTGGGTCCACGGCAGCCGCAAGGAAGTGCCTCCTTATTACGCGGAAAATAATTATTCCTCCACCTGACAGCGGGGACCCACCGGACGGGCCACCGTATTTCGCGAAAAAAACGTTCCCTCCGCTGTCAGCTCGGACCCACCGGAAGTGCCTCCTTATTACGCATAAAAAAATAAATACTCCCCCGGCTAGCTGGGACCCACCTTGGTGGGGGGCTGACTTGTGGGCCTACTAAGTTGACGGGGACGAAAGGCTTTGTCAAGTTAGTCAATATGAACGATTCTAGCTCCAGTGACCGTACGATGTCCATCCAATGGCCGTAGTGCTTCTTCAACCTCTGGTTTTCTTGCTCCAGCCGCCCAAAGCAGCGTCGGTCGTGCCGCATGCTCCTGCCTCCCATGGCCGGCTGTGCTGCCGCAGAGGCCTCACCGCCCCTACTATTCCCACCGCTGGCCAGGCCCTGCGACGACGGCAGCCTCACACCGCAGCCGAACCAGTGAACCCTCGTACTCCTCTCCGCGCGGGCTTCCACTGTCGCGTCTTCCCCGGCTCCGCGTAGTCCCCTTCCTAGGCCTCGTCGTCGTCCACCGCCGTGGTGCTCTCCGCGCGGCGTGGTTAATGTGGTCAAGGAACGACTTCCATCTGAAGAGTACTGTAGGTGGAGAGGCTGACAGCTGGGTCCACAGCCACAGCCCAGTTTTTTGTGATTTGCCAAGTAAGTCGCTTTGTCAGGCCTGTTGGGCTGCAAATCTTTCAAGACGAGGAGAGCTTTCATTCGGCTGGCCGAGAAAATGGCCCATCAGTAATGAGAAATGGGTTGTATATTTTTAAAACACATCAAACCGGCAATTAGTTTCAAATATCTTTTTTTTCATTTCAAGATTTTAAATTACATTAATTTTTATGCGTGGAGAATTTGTTGGATTTTATATTGATATACATTTATTTTTTAAATCAGTTTGAATGTGAGTCGAAATTTCGGGATTAAAAACAGTTTGGACCGCACCGAAATATGCAAAATTTCGTATAATTTTTTAACCGTGGCCACAATATGGGCTGTAATGCTAACAAAAAGAATATGGGCTCCAAAAAAACCTTCCTGCTGTAAATTATTAGAAATAATGGCAGATGGGTTGTATGCTGTTTTCCACAGATTTGAGGCTTTCCTAAAAATAAGGTTGACGCACAAGCACTGACTGTTGGATGTTCATCCAACAGCCGTCGTGCTTCTTCAATCTCTGCTCTTCCTGCTCCAGCCGCTCAAACAAATGCCGGCGGGACTGCCTGCTCCCTCCTCCCCGCGGCCGGCTGTGCTGTCGCGCAGGCCTCACCACCCCACCGTACTCCCATCGTTGGCCTAGCCATCCTTCTACTCACCCAGACCTGCTGTTATTCCCCGGCGACGGCAAACGAACCAGTAAACCCTCATACAGTCGTACTCCCCTCCGCGTGGGAAACAACTGCCGAGTCTTCCCTGCCTCCGTGTCGTCCCCTTCCTAGGCCTCGCCGTCGTCCACCGCCGTGGTGCTCTCGGCGAGGCGTGGTCAATGTGGTCAATGACCGACTTCCATCGGAAGACTACTGTGCGTGGAGACGCTGACAGCTGGGTCCACGGCTGCAGCAAGGAAGTGCCTCCTTATTACGCGCAAAATAATTATTCCTCCACCTGACAGCGGGGACCCACCGGACGGGCCACCGTATTTCGTGAAAAAAAAGTTTCCCCCCTGACTGCTGGGACCCACCAGCTACACCTTCGCACGCAAGGAAGTGCGTCCGGGCAAAAAAACAAAATGATTCGCCCCCCTGACTGCTGGGACCCACCAGCTACATCTTCGCACGCAAGGAAGTGCCTGACAGTCGGGACCCACCTGGTCGAAGCGTACGTAGCGTTGTCATTCTGGTCGCGAACGTGTACGTACATATATACTGGTGGATGTAGAGGCGCGCACGTGTCGTAGTAGAGGCGCGCACGTAGCATGTACACGTACGTACAGCGGCCAGGGTGCAAGAAAGAAAATACGGCCACGTATGTGTACATACGGGCAGGGTCTCGAACGCCTACTCGCGCATACGTACGGCGAGGGCTCGTTGACATGGCTGGGTCCGAACAGAGAAACAGCGTCGTCGTCGTGTTCATGGGGAGGCAACGGAATGCGTCGTGTTCATGGGGAGGCAACGGAATGCGTCGTGTTCATCGGGAGGCAACGGAACGCGTGGGAGCCAACCGGCTGGGTCGGAACGGAATGCGTGGTCGTGTTCATCGGGAGGGCTTGGACGGAACAGGCGATGGAAACGAGGCCTGGCGTACCGCAGAACGGAGGAAACGGCCTTGTGTTCGACCGGCCATGTTCGAAACGGGATCCTGTTCATCGGGAGGGGTCTGGCGTACCGCAAAACGGACGAAACGGACCTCCTACGGTCGAAACGGGGGTCCTGTTGATCGGGAGGGGTGTGGCGTACCGCAAAACGGACGAAACGGACCTCCTACGGTCGAAACGGGGGTCCTGTTGATCGGGAGGGGTGTGGCGTACCGCAAAACGGACAAAACGGACCTCCTACGGTCGAAACGGGGGTCATGTTCATCGGGAGGGGTGTGGCGTACCGCAAAACGGGACTCCACGGGACACTGTTCATCTCCACCGTCGACCTCCTCCAGCCTCCACGGGCTACCGTCGACCTCCTCCAGCCTCCACGGGCTCCTGTTCATCCAGCCTCCACCGCGCGCTACTCCACCAGCTACTGTTCAACCACCCCTCCACGAGCACCCCTCCACCGTCTACTGTTCATCCAGCCCTCCACACCACGGGGTCCTGTTCAACCACCCCTCCACAGGCACCCCTCCACCGTCTACTGTTCATCCAGCCCTCCACACCACGGGGTCCTGTTCAACCACCCCTCCACGGGCACCCCTCCACCGTCTACTGTTCATCCAGCCCTCCACACCACGGGGTCCTGTTCATCCAGAGGCAACGCCACCGCTCACTGTTCATCCAACCCCCCCCCCCAACGCTCACTGTTCATCCAATCGATCGGCTTCAGTTAGCAGCAGTAGCGAAGGAATCGCTCGAACGGGTTCAGTTAACAGCCATCGATCGATCGCTCGGGTTCAGTAACGCGTAGCCTGCAGTGCAATCACTCGGGTTCAGTTAGAGCCCAACGCCTCGCTCGGGTTCAGTTAGAGCCAACGCCTCACACACACGCGCGTACGTGTATGAGAGAAACGCGCATCGCTCGGCCCCCGACCTCCCACCGTACCCGGGAACTCCCCGAAATTTTCCTCCCCCTCGCTTCTACCACGGTTTTTTCCGTCATGGACGGCCCAAAGAATGTCATGCAGCTGCGTCTCCGGCCCGCCCAGGACGAAAAGCCCATTTTCTATCATGATTTTTTGTCATAGAAGTAGGAGCCCACCACATCTATGATGATACCGGGTTTTGTCACAATTATCGTCATAGAAGTGTCATATGTATGACAGAAAAAAATTCGTTCGGCCCAAAATGTCACGGATGTGTCTTTTTTTGTTGTGCAATAGCCTGCGGCCTTGGTCGACGCGTGGCGGTTGATTGGACGTGGGCGTCTCCGCTTCCCCACGCTGCCTCGGCAACTGCCCGACTTGACAAGTCCCTGCGACATGCAAGGAAAACCATCATTACCTGTGATCATGGGGGGCGCTGGTTGGCCTTCTCGTGCTATAAATGAGGAGGGGGGTAGAGCCCCCGTCGCTCATTTCTTGCCCGCTTGCTTCTTCTTCTGCTCCACCGCCGACTCCAATGGCGTCGTCGAAGAGGTTCTCCGCCGCAGAGAAGGGAAAGGCCCCTCGCGAGGGGCCCGGCTCCCCGGCACCCAAGCATGGACGCGGTCATCCCCGTAAGCACACCGCGACCCCCGCTGTGGCCCCCCGTTCCCGCGGTGGCGCTGCTGCGCGTGGCAGGGGTCATTCCAGTCATGGGAGCCATGTTGACGAAGGGAGACGCGCTATGGTCGCGCGGCCTCCCCGGACGCGCTTCCATTCTGCAGAGG